>NC_142589.1:82605951-82907847 GCF_965207765.1 Zootoca vivipara | reverse complement strand
TGGACCTAAAGCCCTTTGCGCATGTTGCCCTGAAACCAGTCCATGCAGAATATAGGCACCCTATATAGAGAAAGGAGCAAACCAGTGATATTTGAGCGAGCAGGCTAGCAGGCGGGGCCCATGACTTACATCACAGGAGCCTCCACAACACACAAACACTGTTGCTGTAGGTAGGTTTTATTTTATTTGTTTTTTACCTTATATTTTGGAAATGTACATCCAGTTGTTTTTTTCCTTTAACTTTTTTGGGGGCCCCCAAGAGAGTGGGGCCCTGAGTTATAGCTTGTTTATCTTATACGTAAATTCGGCACTGCTCCTGAATCCCAGTTGCTGGAAACCAGAGGAGGGGAAAGCGCTCCTGTGCTCGGATCCTGCTTGTGAGTTTCCCGCAAGATGCACCTGGTTGGCTGCTGAGAGAAGAGGATGCTGGCCTGATCCAGCAACCAGGCTCTTCTTAGGTTCTGAGCTTTTGTGAATTTCCGGTGGCGATGCGGGTAGAGAGACACAGCCAGCTGCAGATAAATGCTACAATATAGGCTGTGAATCTACTGCACTGAAATTTTTCAGAGCTTATTTGGTGGGGGGGGGAATACAAGAAGGCTAGAGGAGTGATTATAATTAGGTGCCATTTGTTCCTGATTATGTCAAGGTTAATAATAAGGGAGCCTAATTTATATAATTAGATTACAACCCTCTGTGGTTGCACAGGGTTGGTAAAGAGTCAGAAGCAGCTTTCTTCTGGGAGCAGATGATGAAAACTGCTTCAGCTGATAGAGCTGCATGAGAATATATGTATGCAATGCGTGTGCATGTGTCAACACACACACCACACACACACACAGAGAGAGAGAGAGAGAGAGAGAGAGAGAGAGAGAGAGAGAGAGAGAGAGAGAGAGAGAGAGAGAGAGAGAGAGAGAGAGAGAGGCTGGGCTAACCTGAGCCCAGTGTGGTGAGAGCCAGTGTGGTGTAGTGGTTAAGAGTGGTAGACTCCTAATCTGGGGAACCAGGTTTGTGTCTCCGCTCCTCCACATGCAGCTGCTGGGTGACCTTGGGCTAGTCACACTTCTTTGAAGTCTCTCAGCCCCACTCATCTCACAGAGTGTTTGTTGTGGGGGAGGAAGGGAAAGGAGAATGTTAGCCGCTTTGAGACTCCTTCGGGTAGTGATAAAGCGGGATATCAAATCCAAACTCTTCTTCTTCTGTTCATTCATGTTTCTTTTATCAGCCCATTTACTTTTAAAATATATATTCTTAAATATAGATTCTTGATTAAAAATTAAATATAGATTCTTGATTAAAAATACAAAAAGAATTATAAGGTAAAAGAAGAAAGAAGAGGAGAACTTATTATTCAACTTATTCTGAACTTTACCTAATATATTGTCCAGGGCCAGCTTACCCATAGGTGCTAGGGGTGTGGGGCACCCAGGTGCTGGGCTCTCAGAGGCGCCAGGCTGAGAGACCAGGGCCGAGATTTGGAGTCCGGGGATTGAAGAGCCAGGCCAGCCGACAGCCACTGCCGAGCGGAGCGGAGCCCGTCAGAGCGCTGCAGGGTTTTCTGCTGCGGGCGCTGAGGCAGCCACCCAGCTCCGCCCTCCTGTGCACCTGGGATTGGTGGCCCGTCGAGAGGGTGCTGGGCAGTTTTTTGCACCCCGGCGCCGCATATGCTAAAGACGGCCCTGACAGTGTCAGCCCATTTATTTTCACATAAAGAAAGCACTTTATGTCCTCCGTTTTGGGGGGGGCTGTGACCATTTCTGCCCCAGCTCCTTCAGGCCAGCGTCTTCTCTCCCACTTTCCCACCCATCTATTGCCAGGTGATCTTATGGAGGAAGCCATAATGGGGTGGAGGGAATGGGGTGCCCCCCCTGGGACAACATGCCACCCGGGAGGTCAGTGCAATCCAGCCCCTGAACCCCCGCCCCCGCTGTCAGCAGCCTCCTCCCACCCATTGCGCCTCCATCAGAATGGGATTCAAAGGGCTCTGGGGCCACTGCAGAAGCGCGTCAGACAGGCGCTGCCTGGAGGACTTGGGGAAGGAGAGAACATGCATGGTGGAGGGAGAGCTGTTGGAAGAGGGGCACCAGTGCAGGCTGGGGCTTGAACCATATTTGGGGGGGGGGTGCTGAGTCTGAAGACAAACCCCAATAGCCAACATTGGCAGGGCTGCAAAGGAGAGCTGTGCAGAGACTCCTACGCAGTCCTTTGGCTACCCCACCCCCAGTCACCTCCTGCTCCTGCTGTCTCTCCTCTGGGGTGGGTGTGGGTGTAGTGTATACACATAAATATATTCACTTGACATGAGTAGGATAGCACCCCCTCTCTCCTTCAGGCACTGTTCTGATAAGGCCACATTTCCTTTAAAAAAAAGATTTAATTGTTTTTTTCACAGTTTTATACATTTTAACTTAACCTTTTCAAACATTAAAATACAATGTTCTTTTGAACCTTCAGACCTCCTTCCCTCCCCCCCCCATGGGTTCCATGTTTAAGATTAAGTTTACTGCATCTTTTTACCCTTATCCATCTGTTAAATATCCATAATTATCATAAATAATTCCACATTACAAGTGTCATTATAGAAACATCCTCGCTGCCGTTGTTGCATACATTAAAAGTCTTTTTGTCTTCTCTTGATATCTCTTCACCTGTTATACCTAACAAAAAGGCTTCTGGTTTTTTTAACAAATGTGTTTTTAAACATTTTCTTTAATTCATTAGATATCATCTCCCAGAAAGCCTTTACCAATGTACATGTCCACCACATATGGTAAAAAAAAATACCTTCCTTCCCTTTGCATTTCCAACAAAGATTTGAACTTGTTTTGTACATTTTAGCAATTTTACTCGATGTTAAATACCAACAATACATCACTTTCATTAATTTTCTTTCAACGAACAGCATGCAGGAAACTTTATTCCTCTTTCCATAACTTTTCCCAAAATGAAAGTTTTATATTATACCCAAAATCTCTGATAAATTTCCTCCTCCCTCCCTCCCTCCCTCCCTCCTCTTCTTCCTCCCTCTGTCCCCTTGGCCTTCTACTCTTCTCCCAGGTGTGCTGCTTACCTTACCATGGAAAGGCTGGTCCTGTCCCTCCTGGTTATGAGCACCGTGGCGAAGGCCACCACATGTCCCACGCGCTGCATGTGCCAGAGCCTCTCGCCCTCCTTCACCATCCTCTGCACCAAGACGGGGCTGCTCTTTGTGCCTCCGAGCATCGACCGGCGGACGGCGGAGCTGCGGCTGATGGACAACTTCATCACCGCCCTCCGGAGGAGGGACTTTGCCAACATGACCAGCCTGATCCACCTGACGCTGTCGCGGAACACCATCAGTCAGATCATGCCTTATGCGTTCTTTGACCTCAAGGGCCTTCACGCGTTGCACTTGGACAGCAACCGACTCACCCACATCCACGAGGATCACTTCAAAGGGTTGGTCAACCTCCGCCACTTGATCCTCAGCAACAACCAACTGAACTATATCTCTCCCGGGTCTTTGGATGATTTCATTGACATGATTGAGGATCTGGACCTGTCCTACAATAACCTGGTGAACGTCCCTTGGGAAACCATCGGGAGGCTGTCCAACGCCAATACCATCAGCCTAGACCACAACCTCATAGACTTCATCCCCGAGGGAGTCTTCTCCAACCTCCACAAGTTGGCTCGGCTGGACATGACCTCCAACAAGCTGAAGAAGATTCCCCCGGACCCCCTCTTCTCTCGTATCCCTGTCTACGCCAAGCAAAAGGGGTCCCCCTTGTCCTCCCTGGTGATGAGCTTCGGGGGGAACCCCTTGCACTGCAACTGCGAGCTCGTCTGGCTGCGGCGCCTGACGCGGGAGGACGACCTGGAGACGTGCGCCTCCCCGCCGGAGCTGATGGGCAAGTACTTCTGGTCCATCCGGGAAGAGGAGTTTGTCTGCGAGCCTCCCATGATCACCCACCGGACCCCTAAGCAGGTGGTCATGGAAGGCCAGGGGGCCTCCCTGAAGTGCAAAGCGGTGGGCGACCCTGAGCCGTACGTGCGCTGGATTTCGCCGGGCGGGAAGCTGGTCTCCAACACTTCCCGGACCGTCTCTTTTGAGAACGGCACCCTGGACATCTTGGTGGCTTCTGTGGAGGAGAAAGGGACCTTCACTTGCATCGCCTCCAACGCTGCGGGGGAGTCCACGGCCCCCGTGGAGCTGGTGGTCAACCCCTACCCTCACCTTGCAAACAGCACCAACTGTGATAAGGAAGCAGAGCCAGGCCCCTCGGACATCCTCACCTCCGCCAAGTCCAGCTTCCCCAACGAAACCAAATCCCAGCCAGAGAGGAAAGTGGTGGCTGTTGAGCTGACCTCCTCCTCTGCCCTCATCCAGTGGCCTTCGCAACACCACATCCCAGGGATCCGGATGTTCCAGATCCAGTATAACAGCTCGGCTGACGACATCCTGGTCTACAGGTGAGCAGGCTCCTTTCCCTCATGCAAACGTGGGAGTCCCGTGCTGGAGGAAGGGGTGGGAAAGTGTCCTCTGTGCTGGAGGGAAGGAAGAGTCGAGGGCTCCCATCTGCATGTGGAACAAGCATGTCCCCTGAGCTGCATGGCTGTGGGGACACGACGTAGACTCCATGTAAATAATAATAATAATAATTTATTATTTTATACCCTGCCCATCTGGCTGGGTTTTCCTAGCCACGCTGGGCGGCTCCCAACAGAATTTAAAAAGCGATAAGATATCAAACATTAAAAACAATATATAAAATAAAAACAATAACCCAATAAAACACACACACCAAAAAGGAGCCACATTTTAAAAGGGTATGGGATGTTGATCAGGTCAACCAAAGGCCTGGTTAAAAAGGAAAGTTTTTGCCTGGCACCTAAAGGTGTATAGTGAAGGTACCAGGCGAACTTCCCTGAGGAGAGCATTCCACAGACAGGGAGCCACTGCAGAGAAGGCCCTGCTCTTGTGTTGCCACCCTCTGGACCTCTCGAGGAAGAGGCACATGAAGGAGGGCCTCAGAAGATGATCTCAAGGTCCAGATAGGTTCATATGGAAAGAGGCGGTCCTTTAGGTATTGCAGTCCTAATAAGGAGGACGGGAAGTATCTAAGATGAAACAGGAAGAAATATTTTGGTTATATACTGTTCACATTGCGAATAAGAAATTTTGTGATTATATATTCTTTGTGTATTATTTGTATATTCTTTGGTGAAGTGGAAAATTATATTCTATATTTATGTTAAACCTATGTAACTTTTTTTAAATAATAAAGTTTGTTTTAAAAGAAAGAAAGAAAGAAAAAGATGATCTCAGGGTCCAGGTAGGTTTATATGGAAAGAGGCGGTCCTGGAGGACTGTTTAACAAAACCCAAAGTGGTCTACAAGGAGATAAAACAGTAAAACCCAGAAAAACCTACAAGCCCACTTTAAAGCATACAAAAGCTAAAATCCTAAAACAGATTAAAATCGCCTCCACTTTCTCAGCACTTGCTTGAGGTCAACAGGCAGGGAGTTCCAAAGATATCACCACACTGAGGGATGGAGTTCTTACAAATGCAGAAAACGGGCATAGCGTGGCCAGTTCTGCCCATCGCCTGAGTTTGTGCCTCCGGCCCTCTGCACGCTCCCGGGGGCACATGATGCTTGTGCTGTGGACTGAGGCCCTCCTGTGTCCGTTTCCCTTGCAGGATGATACCCGCCGCCAGCAAGTCCTTCTTCCTGAGCGACCTGGTGGCAGGGCGGGACTACGACCTGTGCGTCCTGGCCGTCTACGACGACGGCGTGACGCTCCTGACGGCGACAGCCGTGGTGGGCTGCGTGCAGTTCTCCACGGAGGAGGAGTACCGGCAGTGCCACTCCCTCCACGCCCAGTTCCTGGGCGGCACGATGATCATCATCCTGGGAGGCGTCATTGTGGCCGCCATCCTCGTCTTCATCTTCATCCTCCTGGTGAAGTACAAAGTCTACGCCAACCCCCACAAGAGCCAGGGCACCAGGGTCAGCAGTGTCTGCTCCCAGACGAACGGCAGCCAGGGCGGCGGCTCTGCGGCGCAGCCGGGCTCCAAGCCGGCCGAGGGGCTGCCGCAGGACTGTGTGGCGGTGCCTGCCATGGGCAAGACGGTGGTCGACTTGGAGAGCGAGAGAGCGGCCCCCGCAGACACGGCCCTTCGGAGGAGCGACGGCTTCTCCTAAGAGGCGCGACGAGCGCAGAACAATGCCCGGCGTGGTTGTCTTTTAAGCGTCACGACTATTGTCTATTTTTAAGATCAGATGGTTTAAAAACTATTTTTTTAATCTGTAAAAGTTATTGCATTCTTAACTATTTTTGTTGCACTATATTAAATATAAAGTGTGTGATTTACAAGGGCGTGGGCTTGTTCGTACTCCCATCTACATCGGTGGGGGGCGGGGGGGGGGAGAACTGCCTTTGGGGAATGCTTATTCGTTGATAAGTAGCAGCAGAGCAGCGACCCCCTTCCCCTGACCTTAAGCAAGCAAATCTTTTCCCCAAGCAAGCCTGCCAGAATGCCAGTTGCTGGAGACCACAGAAGGGGTGAATGGCTCTTGCGCCCGGGTGCTGCTTGAAAGTTTCCCATGAGGGCATCTAGTTGGCCCCTGTGAGAACAGGATGCTGAACTAGATGACCCCTTTGACCTCACTCTTCTTACAGAGGCCTTTTGTGACAGCAGAACCTCCATGCCCAGGGGCACTCTACCTCTGAATACCAGATAATGGGGAACTACAACTTGATAATTCTGCTGTGCTTACGGCCTCCTTGTGGGCTTCCTGTGGAGGCATTTGGTTGGCCCCTGTGAGAACAGGATGCTGGACTGGATGGGCCCCCCGTAGTCAAGGCTAAGGGCTCCCTTTGTGTTGGCGGCCAGCCATTAGCTGTGTTGCTGAATGGCATCTCCTGTCTGCCTGGGTCAACTGAGGCTGCCCCTCCACTCGGACCATCCTTCCCTCTCCTCTGCAGCTCACCAGGAGAGGCAGGCTCTTGCTAAGACGAAGGTCTTTCTGTGCTGGAGGCCAGGAGGGTCTGCTTTCCTCCCTCACCACCAGCTTGCTTTAGCAGGGAGGCCTGGTATCCCCATGCCCCTGCATCCCCATGAGATTTTAGGCCAGCCTTGATAAGTTCAGTTCACATTAAATAATCACGTTATATTTCCATTTATTACCTTTTCTCTGAGTATCTAAGAACATCAAGTTAGAAGGGGAAGCCGCATTGCTGCAGACAACGTGGCCTTGATCTAACTCAACTTGCATTGGAGTAGGACTGGGGGGGGGGACACGACAACACACCTGCTCTATCTGCACTAACCTGTACAATACCACCTGTTCACTTGGAAGCATCTGCACCCTTCCACTGATTCCCGGTAGGGCCAAAGACCTTTTAAAAACCTGGTTCAGTCCAGAAGTTATTTGTTCCCTTTGAAACGATCCTCGTGACTGAAGACCTTTGGGTCTTAGATGAAAAATGTCTGATACAAGATGGGAGCACAGAGTTCAGCATGAAGCCTGCAGAATATTCTGTGTACGATCAGTGGTTGAGAATGAAAGGCCAGAGACGGAGGCCTTGGCAGCACTCGGAGGGGTCTTCTTAGTGGTGGCACATTTTTGCTGCTGTTGCAGCTTATATACCTAGCCATTCCTGGGATGCCAAGCTCAAACTTAGAGGCAAGTACTCTTTGGTGAGAGAACTCCAGCAGAGATTTTAAATCACCAAATATGCAGCAACGTAAAGCATGGAAATGAAGGCTGTTAGACCTTTAGAACATGCCCTTGTGAGTTCCAAAACTCCCCAAAACAGGAAAAGACCACATACTTGGTAAGTTGAAAATGGGTTTACTTACAAACTCTCCAAAGGTCAGTTTCATGTGCTTTTCCATACAGCATTCAGAACAGGTTGTATGGGCAGTAAAACGTAGCTGAGTTCCAAAGTGGTGAAAGTTCCTAGATTATTGGTATAGGAACTCAAGAGTGGCTTCTAAAGTCATGCAGTTGAGCTGTATACAAACAACAACAACAACAACAACAACAGATATGCTACAATACATGTCCCCCTTCCACACACAGACAAGCTGAATAGATTTGTATCAAATATATATGAAATATGTTACATTGTTTAAAGCAGGCATGGCCAAACTTGGCCCTCCAGCTGTTTTGGGACTAGAACTCCCATCACCCCTAGCTAACAGGACCAGTGGTCAGGGATGATGGGAATTGTAGTCCCAAAACAGCTGGAGGGCCAAGTTTGGCCATGCCTGCTTTAAAGTATAGAGGGTGGGATCCCCTGCTCAGGCTCTTCAGGATGAGGGGCTGAAAGAAAACCAGGTTGGTACATGGAGAGCTTGGGAAAGAAAATGGGATGTCCTTGTTGAGCCACTCATTGGCCTCTTGTGGGATGACATCGTCAAACTTGTTGGAGAGTCCTCAGGCAATGTCATGAATGAGCCAGACCCCAAGAGAAGTTTGCAGCTAGCTCCCAGTGAAGAGAGGAGCTGGGAGGAGAGAGGGTTAACTATAAGAGGATTATAGCCATGAGCCAACTCCTCCACCAGTAGGATTGCCAACTGATAACAAAATGCAGGAGTTAGAAATGAAACCAGCTAAGAAAGCGGGAAGTAAATTCTCAGAGAATGAGGAAGAGGTGGGAGCTGGTCCCCTCTCCCCTAGGTCTAGGTGAAACAGAGTACGTCACAAGAAGTTTGGCTGTTTCTGGCCTCGCTGGAAACACCTGCCTTAGAACGGAAATCTTGATTAATGGATGGATGGCTGTGCTCGCTGCTCTGATGAACTTTGTTGTTGTTGTTGCAATAAATCTTCCTTTAATTAACTCCGCTGGTTTTGTTATCAAGACTCCCTGACAGGCAGCCCCTCTGAGCCTCAAGGAAGTTGTCCCAGTTCAAGGTCCCTTGCTCTTGAACGGTGGTTCTAGCCTTTCCCCCTGCAAGCTGTCCCTTCTCTTTCTGTTTCCAAGGGAGGGAACAGCTCGGAACCCAGCCAAGAAAAGAGGATCCTGTTACCAAAAAATAAGGGGTCGCTTTAGGGCCAGACCCCTTACCTGAGGTTACTTTGTAGGGAGCAAGGTTCCTCGGTCAGAGTGGATGAAGAAAAAGAGAGAAGACAACCAGGCAAAAAGCAAAGGGGGCTGTTAAGGCTCTGATCGTTTTCTTTGTTGCGGCAAAGATTCAACCTATCAGAAAGCAAAGAAAGGAGAACCCCGAGACAATTGGTGTTCTGGCTTTTAAAGATTTCAATTTGCAAGAAATCCCATCCTACAATGACACGTAGGCAAATGTTAGAAATACATCACAAAATTAGGAGGGGTTGCATCAGGTCAGACAGGTCAAAAGTACAATACAGTATGTCAATCAAACCATTTGTGAATTGCAAGACTTTCACCTTTCCAGACAGAGTTTACATGAGACATTGACATTCCAAGCAGTTATCACAAGTTTCATTCAAATTGACCACAAGGGTAATCAACAGGACGGGTGGGCTCCATTCTCCTGACAGTCTGGACATACATTGCTCTGTGCACTTAGGGGCTTATGGCAGACAAAGGTTTCCCATAATGCAGGTGTGAAGAAGTGAATTCGGAAATCAAAGAATAAAGCATTTACAAAACATTTTACACAGTACCTCATGGCCAGGAACCGGAGTCAAGTGTAAGTCATCAATTAAAAGAAACACGGTACCAGTACAGTTAACTCTTCTATTCACGGACACCAAAACACTGCAGGTCTAGTGGTCCCAGCAGCTCTTCCCTGCAAATCTTGCTCCGATGGGGGAGTTGCAAGGACTGAGGTTCCCCGCCTCCCCACCACTCTCTAAGGCAGGCATAGGCAACCTTGGCTCTCCAGATGTTTTGGAACTACAACTCCCATGATCCCCAACCACTGGCCCTGTTAGCTAGGGATCATGGGAGTTGTAGTTCCAAAACATCTGGAGAGCCAAGGTTGCCTATGCCTGCTCTAAGGTTCCTCCTCTCCAAGGTCTTTCTGCCCACAACCAATCTCTGCTCTGCTCTTTTCATTTCTCTGCATCTTCTGGGAGAACAGGGGGGAGGGCAGCTGGTTGCAGCAGGAAGGGGAGACCCCCTGGGTTCTTCACCAGCCTGCCTCCACTCAAACTCTTACCTACCCACCCAGCCTCTGAACTGCTCTCTGCCACAGACTCCCCCCCCCCAATTCACTAAACCGCATTGCCTCTTCTGCTTCCTGCACCTCCTCCACCCAGTCTGACCACTCATCACTACTCCCCTGGGCTCTGAGCCTTCTTTCCCTGAGGATTCCCTTGGGGGTTTTCTAGCTGGCATCTCCCACCACTCTGACAAGCCATCTCCAGAGGAGGGAAGAGCTTTAAACATGATGCAGAGATTTCCAAAAGATAGACCAGAGACAATTGCATTTCATCCAGCAGAGCTTTACTGAAGGCAAATGAGCATAATGGTCACAAATGCAATAAATAAATAAAAATGTCCAGTAGCACTTTAGAGACCAACTACGTTTGTTCTGGGTATAAGCTTGTGTGTGCACGTATGCACACAAAAGCTTATACCCAGAACAAACGTAGTTGGTCTCTAAGGTGCTACTGGACATTTTTATTTATTTATTGCATTTGTGACCATTATGCTCATTTGCCTTCAGTAAACAACTTCTTGTTGTTGTTTAGGCGTTTAGTTGTGTCCGACTCTTCGTGACCCCATGGACCAGAGCACGCCAGGCACACAGTTTGGTCAAACTCATGTTCGTAGCTTCAAGAACACTGTCCAACCATCTCGTCCTCTGTCGTCCCCTTCTCCTTGTGCCCTCCATCTTTCCCAACATCAGGGTCTTTCCCAGGGAGTCTTCTCTTCTCATGAGGTGGCCAAAGTCTTGGAGCCTCAGCTTCACGATCTGTACTTCCAGTGAGCACTCAGGGACGATTTCCTTCAGAATGGATAGGTTTGATCTTTTTGCAGTCCATGGGACTCTCAAGAATCTCCTCCAGCACCATAATTCAAAAGCATCAATTCTTTGGTGAGCAGCCTTCTTTATGGTCCAGCTCTCACTTCCATACATCACTACTGGGAAAACCAGGTTTACATATAAGCCACCTTTACATATAAGGTAAACAAGCTCTAGCTTAGGGCCCCACTCTCTTGGGGGGAGCCCAAAAAAAGGGAGAAAACTGGATGTACATTTCCAGAATATAAGATAAAAAACAAATAAAACAAAACCTGCATACAGCAACAGTGTTTTGTATTGTGTGGGTGCGTATGATGTAAGTCATGGGCCCCACCTGCTAGCCTGCTCCCTCAAATTTCCCTGGTTTGCTCCTTTCTATATATAGGGTGCCGACATTCTGCATGGACTGGTTGCACGGCAACATGTGCAAATGGCCTTAGGTACCGTACCTATGAGGTCCATAAATGACCATCTAGCATATATTCAACATAAAAAACAGGGGCAATTTTTGTCATTGGTGAGCTTTCATGTGCATGCACACTTCTTCAGATATCTGAAGAAGTGTGCATGCACACGAAAGCTCATACCAATGACAAACTTAGTTGGTCTCTAAGGTGCTACTGGAAGGATTTTTTTTATTTTGTTTCAACTACGTCAGACCAACATGGCTACCTACCTGTAACTAGGGACAATTTGTTGTTGACAAAGGACAACAACATTACATTCAGGAGCTGAGGGCGGCACCAAACCTAAATCTGGCCCTGTGGTGTGTGGGGGGAGGAGAAATAGAGGTCCCCCGGGCAGCAGATGCAGGCAGGTCCTTCTTGGGATCGATGCGCAGCTCGCTGCTTTGAACAGGGGTATTTGAGTCAAAATCAGGCAAATCCAAGCACAACAAAAGTTGTGGCCAGAGCTGCCAGACCATGGGCGTAGGCAGGATTTACGTTGGGGGAGGGGGAGGAACCAAACTGTCTATGACACAATTGGTCAGTTAGTTAAGTACTTTTATTTATTTACTAGACACCCCTGGCTACGCCCATGAGCCGGACAGAAACATTTGGACATAGAATACAGGCAAAAACGGAAAACGGAAGGAAGGAAGGAAGGAAGGAAGGAAGGAAGGAAGGAAGGAAGGAAGGAAGGAAGGAAGGAAGGAAGGAAGGAAGGAAGGAAGGAAGGAAGGAAGGAAGGAAGGAAGGAAGGAAGGAAGAGTGATGGGGGGGGGGGGGAGTTAATACAATAAAACATCAAACATTAAAAACTCCCTTAACAGGGCGGTGCATCCGGATACCCGCTTCTTGAAGCCCGGGATAGGAGAGGGGCTCTGGCGCTCGGATCCTGCTTGCTGGTTCCCCATTGACGACGCTGCACTTGACGGGCCCCGGCCTGATCCTGCAAGCTCTCCCGATGTTCTTCGTTCTTTCACCCAGCGCATCCTCTAAGGCGCTTGAGTCCCACTTGGGTGGTTTTCCAAGATGATGGGATGCGCAGAAGGGGCGTCTTCCCCTCGGGGGAGGGGCTGCCTTGCTGTGCACGCGGCGAGCAGAGCGCCTTCCGTGGACCTGGACGGGTCGGCGGGCGGGCGGGCGCGCGCCTGAGGCTGTTGCGGGGCTCGGGGGGCAGGTGGGTGGCGGGGGCGCGCGGGCGGGACTGGTCTGGCCGAGCTCTCTCCTGATCCGAGGCAGGCGCGCTCTGCGTGTGCTAAGAGGCCCGCGCCCTGCCTGAAGAGGTTCGGCTGGAGAGCCCCACGCCAGGCAAGGCTTGCCGTCTGACAGGTGCCTTTCCCGGCGGTGCTCGGAGCAAGGATGGAGACCCCAACACCCACACACCCGGCCGCCGCCACCTGCTTGCTGGGGCTCCGCTTTTGGAGAGCTGAAGACCAGCCAAGAGGGTCCCTCAAATAAGACCACTTGGGTATGTGCAATGCATGTGACTCCAGGGAGAGAGAGAAGCGAAGCTTGGGGAGCTCCGTTTTGCAAGGGTTAAAAAGATCAGCTCAGAAGGCCAGACAAGACGGCCATAGAAATAAATTATTATTATCAGGGCACACAAGGGTCACCTAGTCCAACCTCCCGCAACGTAGAACTATTTCCCCCAACCTGGGACTCGAACCCACGACGCTGAGATTCTAGAGCCTCGCGCTTGGTACCCGCCGTATTTGGCTTCATCTCTGGGTGTCTGCAATGCACTTCGCTCCTCCTGGGATCCTGAGATAAAGAGAGAAGGTGAGCCTTGCGAGGGTTAAAAGGAACCGAGCTGCACATTCCTAGAGATGACCGGGAAATAAGCGCGGGGGGGGGGGGAGGCCGAGGTCCTCCCGAACGAAAGCCCTTCCCACCCTCCCAGCTTCCTCCCTGAAAGGCGGTGGCTTTCGTCTCCTCTGCAAGACCTGCGCCGGTGGCACCTTTGGGATCTGGTAAGTCTCCTCTCTCTTCCCCATCGGGCGCATTGGGGGTCCCAGGGTTGCAGCGTAGGGTGCATGGGGTGTCCGCTCAGGACCCCCAAGTCAGGGTTCTGCACCCCTTCCTCTCTACAAAGCCAGGGAGGGGGCGAGATGGCAGAAGACGCTGCTTGGCCACTTTGGGGAGGGGTCACTGAGTCAGGAAGAAAGGGGCATGCAAAGGAACCCCGATGGGATTGAGGAATCAGCCACGTTCATTAGCCCAGGTGGCAGCCAGATGGAAACATTTGGAAGTTGAAACTTGGTCTTTATGGTGAACAAATAAACGAAGTCCTTCCATCTCGCAGTGCGCAGTTGGACCCGTGGAACTCCCTCCCACAGGAAGAGGATGAGGCCAATTCAGGGAGGAGCAGAGGGCTATTAACAACAACAACAACAACAACAACAACAACAACAACAACAACGTATTGTTTATACCCTACCCATCTGGCTGGGAAACCACTCTGGGCCGCTTCTGACAAAAGATTAAAAATACATTAAAACACCAGTCATTAAAAATTTCCCTAAACAGGGCTGCCTTCAGATGTCTTCTAAACATCAGATAGTTGTTTATTTCTTTGACATCTGACAGGGCGGGAGCCACCACTGAGAAGGCCCTCTGCCTGGTTCCCTGCAACCTCACTTCTCGCAGTGAGGGAACCGGCAGAAAGCCCTTGGAGCTTGACCTCAGTGTCTGGGCTGGATGATGGGGGTGGAGACGCTCCTTCAGGAATACTGGGCCTTTGAGGCCGTTTAAGGCTTTAAAGGTCAGCACCAACACTTTTAATTTTGCTTGGAAATGTACTGGCCACAATAGTCATGCTCTACTTCCACAGTCAGAGGCAGCCATGCTTCTGAAGGCCAACTGCTACAAAGAGCGGGGGGGGGGGGTCCTGCTGGTGTGCTTCCCAAAAGAGGCCCCTAGTTGGCCCCAGTAAGAACAGGAGACCAAATGGAAAGCAGAGTGCAACCTGGTGGTAACAGAAAAAGTTGGGGGGGGGACCAACTCCCAAGAGACTGCGATCTACTTCCAGAGTTGAAAACTGGCAGTGATCCTTTTTGGGGGTTCAGGTCAAAGTTGTTGAGCTTTTTTTAGGAGGGAGGGAGGGAGGCCCATTTGGGGGGAGGTAAAATTTTGAGTTTTTTTAAGGGGAGCTTCTTTGGGGGGAGCCAGCGATATACCAGTGATCTACCACAGACATCCAGTGATCTACCGGTAGATCATGATCTACCTGTTGGACATGCCCGGAATAAATGATGCAAGGAGGGAGCTGCATGGACTAGGTGGGCACAGAGGTTGGTGAGGGGAACCAGCTGGGGAAGGTGGCTCTCGGCCAGGGGAGGGAGCAGACTGGGAGAATGCATCTGAAGCTGAAGAGACACTAGGGCTTAGTGAGCGGGGAGAGTCTGTGTCAGAGAGCAGTCCAGACTCAGAGGCAGAAGCTGAAGCAGGAGAGTGGGATGAGGGAGGAAATGTTAGAAACTCAGATATATAAGCTAGGGGCCAAATGACTCCTTAAACCAAGGTTGCAGTCGCAAAAATGGAACTTCTAGTTGCCATTTTGGAGCAAGACGGATCTCAAGTCTTATTTTTCAAATGATGGACTGACTGTGATTGATTCTCAGTTAAACATCCGTCTAGTTCAAATGATAACCTTGAGCTTGATTAAGAGTTTTGAGACCTTAAATAAGAAAAGTCCTATGATCCATGGGCAGTCCACAGATATATTGGCCTCTTCCGACCTCTTTTTCTTAATGGTGACACGGACCATTCATAATGCAGGGATATTCTTCCCGACTGTGAACAGGGCAGTGGGAGAAGACAAGCAACAACAATTCACTATAACGTCATTCCCTGCTCCTGCTCAGGCTGTACAGAAAAAGCATTTTGGTTCCAGAAATTCTTTCTGATTGTGCCAATAAAATATAACATAACGGATGGCATTCTACAGGATGGGGTATTAGTGTGTGATAACAGTCCAGATCCAATGATCCCCAGATGGTGGAGATGCCAGCTGCCATCCTGGCACCCAGGCAGCTTCACTTGGTTGCAAGTGGCCAATAGCCAGGTGCCTGGCGCCTGACTAATTTCGAACACTGGAGGGAAGCCAAGAGGCAGAGATGAGTCCAGCTGGTGAAGAGGTACAGGGGTCTCTTCCTCCTCCTGGGCCAAGCTCTCCCCCCCCCCCGCCCGGCCATCATCATCATCATCAATAAGCTGTTCTTCACCCTGAGTTCCCAGGGCAGAATACAGCATTAACACACAATATTAAAAAGAGTTTAAAATCACAATCATAGAAAGAAGGCGAGTCCTACTTTTCTTCCTTTTGAGCGAGGCCTTTGGCCCCGCCCGCATGTACTTTGGCCCTTCCCACTTGGCCATCAGGGGGTTGGCTAGATAAGGATCTGGCCCTCATGACAAAGAAAAAAGGGACCCCCCCACCCCAGTAGTCTGTCTGGAAAATAAGGCAGAAGGAAAAAAGAAATGTGCCCTGACATTTAAGGGAGGAAGGAACCCAAATTACACCTGCTACAAATGACTCACTTGTCAATCAAAGTTCAGACTTCATTCCTCTTCCTTCTTCCCTTTCCCTTTCCTTTTATTTTTTTTAAAGAAAGCTCTGAGTCTGAGTCGTGGTGCAATCCAGCGCTGATTCCTAGCAAGACTCATCCATGCTTGCCCAGGGATCATTTCTCTTCTCCTGACTGTGTATCAATTTTATATGAGAAGAATGTATTTGCTTTGTAGGGTTTGCTGGCACCTCTCATTATGACTGGCAGAACTTGGCAGAAGACCAAAGGTTCCTTCCAATTTCTTGAAGGTTTCCTGAGAACAGAGATGGATGAGCAGGACTCCACTGGCCCTGAAGCAGGAAGAGGCCATGACATACAAACTCAGAGGCATGGAAGATTCTGGGGAAAGTCTGTCCAAAGGATCCTGTGCTCAGATATGCACAGCCAGCAGTTCAGGCAGTTCTGCTGTCTGGAAGCCAAAGGACCCCGAGAGGTTTGCAGCCAACTCAACCACCTCTGCCATCAATGGCTGAAGCCAGAAAGACACACGAAAGCTGAAATGCTGGACCTGGTGATCTTGGAGCAGTTCCTGGCTGTCCTTCCTCCAGAGATGGAGAGCTGGGTGAGGGAATGTGGAGTGGAGACCAGTTCCCAGGCAGTGGCCCTGGCCGAAGGATTCCTCCTGAGTCAGGCAGAGGAGAGAAAGCAGGCAGAGCAGCAGGTGAGAGAGAGACTTTCCTCTGGATACTGCAAAGGGGCTCTAAACAGGAGGGAGAGTTTCTCCCAATTCTCTACTGATTTGCCCATCCTTTTTTTTTTTGGAAAGCATCTAAGGAATGGCCATTCTATTTCCAATCTTTCTCCTCATGTTCTGTTTTGAATGCTTTTTGCTCTTTCAGGGGAAAGAACTGTTTGCAGAAATGGGTCTGGATTTCTCTGAGGTAGATCAGACTCCGTTGGATACCCAAGAGAGGCCACTGGGTAAGGAGGAATGAGTTTTTTCTCCGTTTCTCTGTCAGGGGGTTGTTGCCGGTACTACTCTCGAATAAAGACACTCCAGTCCGCGCTGTTTTTAAGAGTTTTATTGTGCATACTATTTACAGTGCAGAGATAGCAGAAAACATGACCACCTAGTCACTTTCAGAGTCCGGCAATGGCTTTCGTCTGCTTCGGGCCCAGCATAAAAGCCTGGGCACCCTGAAACGCCGCCCCTTAGCCTACGTGATGGCGTGCACCTCAATTCGGGCGCCGGAAGGAGAGGTCTCCCCTCTTGCTGGCTGGGGCGGTGCCTGGGCTCCGACGTCTCGCTGAGCCCTTCATGCCCACTCTGTTTTCCAGAGCGTTGCCAGGGCTCGGACGCCTCACTGAGCCCTCCCTCCATTCCACTCCATTCCTCATTTCCTCCTCCTGATTCGCTGCTCGTGCTATCGCTGGGCGAAGTGCTGGTCAGGATGATGTGGGGGGAGGCTCCCTGTAGGGAGTCCCCCTGACAGGTATAAACATCCCAACGCACTCTGCAGGGGTACTTTTTTGAAGGCCCATCTATAGTTTCCCCTCTGAGAGCAGCAGGCACTCGTGACCTTTGTCTCTCGCAGGTGACAGAATGGTGGCAGCAAGACCTGCTCATCCATCTCTTCATGATGGCGAAGGAGAAACAGCAGCTGGGAAACCAGATCAGGTAGGAGGAAGGAGCCTTGTGGGGGACAGAGGCTGTCATGGAATGAGTGGACACAGAGGAACGGTGGGAGGAACCGCCAAGGAAAGAAGGCTCAGAGCCAGGGGAGGGGTGGTGGGACAATGATGAGGGGTCAGAAGGAGAAGAGGGCGCCAACTGGGAGGAGGAGGTGCTAGAAGCTGGAGAGGTAACAGGGCTTAGTGAGCAGGGGGAGTCTGTGGCAGAGAGCAGTCCAGACACAGAGGCAGAAGCTGAAGCTGGGAGGAGAGAGGCAGAGAGGGCTTGTGTAGAGGCAAAGGGTCTCCCCAGCTTCCTGCAACAAGCTCTCCTCCCCCTTTGTCTCTCACAACCCAGAGAGCCATGAAGCAAGAGGAGCAGTTTCAGATTGCTTATGGAGTATTATGGAAAGGAAGGGACTTAGACAGCTGGGGGAAAGCAGGGCCTTTTGTCTCTGCAGCTGTCTCCTAGGGGCAAGACCTATGGAGAAGAGTAGGTCATTAGGCCTGGCAATCCTACAAAGATCCCATTTTTTTTCCTAATGAAGTGTTAACTTCACCTATTCTGTGTCAGGCAGAGAGATGGGGCAACCAGGGTGCCTCTAGCATGAACAAATCTCTCTCCTCCTCTTGGCTTCCCTCAAAGAGGACCTAAGCAAAGGCTGAAATGCTATTCGGGGAGGTTTATGTGCTGAGAATAGGGAACAGCAGCCTCCCCTTAACTTGCTTTCTGAATGTCGCTAGGATTGTTTCAGTCATTACAGTTTCATTTCTAGATTGAATGTTAAAATAGGCTTCTAAGGGTTTTCACACTGTACCAAACCATGGCCGGGATACACCTAACCAGCGCCATCATTTGCACAAGGGGCCTTCCCCCCCCCCGCTCCTTCCCATTCCCCCATGCACCTCTTGAACTTGGTGTTAGGGCATCGGGAGGGCCTCCTGACTCCCAGAACAGCACACAGGGAGATGGGGTCCTTCCATAGGGCAAACAGGAATGCTGGCACAAAGGGAATGATTTGAAGAACACCAGGTTCTTAATACCTCTCATTAAAATACACAATAAATTATTCCATTAACACATTAAAATATGGATCCCTAATTAAAATGTGCAGAAAAAGATTCCCCTTAAAACAGGACATTGATTAAGAGGCAAAAAACAACAAAGTGTAACAGATCACCTTTATTTTGTCTAAGAGGACGACCTTTTTCTTTTTCTTTTAGGGTCCAGTGTGCTTTAAAGATGTAGATGTCCATTTCACAGACGAGGAGTGGGCATTACTGGATCCTGACCAGAGAGCTCTCCATAAGGAAGTCATGGAGGAGAATTGTGGGATCTTGGACTCTCTCGGTAAGGCTTCCTCTTGGATCATCCTATCTGCTTTGAAATTTAACACATATCTCTATAGGAGGAATCTCTGATTTTTCCATAGGGCTCAACAACAACACCTACAGCACATAGGATTCTTTTTCTTTTTTTCTTTTTCTTTTTTCTTTTTTGAAGTATTCTAACACTTCCACAGCAAGCCTTGGATTGAAGACTATTGACTGCTTTCCCTCCAGTTCTGCCATTTCAAACCATGACCAGGCGCCTCTGAACTGCCCAGGCTTTCTTAAATGTAGTCTTCAGAGTGATTCAGGAAGTTGAAGTAGCTTCTGTCATATTTTTTGTTTCTGTTCTTGCTTCTTTCTGTCCATGGCTGACTAAAGAGTTGGGTGACATTGGAGGTTGCACAGATGCCACGATTGGGTCAAACAAAATCTGTCCCAGAAAAGAGCCAGACATTTTGAATTGCAGGCAGTAAACTCTAGGAAGAATTCACATCTAACTCCCAATAGTTCTTCCTGGGTCACAAGCATTATTTAGCATTCCTCCATAATTTGGGGCTCTAATCCATTTCTCTCTCAGTTGCAGGTGGTGATGAATTGGAAATGAAAAACAAGGAAGACCACAATGAAATCCACACAGTGGAGGAGCCATGTCAGGATTCAGACTGTGGAGAGAGCTACAGTCAGAGCTCCCATTCCTCTTCCCATCAAAGAAATCCCATCAGGAAGAAACCCTATCAGTGCTTGGAGTGTGGAAAGAGCTTCCTTCATAGCTTCAGTCTCACTGTCCATCAAAGAAATCATACAGGGGAGAAACCCTATCCGTGTCTGGAATGTGGAAAGAGCTTCAGTCGAAAGGACAGTTTCACTTCCCATCAAAGAATTCATACAGGGGAGAAACCTTATCATTGCCTGGAATGTGGAAAGAGCTTCATTCAAAAAGGCCAGTTCATGGCCCATCAAAGAATTCATACAGGAGAAAAACCTTATCAGTGCTTGGAGTGTGGCAAGTGCTTCATTCACAGACGCAAGCTTACTGTCCATCAAATAAAACATACGGGGCAGAAACCCTATCAGTGCTCGGAATGTGGAAAGAGCTTCATATACAGAGGCCAGCTCACTGTCCATCAAAGAATTCATACAGGGGAGAAACCATATAAGTGTTCAGAATGTGGAAAGAGCTTCATTCACAGAAGCCACCTCACTGACCATGAAAAAATTCATACAGGGGAGAAAAAATATAAGTGCTTGGAATGTGGAAAGAGCTTCATTCAAAGAGGCCAGCTCATGGCCCATCAAACAATTCATACAGGAGAGAAACCTTATCAGTGTCAAGAGTGTGGCAGGAGCTTCAGAAAAAAAGACAGTTTCACTTCCCATCAGAGAATTCATACAGGGGAGAAACCCTATCAGTGCCTGGAATGTGGAAAGAGATTCATTCACAAACGCCAGCTCACTGTCCATCAGAGAATCCATACTGGGAAGAAACCCTATCAGTGCTTGGAATGTGGAAAGAGCTTCATTCACAAATGCCAGCTCACTGTCCATCAAAGAATTCATACAGGGGAGAAACCATATCAGTGCTTGGAATGTGGAAAGAGCTTCAGTGACAACCACCAGCTTAATGTCCATCAAAGAATTCACACAGGAGAGAAACCATATCAGTGCTTGGAATGTGGAAAGAGCTTTATTGTCAGAAGCCAACTTACTGTCCATCAAATAATTCATTCAGGGGCGAAACCTTATCAGTGCTCAGAATGTGGAAAGAGCTTCATTCACAGACGCCAGCTCACTGTCCATCAAAGAATTCATACAGGGGAGAAGCCATACCAGTGCTTAGAATGTGGAAAGAGCTTCAATCAGAGTGCATCTCTCACTTCCCATCAGAGAATTCATTCAGGAGAAAAACCCTATCAGTGCCTGGAATGTGGAAAGAATTTCAGTCAGAGCAGCCATCTCACTTCCCATCAAAGAACTCATACAGGGGACAAGCCATATCAGTGCCTGGAATGTGGAAGGAGCTTCAGTCAGAGCAGCCATCTCACTTCCCATCAAAGAATTCACAAAAGTGAGAGACCATTTCAGTGCCAAGTGTGTGGAAAGACTTTCAGCCACAGGGCCCATCTTGCTTCCCATCAAAGAACTCACGGTGGGAGCAAACTACAGTAGTGGGTGTGTACAGATTTAATTTTTGGAGATTGCAGCCATGTTCTTTGCCACATCAGGTGCCCCATAGTAATTCCTACTATGTACCCAGAGCTGTGACTTGCAAGTTATTGGCCAAGGTGTTTAATACCTTCTTCACAGTGTCCTTTCTCTTGGCAGATCAAGATGAGCAGATGACAACAAAGGTTGCAAGGTTTTTAGCTGGGGCAATTAGAATAAGATCCACTATTTGACTATTGACTCAAAACCTTTAGAAGTATTTATATAACTAACTTTTTATTTTTATTCTTTGTATATCGTATTGCTGTTTTATTGCTATGGTTGGTGATTGATGCAAATTAAGGTTTATTCATTCATTCAATAGCTTCTTCACATCATGCCTGGGGAGAGGAAGAAGAGTGATTTGGCGACACTGATGAGGTTGCACATGCTGAGCTTTTCTAGGAAGGACTTGGTGTAAAAATTGTGATAGTTGATTTAATATTAAATATTATAGATAGATATTGATTCTCTTCGAAGTGTCCTAGTATTAATTGCATTCAGCCTTTTGGATAAAATGCATTAGGTTTGATTTTTGTATGCCTGCATTTTGTAACCCTAATGCCACTCTCCTGAACTGTGTAAAGGTGTGATGCGTATGTTGCCTACCACTTCCAGCCTTTTCTGACCCCAGAAGGACAGGTGATGTTTTAGTAAAGAGGGGGGTGTTGAGCTAGCAGGTGATGTTTTGGGAAAGAGGGAGGTGTTGAGCTAGCATTTCCTTAGCCTGGTCGCCAAGGAACATTGTTGAAGTGAGACATATGAGACCCAAATGGCCTGGGAACTGTGGGAGTCGATATTCGCATTAAGCCATTTGTCCCATGACGTGTGACCTTTTTTGAGGCAAGTGGAAGTGTGTGGTGGCATTTTATGAGTCTTTGTGTGCTGTGTATATAAGCTTTCTTCTAATGTGCCTCCTGGCAGCCTTCTCGAACTATCTGTTCTGCTGAACAACTGAACAATATATATGAAACCCGTTCCGTTGTTAGGGAGTAGGGGGTGGGATCAACTGCTCAGGCCCTTGGGATGAAGGGTTGAAATAAAGGAGGAGAAGGACCTCCAGGAGGTCGGCCTTGCAGAGACACTCTCTGGCCTCTTGCAGGACAACAAAGCAGCCTTGTTGGGGGGCGGGGGGGACCTCAGGCGACCCCTCCGGGCCTTTCACCCCACAAGCTGTGGGTAGAGCTGGGGACTAACACCCCAAAATCCCATTCACCCACGCAGGACGATGAGCCCCCGCCCCATAGAAACACCCCTCCCCTCTGCAGCGAAGAGGCTTGTAAACCCTTCAATGGAGTCCCGAAACCCTCAAGGAAACATCAGGATTACTCAAAGAACCATCGCTGACCAATCAGCATCATCCAAAGGTGACAGCCAGCCAATCCGAAGTCATGAAGCAGTGCCCCCTAGTGTCTGGAGCGCACGATCCGCAAGGCTGTCTCGGCCTTTGTCTCTGCCAGGTGAGCTCAACTCCAGAGCCGTGTTTCCCATATGGCTTATTGGTGCATTGCCAGCCTCTCAGGGCTGCCCCAGCCAGTGGGGGAGCTGCGGGGCTTTGCCGGCGGCCTCCCCTTTCCCTACACGCCCGCCAGCTGCGCCCCATCAACCATATGGCTGACAGGCGTGCAGCTTGCCTCACAAGCCTCTGCGGGAGGAGAGCAATCCCTGTAGAGGCTTAGGATGGAAGCTGCACCCCGCCAACTATCCGTGGTAATTTGGGAGCGTTGAGCGGATATTTGCACCCTGGCGCCGCATCTGCTAAAGACGGCCATGCTCAGCTCTTTTGCGCGACTCCTTGAGCCTAAGAAATCGACCGCAGAAAGTGTTGAAGAAGCGCTCTACAAAATGTAGCAACAAGCGAATACAGTGCATCCAAGAGAGAAACAGAGGGGAATCCAGGACTCCCCCTCCAGCAGAAGGTCATTTCCCCCCCCCCCCTTAGGTGTGAATCCAGCCTTGACATAGGAGGCAGCACGTACCAGAAACCCCTCGGGATGGCGAATTGAATCCGGATCCTTTCAGGGGAGAAGCACAGGAAAGCCTCGCGACTGGGGGGAGGTTTAAATCACGTTCTTGTTCTTTGGGGAAGCAGGTCCTTCAAAGGTGTTAGGAGCTGGAATGACAGGCAGGGGTGGGTGACCGTTTCCTCTTTCTGCATGACAACCACTCCTCTTTTGTGGCGATGTCATGACGTTTTGGTGATGTAAAAACCGGGAACCTTTTGAAATCTCTTTCATACCCTTGCTGGGGGTTCTTTCTCTGTTTCATCTTTGAACCTTCGTTGCAACAAACCAAGATCAGGTCTACTCACCCCTATTTTGCTTCTTCAGCTTGGCTCCTTCTCTTGCTGACCGGAGGTAACTGCGGGGGGGGGGAGCGATGGAAGAAGAAAGGGGGGAGGGGGAGAAGTTTGGATTTGATATCCCACTTTATCACTACCCTAAGGAGTCTCAAAGCGGCTAACATTCTCCTTTCCCTTCCTCCCCCACAACAAACACTCTGTGAAGTTAGTGGTGCTGAGAGACTTCAAAGAAGTGTGACTATAGCCCAAGTCACCCAGCAGCTGCGTGTGGAGGAGAGGGGACGCGAACCCGGTTTACCAGATTACGAATCAACACTGTTGCTCCTGCTTCCGTTTTCAAGGGAGGGAACAGCTCAGAAGCCACCCCAGAGGGTCCCCCAAATATGTCCCCCCTGGGGGCTGCGAGATGCCCGGGGCTCCTGCTTGGCAGAGAGAGGGGGGAGCTGGGTGCGCCCGGCTCGCCAAGGGCTAAAAGGAACTGAGCTGGATTGCGAGAGAGGACCGGGAATAAAGGGGGGGAACAGGTCCTCCAGAGCAAAAGCTCCCCCCCCCAAATCCCTTCCAGTAAAGGGGGGCTGTTGTCTGCTCTGCAAATGCTGCCTCGGTGGCTCCTTCTGGGATCCGGTGAGTCTCCTCTCTCTTCTCCCTTTGGGTGCATTGGGGAGAAGCGACTGAGGTCTCCTGCCCCCTTTGGATTCATTTAGGTCCCCGCAAAAAAGGCATCTCGACGCGTCTGCAATGCACGAGGCTCCTCCTGGGCTCCTGAATAGAAAGAGAGAGGATGTGAGTTTGACGTGCTCCGCCTTGCAAGGGTTAAAACGAACTGAGCTGCATTCCTAGAGAGGACAGGAAATGGGGAGAGGACGAGGTCCTCCGGAGTAAATCCCCTCCCGCCTTCCCCATTTCCTCTCTTCCAGGAGGGAGGTTTTCGTCTCCTCTGCAAGAGCTGGTAAGTTTCCTCTCTCTTCCCCATAGGGCGCAGTGGGGAGAAGGGGGGGAGTCCCAGGGCTGCGGGGGAGGGTGCCTGGGGTGCAATGGGCTTCGCGGGGTGGTGAATGCTTCTCTCTGTGAGGGAGCCTTCTCAGACCCACCAAAAGGCGGTTATTAAACCACTTCTTAACAAAGCATCTTTAGATGCAGCCAGTATGGCCATTGTGACCAACTATCGCCCAGTCTCAAATCTTCCATTCTTGGGCAAGGTGATTGAGCGAGTTGTTGCAGAACAACTCCAGGCACGCCTGGAGGATGCGGACCATTTGAATCCCTTCCAGTCGGGATTCAGGCCTCATCATGGGACTGAAACTGCCTTCATAGAATCATAGAGTTGGAAGAGACTACAAGGGCCATCCAGTCCAACCCCCTGCCAAGCAGGAAACACCATTAAAGCATTCCTGACAGATGGCTGTCAAGCCTCCACTTAAAGACCTCCAAAGAAGGAGACTCCACCACACTCCTTGGCAGCAAATTTCACTGTCGAACAGCTCTTACTGTACTGTCAGGAAGTTCTTCCTAATGTTTAGATGGAATCTTCTTTCTTGTAGTTTGAATCCATTGCTCCGTGTCTGCTTCTCTGGAGCAGCAGAAAACAACCTTTCTCCCTCCTCTATATGACATCCTTTTATATATTTGAACATGGCTATCATATCACCCCTTAACCTTCTCTTCTCCAGGCTAAACATGCCCAGCTCCCTAAGCCGTTCCTCATAACGCATCGTTTTTTAGCTGCTACATCACACTGTTGACTCATGTCAAATTTGTGGTCTACCAAGACTCCTAGATCCTATTCACATGTACTGCTCTCAAGCCAGGTGTCACCCATTTTGTATTTGTGCCTTTCTTTTTTTTGCCCAAGTGTAGCACTTTACATTTATCCCTGTTAAAATTCATCTTGTTTGCTTTGGCCCAGTTCTCTAATCTGTTAAGGTCATTTTGAAGTGTGATCATGTCCTCTGGGGTATTAGTCACCCCTCCCAATTTGGTGTCATCTGCAAACTTGATCAGGATGCCGTCAAGCCCTTCATCCAAGTTGTTTATCGACCTTGGTCACACAGCCATTTGGGGCCAGTTTCCAAGTTGTCATCCAGGGCTGTTCCACGCAGAGGACCTTGAAACCATCCCATCGCATCCAGAGCAGGAAATCCCCTGGCCACATCCTCTCTGTGCTAAAGGGACTGTGGCTGGAGCTTTAAATGGGCACTTCTAGTCCCCGTGGCCACCGGAGCCCCCAGGGACCATGTTGGACACCAAATAACCTCCAAGCATATGTGGCTGGGTGGGAGTTAAGCTATGTAACACCAGCATCATCATCCTCTACCCATCTTTCACCCTAAACTCCCAAGACAGATTACAATATTAAAACACAATACTGAAAAGAACTTAAAGACACTTACAATCACAGAATGAAGAGGACTCCTACTTTTCTTGCTTTTGAGAGCTGTCCTTTGTGGCCCGAGAGGGTTGTCCAGATCAGGATCTGGCCCTCAGAACAAAGAAAAAAGGGACCCCACCCCAGTAGTCTACTTTGAGAACATGGGAGATTCCAAGTGCTGGAAAAAGAGACAGACGCTGGAAAGAAATGTGCCCTGACATTTGGGGAGGCAGTGACCCCAGCTCTTGTCTTGAGTCCAAATTACACTTGGTACAAATGCCGCACTTGTCAATTCTGACTTCATTCTTCCTATTTTAAAAAAGAAACTCTGAGTCTGGGCTGTGATTCCTGCCAAGACTCCTCCATGCTTGCCCAGGGAACATTTTTTCTCCTCCTTACTGTGTATTAATTTTATATACTGTGTATTAATTTTATACTGTGTATTAAATGTGTATTTAATTTTATATCAGAAAAATGTATTTGCATTTTAGGATTTGCCAAAACCTCTCATTAGGACAGATAGAAATTGGCAGAAGACCTATAGACGCCTTGCGATCTCTTGGAGGTGTCCTGAGAACAGAGATGGATGAGCAGGATTCAGCTGGTCCTGAAGCAGGAATAGGCCTTGCAATCCAACATGGGAGCAGTGGGGGATTCTTGGAAAACTCTGTGAAGAAGAACCCGGTTGAGGAGGACACCCTCTGCTCAGATGTGCAGAGTCAGCAGCTCCGGCAGTTCTGCTACCAGGAGGCCAAAGGACCCCGAGAGGTTTGCAGCCAACTCTACCACCTCTGCCATCAATGGCTGAAGCCAGAAAGACACACGAAAGCTGAAATGCTGGACCTGGTGATCTTGGAGCAGTTCCTGGCTGTCCTTCCTCCAGAGATGGAGAACTGGGTGAGGGAATGTGGAGCGGAGACCAGTTCCCAAGCAGTCGCCCTGGCTGAAGGATTCCTCCTGAGTCAGGCAGAAGAGAGAAGGCAGGCAGAGCAGCAGGTGAGAGAGACTTTCCTCTGGATATTCCCAAGGGGCTCCAAAGAGGAAGGACAGTATTCCCGAATTATTTACTAATGATCCATCATTTTTTGGAAATCACTTAGGAACAGATATTGTTGTTGTTGTTGTTGTTATTCTTATTATTACCACACTTATGTGGCTGGGTGCCTTCCAGCACATGTGAAAGCATAATTAGACATCAGATGTCTTCTAAAAATCATGCAGTTCTTTATTTCCTTATCATCTGATGGGAGGGCATTCCACAGGGTGGGTGCCACTGCCAAGAAGTTCCTCTGCCTGGTTTCCTGTAACTTCGCTTATTGCAGTGAGCGAATCAGCAGAAGACCCTCCTTTGGTTATACTGGGCCTTTGAGGCCGTTTAAGGCTTTAAAGTTTAGCACCAACACCTTGAATTGTGCTGGGAAACGTTCTGAGAGCCAGTGAAGATCCTTGAGGACTAATGTTATATGGTCCTGGCAGCCGATCCCAGACACCAGTCTAGCAGAAGCAGGAAACAGCTTTAACCTCTGTCCCCTGAAAGTGCTTGCCTCTGCCATTCCTTTTCTAATCCTTCTCTCCATCCTCTGTTTTGAACCCTTCTTGCACTTTCAGGGGAAGGATCTTATTGCAGAAATGGGTCTTGATTCTTCTGAGGCAGAGAAGACTCTGTTGGACACCAGAGTGAGGCCTCTGGGTAAGGAGTTTTCTGCGTTTTGTCACATTCTCTTGGTTTTGAAACTAATCTGTGAGTTCTTTACATCTTTTTGGTGAAGACACCTGGAGCCCAGAGGTCGGGGGGAGGGAGGTGTATTTTTGCACAACTAATATATGAAATGGGTACAAATGTCCAGCAAGGGTGACTTTTATGATAGTAATTTTATTAGTTTACAATTACAGTCCAATAATAGCCTCATGATAACAATGCGAAATTACAATACAATTACTAATACCAATCTTTAAGATACCAAATTATATAATATAGGTGGCCCCTCGCATGCTCAAACCAATGGTTTGATGATTTTCTTGATGTCTACATTCCAAAATCTTATGAATTTCAATTACACTCCTGTCAAGGTAACAATCCTTTATAGAACAACTGCAATATTAATGACTTCGTATTTGATGATTAATGATTCGTATTGAAACATCAAATAATATATAAAGCTACAAGTGAGGCTCTCCAGCTATATCCTTATTTTTCCCGTGTGTGGCAATCTTTCTGGTCATGATGTTTCTTCCTGTCCTTATAAAATGTTCTGTCTATCTTTTCCATCATTCCTTGGGTGGAACTAATATCCCATTGTGGTTTCAGAAATTCTCCATCCTTAGGTCCTGTGCATTGCTGTTTGGCAACTTTAACAGCAGCTGAAAAAAATCAAAGTGTCCCAATAAATAACCTGTTTTCACCATTTTTCTTCTCTGCCTGGGAAGGAGAGTGATCTGTTGAATTGCAGGTGACTCAGTAATGAACCTTATTAGTTCCTTCACAACTTGCAGGTTCCTTACATCCCTCTCTCTGGTCAAAAATAAATGTGAAGTTATTAAATAAATTCCAAGTCTGTTTAGCATTATTCAGTTCAGTCGGTAAATAATAAAGGATGGAGAAGAGTTAGCTCTAATTTTCCATCATAAACCTTTTGCAAAATAGAGCTTCCCTCCCCTTTCCCTTTTTTTTTACATACACAGTTCCATTTGATGTTGTATTCCATATCTGCAATCCAGTTTCATCCCTGTTCACCTGTACATATATATTTTGAACTAGTATTCAAGGGAGGTTTGCCAAATCATAACTGTAGAGAAGAAAACTTTATATATAGAAGCCGTAGGCTCCCCTCCCCCCACTGTCTTTTGCACCAAATGAAGTCTTCTCTCAAATTCAAACGTTAAAAACCTTGCAGCTGGTTCCATTCTGCAATTTAGGATCTTATCTCCTCCAGCAATGCCTGTACATTAGTCCAAATTGAGCTCTAAATGACAAGAAAACCTCTGCTTCTTAATGGCGTCGAAGGAGGGTTTTCAGCAGGCAAACGGCTTTTGCACTCAGCGCCTCCCTGCCTCCTGTATTCCATGCTGCAGCGAGAGCCAGGTACTGAGACAAACTGGGAGTGAAGCCCGTTCCCCCCTGTCCCTGGGGGGAACTTACAAGGAGAATTACCCTCAGTTGTCCTTGTTTTTCCTTCGCCAACGATCTCCTGCTGCCTCCATTAAGGCGGCGCGTAACTGGAAGCTAGCAGGGGAGACTTTGACGAAGCCCCATCTGTACTTAGAGATGCACTGTTTCACCTCTGAGTGAAGCAGGCGCTTACGGTTTCCCACTTACCTTTGTCTCTCTCAGGTGACAGAATGATGCCACCAAGACCTGCTCCTTCATCTTTTCATGGTGGTGGAGGGGAGGCAGCGGCTATGGACCCAGATCAGGTAGGGGGTAGGAGCCTTGTGGGGAAAGACTGCTTGGATGCAGAATGGTGGGAGGAGGTGTCTGAAGCTGAAGAGGGAGCAGGGCTCAGGGAGCAGAGGGATTCTATGGCAGAGAGCAGCCCAGACTCAGAGGCAGAAGCTGCAGCAGGAGACTGGGATGAGGAAGGCAAAGAGGGGTTGGGCCGCTGTAGAAAACAAGAGAGCCAAGTGCAATGGATCACATGAATGTTGTCTAAGAGGACAGCTTTTTTCCTTTTCTGCTAGGGTCCAGTGTGCTTTGAAGATGTAGCTTTGCATTTCACTGATGAGGAGTGGGCGTTGCTGGATCCTGACCAGAGAGCTCTGCACCAGGAAGTCATGGAGGAAAATTGTGGGATGTTGGACTCTCTCGGTAAGGCTCCCTATTGGATCATCCTATCTGTTTTGTAATTCAAGACATCTCTCTATGTGACAAACCTCTGATATTTTGATGGGGCTCAACAGCACCACCCACAGCACCTGGGATGCTAACACTCCCACAGCAAACCTTGGATGGATGGCTATTGATTGTTTCCCATGTGAATATTCTTCCTTCTATTCTGCCTTTGCGAAACATGGACAGACTTCTCTGATCTGCCCAGGTCTTCTTAAATGTAGGCTTCAGATTGGTTTGGAAAGTAGAAGTAGGTTCTGTCAGGATTTATTACTGCATATTGAACAATTTAGCATATTGAATATATCTTAATTTTGGACAGGGAACTTTCCCGCATTGGCCACCATTTAAATAATAATAATAATAAATTATTTATGAAGATTGTACGGATACATATTTAAATTTGAACAAAATGACATTACCTAGTTAAGCTGTACCTAAAGTTTTTAATGGTTTAAAAACTTGAGAGAGGAAACATCTAATATTCAACTTGATTTGTTGACAAGTTGATAATGAAACTAGACATTATAAGAGAACAAAAAAGAACTTAATAACACCTTACTCCCTTCAGTTCTTTCTCTGTCACAAGCATTAATTGGCATTGCTCCATTATTTGGGGCTGCACTTCTTTCCGAGGCTCTAATCTGTTTGCCTGTTAGTTTCAGGTGGTGATGAATTGGAAGTGAAGAACAAGGGAGACCACAAGGAAATCCACGCAGTGGAGGAGCCATATCAGGATTCAGACTGTGGAGAGAGCTTCAGTCAGAGCTCCGATTCCTCTTCCCATCAAAGAAATCCCCTTGAGAAGAAATGCTTGGAATGTGGAAAGAGCTTCACTTGGAAACAGACTTTAGCTTCTCATCAAAGAGTTCATACAGGGGGGAAACCCTATCTGTGCGTGGAATGTGGAAAGAGCTTCAGTCAAAACCACAGTTTCACTTCCCATTGTAGAATTCATAAAGGGGAGAAACCCTATAAGTGCGTGGAATGTGGAAAGAGCTTCAGTTCAAAAAGAAATCTCACTGTACATCAAAGAATTCATAAAGGGCTGAAACCATATCAGTGCTTGGAATGTGGAAAGAGCTTCAGTCAGAGTGCATCTCTCACTTCCCATCGTAGAATTCATACAGGGGAGAAACCCTATAAGTGCTTGGAATGTGGAAAGAGATTCAGTCAGGGCTCCCATCTCACTTCCCATCGTAGAATTCATACAGGGGAGAAGCCATATCACTGTTTAGAATGTGGAAATAGCTTCAGAAGGAGCTCCCATCTCACTGTTCATCAAAGAATTCATACAGGGGAGAAGCCATATCACTGCTTGGAGGGTGGAAAGAGCTTCAGTCACAGGGCCTATCTCAATTTCCATCAAAAAATCTATAAAGGGGAGAAACCCTATCAGTGCGTGGAATGTGGAAAGAGCTTTAGTTCAAAAAGAAATCTCACTGTACATCAAAGAATTCATAAAGGGCTGAAACCATATCAGTGCTTGGAATGTGGAAAGAGCTTCAATCAGAGTGCATCTCTCACTTCCCATCGTAGAATTCATACAGGGGAGAAACCCTATCAGTGTGTGGAATGTGGAAAGAGATTTAGTCAGAGTGCATCTCTCACTTCCCATCGTAGAATTCATACAGGAGAGAAACCCTATCAGTGCATGGAATGTGGAAAGAGATTCAGTCAGAGTGCATCTCTCACTTCCCATCGTAGAATTCATACAGGGGAGAAACCCTATCAGTGTGTGGAATGTGGAAAGAGATTCACCAGTAAAGAAAGTATCACTGTCCATCAAAGAATTCATGCAGGGGAGAAGCCATATCACAGCTTGGAGGGTGGAAAGAGCTTCAGTCACAGGGCATATCTCAATTCCCATCAAAAAATCTATACAGGGGAGAAACCCTATCAGTGTGCGGAATGTGGAAAGAGCTTCAGTTCAAAAGGAAACCTCACTGTCCATCAAAGAATTCATAAAGGGCTGAAACCATATCAGTGCTTGGAATGTGGAAAGAGCTTCAATCAGAGTGCATCTCTCACTTCCCATCGTAGAATTCATACAGGGGAGAAACCCTATAAGTGCTTGGAATGTGGAAAGAGATTCATTCAGAGCTCCCATCTCACTTCCCATTGTAGAATTCATACAGGGGAGAAACCCTATCAGTGTGTGGAATGTGGAAAGAGATTCACCAGGAAAAAACCTCTCACTGTCCATCAAAGAATTCATAAAGGGGAAAAACCATATCACTGCTTGGAGTGTGGAAAGAGCTTCAGTCACAGCTACGATCTCACTTCTCATTGTAGAATTCATACAGGGGAGAAACCCTATCAGTGCATGGAATGTGGAAAGAGCTTCAGTCGAAAAGGAAATCTCACTTGTCACCAAAGAATTCATATAGGGGAGAAACCATATCGGTGCTTGGAATGTGGAAAGAGATTCAGTCACAGCTCCCATCTCACTTCCCATAGTAGAATTCATACAGGGGAGAAACCCTATCAGTGCGTGGAATGTGGAAAGAGCTTCAGTCGAAAAGGAAATCTCACTTGCCACCAAAAAATTCATATAGGGGAGAAGTCCTATCAGTGCGTGGAATGTGGAAAGAGCTTCAGTTCAAAAAGAAATCTCATTGTCCATCAAAGAAGTCATACAGGGGAGAGACAATATGCATGCTTTTAGTGTGGAAAGAGATTTAGTTAGAGCTTCTATCTCACTTCCCATCAAATAATTCACACAGAGGAAAAAATTTATCAGTGCTAGGAATGTGGAAAGAGCTTAACCAGGAAGTAAAGTCTCACTGTCCATCAAAGAATTCATACAGGGGAGAATCCATATGCATGCTTGGAATGTGGAAAGAGCTTCAGAAAGAGCTGCAATCTCTTTTTTAAAATTAATTTTTGCATATATTTTCCATACCCCACATAACATCTTTTCTTACCTTATACATTGTTTTGGGTATAAACCTTGGACTTCCCTCAACCACATCTAATGATTTTCGATCTTCCTCACTTATCTTGCAGTTCATTATTTTCACTATTATTTTTAATAGTCCATAATAAATAGTCCTTTTCATAATTTTTCCCTGCAATATTTCATATAGTCTTCCTTACAAAACTTCTTGCAGTCCTGCAGTCAAATAGTTCACGTACAGGTACCGGTATTTACTACAATCTTCTAAAAACTTCTGATCCCGCCGGTTCTGAATTCTTCCTGTCATCTTATCCAATTCTGCATAGTCCATTAATTTTGTTTGCCATTCCTCTTTCGTTGGTAATTCTTCTTGCTTCCATTTCTGTGCCAATAATATTCTAGCTGCCGTTGTCCCATATAAAAACAATTTCTTACATTCCCCAAAAGTCCCTTCTTTTTCCTTACATTTCCAACATTTATTACTTATTTTATACATTTTAGCTAATTTCACTGGCGTAATATACCACCTATACATCATTTTCATCACATTTTCTCTCAAGGCATTGCATGCTGTAAATTTTATTCCTGCTTTCCACAATTTTTCCCAGTCTTTTAGCTGTATGTTATACTCAAAGTCTTTGGCCCAATATATCATGACCAACTTTACCTCTTCGTCTTTCAAGTGCCATTCCAACAGCAATTTGTACATTTTAACCATATTTTATAATTATTATTTAATATTTCAATTTCAAATTTTGATTTATTATGACCAAATCCATTTTCCTTTAAATCCTCTTTAAACATTTAATTGATTTGGTGAATAATCATTTACATCTTCTTTTACTTCTTCATAAGGTTTAATTTCCTATTTATTTCCTTCCTCTCTTACTATTTTTTCATATGTGACCAAATTTTGGCTCATATTAATCTTTTTCACACTCATTGCTTCCAAAGGTGACAACCACCAAGCTGTTTTACATTCTAATAGGTTTTTATACCTATCCCATATTTCAAATAGAGGCCTTCGAAATATATGGTTACCAAATCCTTTATGCACTTTTGTTTTGTTATACCATAAATATGCATGCCAACCAAATCTATTGTCAAAACCTTCTAAATCCAACATATCTGTATTTTCTAACAATATCCATTCCTTTAACCAACCGAGGCAAGTTCCTTCATAGTCCAACTTCAAGTCTGGCAGGGCAAAAACCCCTCTTTCTTTAATATCTGTTAGCAATTTAAATTTAATACTTGGTTTCTTCCCCTGCCAGATATATCTTGAAATTGTTTTCTGCCACTCCTTAAATATAGTTGCCCCCTTGATTGGAATTGATTGAAACAAAAATAACATCTTTGGTAGCACATTCCTTTTAATAACAGATATCCTACCCCATAGGGATAGTTTCATACTTCCCCAGCCTTCCAGGTCTCTCTTAATTTCATTCCACATCGGTGTATAATTATTTTGGAATAGATCTATATTATTTGATGTTAACCAAATTCCTAAATGTTTAACTTTTTTTACTGCTTCTATACCAATCTGCTGTTGCAACATATCCACCAAATCTTGATTCATATTTTTAACTAACATTTTCGTTTTCTTTTTATTTAATTTAAAACCTGCTACTTGTCCGAATTGTTCTATTTCCTCTAATACTTCTTTAGCACTAATTAACGGTTCTTTCATTGTTAAAATCAGCTGCAATCTCACTTCCCATCAAAGAATTCATACAGGGGAGGGATTGGAGGGATTTATGAAAGTCTCACCTCAATTTTAGAGTTCTTTAAAAATATTTGGAGCTCTTAAAAGGACTGAGAGCTGGGTGAAAAAGCTAAAATCAGGACAGGTTTGGACAAGTTCATTTCTCTTTGAAGGAAAATAGTTCTTCTCCTCTGAGACACTTAAAGGGGATTGGATTCCTGCAAGACAACCACTCTTCTCTGGACATTTGCCGGTAAATTGCTAGGTCCTCTTGGGCACATTATTTTTTTGTTTTGTTTTTTATGGTTCCTCTCTTAAAGGAATTATTTGGTTATTTCAAATCTTGAGAAATTGGATTTTATGTTAACCAGCTTATATGTACTGGGTATCAGGCTAGAAAGAAGAGGGAGGGGTGGAAAAATACAGGAAACAGGATCTCTTGGGAAAGAGTTATTCTGTGGCCTTGACAAACTGATAAGTTGTTGCTGGAAAAGGGAGAGTGAGAGTTAGGCTACGGCAGTTCAAAAACAGTTAACACCAGGCCTGTGTTAAATTTGGAGAAGCTATTAGCCAGTAGTGATAAAAATATTGAAATGGTGACAAATTTGACCACTAAAGTAGAGAAACTGACAAAGAAAACAGAAGCACTAGATGTCTCCATGAAAGGGAGGAGAAATCTGAAAAGCTGGAAAAGGAGACCAAAAAAAAAATGGAAATCAGGAGACGCTTAGGATTGATGTGGACGGTTTGGGTGGAAGGCAAGAAGCATTTTTGGGCGCTTTGGCGGTCCTTGAGATGAGACGGAAAGCCCAGCCTCTGAGACGGAGAGGAGGGAGGAGAGCAGGATTTTAACAAAGGTTTGAGCGGAGTGGCTGGGAGTTGAAGAGGAATGCATGGAGGCGGCACGGTGGTGGTTTCTTTTTGTAAAAAACCAATGTGAATAAATACCCCCAGTGTCACCCCCTGGCTGGTCTTCCTGTCTTCAGAGGCTTCTCTCCCTGTGCCCTCACCCCGCCCAGGAGAATCTAATGCATGGGGGTCCCAAACTAAGGCCCGGGGGCCGAATGCGGCCCAATCGCCTTCTAAATCCGGCTCGCAGACGGTCCAGGAATCAGCATGTTTTTACATGAGTAGAATGTGTCCTTTTATTCAGGGCCGTCTTGAGCAGATCGCGCGACCTGGTGCTGAGGGGCGGAGATCGCTCCGCCGCCCGCCCCGCCCTCGCAGGGCGCAATTGGTTTTCACGCGTCTTCGCCGCGCGGCGCCCTCCTTGCCAGGCCAGCGCCCAGCTTACCAGCCCCGCGCCATGTTGCACTGCGCCACCGGGGGGCTACGAAGAGCCGGCCCTGCTTTTATTTAAAATGCATCTCTGGGTTTTTTGTGGGGTATAGAAATTCGTTCATATTTTTTCCCCAAAATATAGTCCAGTCCCCCACAAGGTCTGAGGGACAGTGGACCGGCCCCCTGCTGAAAAAGTTTGCTGACCCCTGATTTAATGCATCTTCGGTTGAGTGTGTCCAGCAAGGAGATTGGAGATGGTTGCCAGTCAAAGGGTAATTTAAGACGCAGGAAAAAAGAGCTCCTCCCCTCTTGTGGAAACGGGGGGGGGGGCAGCTTCAGGGGAAATTTCCAGCCCTGGCACTGGGAGCCAGATGAGGAATCCTGGAAGAGGACACTCCAGGGTAATCTAGTCCAACCCCTGCAATTCAGGAACCCCGGTTCTTAGTCCTGCCAGCTCCCTTGAACTGAGCGACTCAGATGCCTGGAGCAGCGCCCTGTTGGAGAGCAGCCTTTGGTAGCCTCTGGAGCTGGCCAGACCTTTTGGACGGCTGTTTCCATCCCCCTGCCTTCTGCTGGCAGGCCCGATTGGGAGTTGTAGTCCAAAGCGGATTGAGGGGGCTAGTCCTGGACAGATGGCTGAAGCCATTCTGCTGGCAAGGCCTCTTGGGCCAACCCCCTCCCCCAATATCGGGCCTGAGTGTTTCTGTGGCTCTTGTGAGTCCGAGATCATGGAGTTGAAGAGATCTCAAGGGTCATCTAGGCCCACCCCCTGCAATGCAGGAACGGCAGCTGAAATGTTCCCTTGTGGGGTCTGGACTAGGGGGTGTTTCAGATGGTTTTCAAATTGGAACTACCTTTTGGAACAAAGCTTTTTTCAATGCCAGGATACAAGGTGCTCTCTTGACCTGGGAGCCTGATCCCTCTCCCCCACCCCTATAAAATGGAGTCTTCCACTCATCTTCTCCTTGCAGGACCCCCTTGCCTTCCTCTTTGCTCAGAGAGTCAGAACCAACTCTCTCTCAAGGGACCCTGGAGCCAAACACTTCCAGAGTTTTCCTCTAGCTTCTCAAGCAAAGGGTGGGAAGGAATATATTCTTATTGCTCTTGAGATGTACAGAAATCTCTTGTCCTGGTTTTTAACAACACAGGCCTGCTGTGATGGGCTTCCTTTTTCCCCTTGCCACTAAAAAATTCCAGTTAACTGCCTCTTTGCCAATTGTTATCTTTAATGACTTTTTTAAAGGTAAAGATGTTACGCTGTATCTTTGAGACACTGTATTTACTGCTGCTTTTTTCTATTCTGGGTTTGAATAAAAATTAATCTGTGGACTAACGTTACTGCTTTTTGTGTGGTCTTTTCCTGTTGCTGTGCTGGTCCAAGGGTAACTGAGAGAATAGGTCCAAGGCCGGTCCAAAGTCTGGGGAATCCAGGAGACGTCAGTCCAATGAAGCTGAGGCAGGGCACAGGGCAGGAGACTAGGCGAGGTCAGGAGCAGGAACACAGGCAGGATCTTGCAATCAGCAATGTTGCTCCCGCAACCTGGGGTAGGGTCTAACCGCATTTTATCTCTGCTGAGGTGATGGCCGGTCCCCCAATGACTCATCACCCTGCCTTGCCTGAAGGAGAGCACTCTTCCTGCGCATACATAGGTCTCTCCTCTCAGCCCTGAGCCTCTGCAGCTTGGGGGACACCAGAGAGTTCAATTAGAGGATGTAGTAATCAGAAATTTAATCAGAATTGGGATAAGTCAGGGATTATATAAAAAGGCAATGCCCCTCTGTGAAGACTTGGATTTATTTCTAATATTCCGTAGTGATTCAAAAAAAAAAAGGGAAGGGAAGGGAAGGGAAGGAGTATGAGAGTTTATTAGCCCAGGATGATGACAAGTGGAAGTCTGTTTATAGGAGAATTTATATGAAGTTAAAATAAATTACTTTATTTGATATATATGATTTATATATATGATTTATTTGATTTAGGTTATGATTTAGGTATTTATTAGTATGTTTTTTATTTGTATACTTTGTATGTTTTGTTTATATTATTTGTATTATTTCATTTGCATGTTTTTGATTTGAATTTCAATAAAGTTTATTAAAAAGAAGAAGACATGCTGATTCAAGAGGATGAGAAGTGTCTAACACACAGTGTAATAAACACGGGTCTGGCACCCAGGTTTGGCTAAATAAAATTACAACACTTACTGAATCCAGGAATTTGGGTGGTATAAGAATGTCATTGTGTTCAATCCCTTAGGCTGCTTCTGTATTGTTTCACATGTGACTTCACTAAGAACATATGATATTTAAGATATAATATATCTTTATTGTCATTGTCCCCTTGCGGGAACAACGAAATTACTCGGTTGCTACATCCACTCAGATAAAGCATTCCACATAATCCAAAATCTATTGCTGAAATAGGGAGACAAAGCAACATATGCTACAATACAGATGCCCCTCCCCCCTATATTTGTCTAGGAAGCCTGTCTCCCCCCTCCACCTGCCCTTTCGGCCTCCCTCGCAGCCCCTGGGGACCCCCTCTTGCTGGGACAAGGCTCTCTGCCCTGGCGGCCCCCACCTCCGACCCCCTTCCAGAGGGACAGCCCCCCACCAGAGGTGCCCAGGGGGTCCCCAAGAGAGCCAAGCGGGCCTCGCCCCCCCCTCCTGGCCCTGGAAGGCTCCCCGCTCCTCCGCTCCCCTGCCCAGACTCCCCTTCCCAGCCCCGGAGTTCCAGGCAGACAGGCGGGCTCCTCCTCCCGGACACGCGCCCAGTCCCGGCTTCTGGGAGGGGAGTCCTAGCCAGGTGCCCCTTCTCTCGGCCAAGGGGCCCCAGCACCCTCCCCAGGCCCCACCCGGGACCCCACCCATTCCGGGGCCAGGCGGGTCCTAAGTCCGCCCTCTTGCCGGGGGAAGGAGCAGCTCGCCAAGGGTTAAGTGGAGCTGAGCTGGGTTCCTAGAGAGGACAGGAGACAAAGGCGGAGCCGCTCCTTCCCTCTTACATCACTTCCTGTAAGAGGGTATCCTCGACCCGAGCGGACTCAACCTCGCCTGCCGGGAACTGGTGGGTCTCCTCTCTGCTCCGCTATGGGGAGGAGGGGGAGGGGGCTGCTGGGTCTGGGAAGCCTGTGGAACTCCCTCCCTCGGGAGGCAGGAAGGGGGCCCAAGCCGGGCCGGGCAGAGGAGGGGAAGGGGACCCTGGCCAGGTCCAGCTGCACTTGGTCCACAAGAAATGAGCGCTTTTTGGGAGATGCTATATAGAAGTTGAAGAGATGCTATATAGGGTCATTGATGGACCTCGTAGGGAAAGGATCTCAAACCATTTGCATATAACAAAATATCTATTTTATCCATGTAATCGTTGAACTGAAAAACAATCAGGAAGAAGTATATTCATAGTGAAATACAATGAAGAAAAAGTATATTCGTAGTGAAATACTGTAACTATGAAGCTCAAATTTAAAATGATATTTTATTCATAACAAATTCATAATGCAAACACATTGGCATTGGACAATAACAAGAGTTCCTTTAGAAACACAATTTACAAAATCTAGTCTAGAAACTTGTTATAACATGAAATAATAAGAGGAGTAAATATATGATGGAAACTACTAAGAATTATAAATAGCATTATTAATATGAAATTGAGCTCTTCTTCAGCTTTCTGCTTCTCCTTCCTCTTTCGAGCTCCACTTTTGTAACTTCTGGTTGACATTTTAGAAACCGTAAGTAAAATATTTAATATAATATTTATATATATAGTATTATAGTAGCAAGTTGGAGTAATAGGGAACTGTACTAGTAAATAATAATATAGGCCTACTAAATAATGAAGATGAATATTTTTCTAAAGTAATTTTATTGTGGGATCAAAATAAATAATGTATTACATGAAATCAATCAGTAGGCATAAGACTCATACCCTTAGTCTACGCTGGCTGATCATCAGTCTACATTACAAGCACTCTTTAATATTAGATAACAGGTACAACAGCTTGACCTACATTCAACTCTGCTGCCCTGCAGTCTGCAGCTGCATGCTACATGTTGCCCTACAACCAGTCCATGCAGAATGTAGGCACCCTATATATAGAAAGGAGCAAACCAGGGATATTTGAGGGAGCAGGCGGGACCCATGGCTTACATCACAGGAGCCTACACAACACAAAACAGGGTTTCTGTAGGTAGGCTTTATTTTATTTGTTTTTTAATCTTATATTTTGGAAATGTACGTACATCCAGGTTTATTTCCCTTTAAAAATTTGTGGGGGCCCAAGAGAGTGTTTAGTTCAGTGTTTCTCAACCAGTGTGCCTCCAGATGTTTTGGGACTACAACTCCCATCATTCCTGACCACTGGTCTTGCTAGCTAGGGATGATGGGAGTTGTAGTCCCAAAACATCTGGAGGCACACTGGTTGAGAAACACTGGTTTAGTTTATGCGTATATCTGGCACTGCCACCAACCTAGGTGGCTTTAGAAAGGATGAGAGGAGCAGAGGGCTTCCAATGGCTTCTTGCCACGATGCCTGTGTTCTGCCTCCACTGTTGGAGGCAGCCCTGCTTCTGAAGGCCAGCAGCTGGGAAGCGCAGGGGGAGAGTTGCTCTTGGGCTCCAGCCCTGCTTGTGGGCTTCCCAAAAGAGACCCCAGGTTGGCCCCGGAGAGAACAGGATGATGGATGGTTTTCACCCTAAAGGAAAGCAGAGCCCAGCCTGCTGAGAGCAGCATAGACAATTCAAGATAGGAGAAGAGGGGGTCAGGGAACACCTAGCTCCTTTAAATGAATTTGGATCTCCAGGGCCTGATGAGCTGCACCCAAGGGTACTAAAGGGCTTGCAGATGTAATCTCAGAGCCTCGGCCCAAGATCTTGGAGAATTCCTGGGGAATAGGTGAGGTCCCTCAGACTGGAGGCAGTCAAAGGTTGTCCCCATCTTCCTAAAGGGTTTGGAAAAAGAAGGGAACTACCAACCAGAGATCCCAGGACATACATACCAGGATAGGTCCTAGGACAGTGATGGGCAACCTTTTGAGCTTGGTGTGTCAAAATTCGCCAAAAAACCGAGCATAACTCGGGTGGTGTGTCACTTCGAGAAAAAAACCATAATTTCATGATACTTATAGTTTAAATAACAAAAATGTATAATTGTAATATATAACTGTATTTAACAAACCAAAAACTAATTATTTAACCTAACCTAACAAAAAAAACCTTATTTATCACAAAGTGCCCAGAGTTGTTGAGCTTTTGGCGGGGAGTTGCTGACCAAAGTTTTGGAGGTTTTTTTTGGGGGGTGCAAAAGTTGCTTTGCTTTTTTTGGGTTTTTTGGGGGGATGCCCCAAAGCTGCTGTGCTTTTTGGGGGGAAAGAGAACAGAAAGAAATGATGAATAATACCTTCACTGGAACTAACACGCAGCACCGACATAGTCTGACAAAGCACCAAAAAACCAGCACAGAACGGGTTAAAAAACTAACACTGTTACACCCAATCATCCTCTGCCAAAGTGCCAGAAAAAAAACAGCACAGAAAGGGTGAAAAAACCAATCTCTGACTACCAGCAGCAACAACAACAAAAAAAAGACCCGGGTTTTAACAGCGGAGACAAACTGTAGGAGGAGCAGGAGAACAAATGGAGGGGAAACAAGTGTGAATGGGCCGATGGGGCACGTGCCAGCAGTGAGGGCTCTGCGTGTCCCGTCTGACACGCATGTCATAGGTTTGCCATCACTGTCCTAGAACGGTCGGTCTGTGAGCACTTGGAGAAGGATGCTGTGATTAGCAAGACCCAGCGTGGGTATCTCAAGAACAAGTCACACCAGATGAATCTCATTTCTTTTTTTGATGGAGTTACAAGCTTGGTGGATCAGAGGAATGCTGCAGACATAGTGTATCTTGATTTCAGGAAGGCTTTTCACAAAGCCCCTCGCGATTCTATGATTCTGTGACTCACTATGGGGGCCCTTTGACCTGATCCTGCAGGACTCATCCTCTGCTCTTATGCCATGAATCCTTTGTTGTCCTTCTGTTAAACTTGAAGTTCTCCCCCCTACCCACCCACCCACCTATTCAGGAATCAGGCAGGGATGCTATCCAGGCTCCCGGCCAACCCGTATGCGCCCTTCAGACATGCAAGTCCTCCAGGTCCAGAAGATCTTTGGTGGCTGAACCGAAAGCCATGCTGTGAACTTCTGGAGGTATCCCGACCCCAGGAATCCAAGGCAGGAGAGGCCCTCCTGGAAAGGAAGCACTCCTGGTCACCAAGGCCACCCAAGCAGATATGGGTGGGTTGGGGTGAAGCTCTGGAACTATGAAGTGGGGATGGGAGGGACCCCCACTATTGCCTTGGGTCCAAATTACATTTGATATAAATGGCTCACTTGTCGTTCACAGTTATGACTTCTTCCTCCACCCACCCCCCTTTTTCTTTCTTTCTTTCTTTCTTTTTTTTTTTTTTTGCAGACAGCTTGGAATCTGGGCTATGGTACAATACAGCCCTGTTCCTATGAAGATTCCTCCACACTTCCTCAGTGAACATTCTTCTTCTCTTGGCTATGTATTAGTCTTATAATAGAAGAATGTGTTTGTAGGATTTGTTGCACCTCGCATTAGGACCCACAGAACTTGGCAGAGGACCAAGGGGCTTCTTCCGATCTCTTGGAGACTTCCCAGGAGCCCAGATGGATGAGCAAGATTCAGTTCGCCCTGAAGCAGGAAGAGGCCATGCCCTGGAAACTGGGAGCAGTGGGGGATTCTGTGAAAACTCCGTGCAGAAGATTCTGGGTGAGGAGGACACCCTCCACTCAGCTGTGCAGACCCAGCAGCTCAGGCAGGAGGCCAAAGGACCCCGAGAGGTTTGCAGACAACTCTACCACTTTGACCTTCAATGGCTAAAGCCAGAAAGGCACACGAAAGCTGAGGTGCTGGACCTGGTGATCTTGGAGCAGTTCCTGGCTGTCCTTCCTCCAGAGATGGAGAGATGGGTGAGGGAATGTGGAGTGGAGACCAGTTCCCAGGCAGTGGCCCTGGCCGAAGGATTCCTCCTGAGTCAGGCAGAAGAGAGAAGGCAGGCAGAGCAGCAGGTGAGAGAGACTTTCCTCGGGATATTCCCAAGGGGCTGCAAAGAGGAGGGAGAGTATTCCCGACTTATTTACTAACGGCCCATCCTTTTTTGGAAAGGAACACATATTTTTAATGATTGTTATTGTAATAATATTGTTATGATTGTTATTTTAATATCCCGCCCATGTGGCTGAGTGCCTTCCAGCACATATAAAAGCATAATAAGACACCAGATGTCTTCTAGAAGTTATGCAGTTGTTTATTTCCTTATCATCTGATGGGAGGGCCTTCCACAGGGTGGGTGCCACTGCCACGAAGTTCCTCTGCCTGGTTTCCTGTAACTTTGCTTTTCACAGTGAGGGAACCAGGAGAAGACCCTCGGAGCTGGACCTCAGTGTGGAGACGCTTCTTTCGTTATACTGGGCCTTTGAGGCTGTTTAGGGCTTTAAAGTTCAGCACCAACACCTTGAATTGTGTTGGGAAATGTTCAGGGAGCCAGTGAAGATCCTTGAGGACCAATGTTATATGGTCCTGGCAGCCGATCCCAGACACCGGTCTAGCAGAAACAGGAAACAGCTTTAACCTCTGTCCCCTGAAAGCGCTTGCCTCTGCCATTCCTTTTCTAATCCTTCTCCCCATTCTCTGTTTTGAATCCTTGTTGCTTTTTCAGGGGAAGGATCTTGATTCTTCTGAGGAAGAGAAGACTCTGTTGGACACCAGAGTGAGGCCTCTGGGTAAGGATGAAGGAGTGTTTTCTGCGATTTGTCACATTCTCTTGGTTTTAAAACCAATCTGTGAGTTCTTTGCATCTTTTTGGTGAAGACACCTGGAGCCCAGAGCTCAGAGGGGGGGAGATGTATTTTTGCATAACTAATATATGAAATGGGTACAAATGTCCAAATGTACTCAGCAGGGGAGACTTTTACGATAATAATTTTTATTAGTTTTCAGTTTCAGGCCAATAATAGCCTCATTATAAAAATGCCAAATTACAATACAATTACTAATATCAATCATTCAGATAACAAATTATACAACTTTGGTGCCCCTCCCCCTGCATGCTGAAACCGATGGTTTGATGATTTTCTTTATTTCTGCATTCCAAAATCTTATTTATTTCAATTACATCCTGTCAAGATAACAATCCTTTATACAACAACTGCAATATTAATGACCTCCATTCATATTGACACATTAAATAATATATAAAACTAAAAGTGAGGCACCCCAGCGATATCCTTATTCTTCCTGTGTGTGACAAATTTTCTGTTCGTGGTGTTTCTTCCTGTCCTTGTAAAGTGTTCTATCTTTTCCTGGTTGTTGCTGTTCTCCATCATTCCTTGGGCGGAGCTGATATCCCATTGTGGTTTCAGAAATTCTCCATCGCTCCGTCCTGTGCTTCGTTGTTTGGCAACTTTAACAGCAGCTGTAGAAATCATACTGTCCCAATAAATAACCTGTTTTCACCATTTTTCTTCTCCGCCTGGGAAGGAGAGGGATCTGTCAAAAGGCAAATTACTCAGTAATGAACCTTATCACTTCCTTCACAACTTGCAGATTCCTTACATCCCTCTGTCTGGCCAAATATAAATGTGAAGTTATCCAAATAAATTCCAAGTCCTTTTAGCATTATTCAGTTCAGTCTGTAAATAATAAAGGATGGAGAAGAGTTAGCTCTAATTTTCCATCATAAACCTTTTGCAAAATAGAGCTTCCCTCCCCTTTTCCTTTTTTTTTACACACACAGTTCCATTTGATGTTGTATTCCATATCTGCAATCCAGTTTCATCCCTGTTCACCTGTACATATATATTTTGAACTAGTATTCAAGGGAGGTTTGCCAAATCATAAATGTAGAGGGAAAAAACTTTATATAAAGAAGCCGTAGGCTCCCCTCCCCCCACTGCCTTTTGCACCAAATGAAGTCTTCTCTCAAATTCAAACCTTAAAGACCTTGCAACTGGTTCCATTCCGCACTTTAGGATCTTATCTCCTCCAGCAACACCTGTACATTAGTCCAATTTAAACTCTAATAGACAGAAGAACCTCTGCTTCTTAATGACGGCGAAGGAGGGTTTAGGGCCGGCGAAGGGCTTTTGCACTCAGCGCCTCCCTGCCTCCCGCAATCCATGTTGGAGTGAGAGCCAGGTACCGAGACGAACTGGGAGTGAAGCCTGTTCCCCCCCCCCCCGTCCCTGGGGAGAACTTGCAATGAGAATAACCCTCAGTTGTCCTTGTTTTTTCTTCGCCAACGATCTCCTGCTGCCTCCATTAAGGCACAGCGGAACTGGAAGCTAGCAGGGGAGACTTATTACAATACAAATTACCAAATTACAATACAATTACTAATATCAATCATTCAGATACCAAATTATACAACTTTGGTGCCCCTCCCCCTGCATGCTGAAACCGATGGTTTGATGATTTTCTTTATTTCTGCATTCCAAAATCTTATTTACCGTATTTCAATTACACTCCAGTCAAGATAACAATCCTTTATACAACAACTGTAATATTTATGACCTCCATTCATATTGACACATTAAATAATATATAAAACTAAAAGTGAGGCACCCCAGTGATATCCTTATTCTTCCTGTGTGTGACAAATTTTTTGTTTGTGATGTTTCTTCCTGTCCTTGTAAAATGTTCTGTCTATCTTTTCCTGGTTGTTGCTGTTCTCTATCATTCTTTGGGTGGAGCTAATATCCCATTGTGGTTTCAGAAATTCTCCATCGCTCCGTCCTGTGCTTCGTTGTTTGGCAACTTTAACAGCAGCTACAAAAATCACACTGTCCCAATAAATAACCTTGTTTTTCCTTCGGCAACGATCTCCTGCTGCCTCCATTAAGGCACAGCGGAACTGGAAACTAGCAGGGGAGACTTTGACGAAGCCCCATCCATACTTAGAGATGAACTGTTTCACCTTTAAGAGAAGGAGGCGCTTACGGTTTCCCACTTACCTTTGTCTCTCCCAGGTGACAGAATGATGCCACCAAGACCTTCTCCTTCATCTTTTCATGGTGGAGGGGAGGCAGCGGCTGTGGACCCAGATCAGGTAGGGGGAAGGAGCCTTGTGGGGAATGACTGCTTGGATGCAGAATGGTGGGAGGACCCAAACAAGAGCAAACCGACTGGGAGAAGGAAGAGTTGTCTGAAGCTGGAGAGGGAACAGGGCTCAGGGAGCAGAGGGAGTCTGTGGCAGAGAGCAGCCCAGACTCAGAGGCAGAAGCTACAGCAGGAGAATGGGATGAGGAAGGCAGAGAGGAGTCTGGCCGTTGTAGAAAACAAGAGAGCCAAGTGCAATGGATCACATGAATGTTCTCTAAGAGGACAGCCTTTTTCCTTTTCTGTTAGGGTCTGGTGTGCTTTGAAGATGTAGCTTTGCATTTCACTGATGAGGAGTGGGCGTTGCTGGATCCTGACCAGAGAGCTCTGCACCAGGAGGTCATGGAGGAGAATCGCGGGCTGTTGGAATCTCTCGGTAAGGCTCTCTATTGGATCATCTTATCTGTTTTGTAATTCAAGAAATATCTCTAGGTGACAAACCTCTGGTATTTTGATGGAGCTCAACAGCACCACCCAAAGCACCTGGGATGTTAATACTCCCACAGCAAACCTTGGATGGATGGCTATTAATTGTTACCTCTGCGAATATTCTTCCTACAGTTCTGCCTTTGAAAACCATGATCAGGCTGTTTGAACTGCCCAGGCCTTCTTAAATGTAGGCTTTAGAGTGATTTGGGTTGTTGAAGTAGCTTCAGTCAAGTTTCCTGCTTTTTTCTTCCTTCTGTCTCTCTTTGGTTGACCAAAGAGTCACTTCACATTGGAGATGGCACAGATTCCATGACTGGACCAAACAAACTCCATCCCCCCAAAAAGCCAGGCTTTTTGAATCTCAGGCAGTGAACCCTAAATGATTATTTTATTATTTTTACCCTGCCCATCTGACTGGGTTGCCCCAGCCACTCTGGGCAGCTTCCAACAAATAGAAAAGCATAATAAAATATCAAAGATTAAAACTTCCCAATACACAGGAGTAGCAAGGGTTAAGCTCAAGCTCAGTATCGGGGGGGGGGGGGCAGGTTTACCCCAGCTCTTGCCAGATGTGCAGAAAAGAGGAGGGCTAAAAGGCGAGGCGCGAGACTGTCATTTCATGGGTTGCTGGAGGGGCAAGCGCAGGGCTCAGCAGGGATCTGAACTGAGTGACTCTGATGGATGATTATTACGTGCTAATGACCTGTTGTAAATACTGAAAATAAAGCCTATAAAAACGTTAGGAGACTCTTGTGATTGTTGTGAAGAGAGGAAGCCTCGTCAGCCCGGACAGCACCTGTCCAGTGTCAGTGTTCCCAAATATTTCACCAGCTCTTAAAATTTGTTTAGATTTATTACTGCATATTGAACAATTAACATATTGAATATATCTTAATTTTGGACAGGGAACTTTCCTTCATTGGCCACCATTTAAATAATAATAAAAGCACATTTTATTTATGAAGATGGTACAGATTTAAGTTTGAACAAAATGATGTTACCAAGTTAAGCTGTACAGTTCTTTTAACATCCATTATTCAACTTCACTTGTATATAAAAGTAGACATTGTTACAAAACAAAAGGAACATTATAACATCTAATTCCCTTCAGTTCTTTCCCTGTCACAAGCATTAATTAGCATTGCTCCATAATTTGGGGCTGCGCTTCTTTCCGAGGCTCTAATCCGTTTGCCTGTTAGTTTCAGGTGGTGATGAATTGGAAGTGAACAACAAGGGAGAAAAAAAAGAAATCCACACAGTAGAGGAACCATATCAGGACTCAGATTGTGGCGAGAGCTTCAGTCAGAGCTCCCATTCCTCTTCCCATCAAAGAAATTGCCTTGAGAAGAAACCCTATCAGTGCTTGGTGTGTGGAAAGAGCTTCACTTGGAAACAGACTTTAGCTTCCCATCAAAGAGTTCATACAGGGGAGAAACCCTATCAATGCTTGGAGTGTGGAAAGAGCTTCAGTCGAAAGGACAGTTTCACTTCCCATCAAATAATTCATACAGGGGAGAAACCCTATCAGTGCTTGGAATGTGGAAAGAGCTTCAGTCGAAAGGACAGTTTCATTTCCCATCGAATAATTCATACAGGGGAGAAACCCTATCAATGCTTGGAGTGTGGAAAGAGCTTCAGTCAAAAGGGCAGTTTCACTGCCCATCTAAGAATTCATACAGGGGAGAAACCCTATCAGTGCTTGGAATGTGAAAAGAGCTTCAGTCGAAAGGACAATTTCACTTCCCATCAAAAAATCCATACAGGGGAGAAACCCTATCAGTGTTTGGAATGTGGAAAGAGCTTCACCAGGAAAGAAAGTTTCACTTCCCATCAACGAATTCATACAGGGGAGAAACCCTATCAGTGTTTGGAATGTGAAAAGAGCTTCAGTCGAAAGACCAGTCTCACTGCCCATCAAAGAATTCATACAGGGGAAAAACCCTATCAGTGCTTGGAGTGTGCAAAGAGCTTCAGTAACAGCTCCAGTCTAACTGCCCATCGAAGAATTCATACAGGGGAAAAACCCTATCAGTGCTTTGAGTGCTCAAAGAGCTTTGGTGACAGCTCCAGTCTCACTGCCCATCAAAGAATTCATACAGGGGAAAAACCCTATCAGTGCTTGGAGTGTGGAAAGAGTTTAAGTGACAGTTCCAGTCTCACTGCCCATCAAAGAATTCATACAGGGGAAAAACCCTATCAGTGCCTGGAGTGTGGAAAGAGCTTCACCTGGAAAAAAAGTTTCACTTTCCATCAAAGAATTCATACAGGGGGAAAACCCTATCAATGTTTGGAATGTGGAAAAAGCTTCACCTGGAAAATAAGTTTCACTTCCCATCAAAGAATTCATACAGGCGGGAAACCCTATCAGTGCTCAGAATGTGGAAAGAGCTTCACCTGGAAAAAAAGTCTCACTTCCCATCAAAGAATTCATACAGTGGGAAAACCCTATCAATGTTTGGAATGTGGAAAGAGCTTCACCTGGAAAATAAGTTTCACTTCCCATCAAAGAATTCATACAGGGGGGAAGCCCTATCAATGCTTGGAATGTGGAAAGAACTTCAGAAGGAGCTCACATCTCACTTCCCATCAGCGAATTCATACAGGGGAGAAACCCTATCAGTGCTTGGAATGTGGAAAGAGCTTCACCTGGAAAATAAGTTTCACTTCCCATCAGCGAATTCATACAGGAGAGAAACCCTATGAATGCTTGGAATGTGGAAAGAGCTTCACCAGGAAAGAAAACCTCACTGTCCATCAAAGAATTCATACGGGGGGAAACCCCTATTAGTGCTAGGAATGTGGAAAGAGCTTCAGTCAAAAAGGAAATCTCACTTTCATCAAAGAATTCATATAGGGGTGAAACCATATTGGTGCTTGGAATGTGGAAAGAGATTCAGTCAAAACCACAGTTTCACTTCCCATTGTTGAATTCATAAAGGAGAGAAACCCTATCAGTGCGTGGAATGTGGAAAGAGATTCACTAGTAAAGAAAGGCTCACTATCCATCAAAGAATTCATACAGGGGAGAAGCCATATCACAGCTTGGAGGGTGGAAAGATCTTCAGTCACAGGGCATATCTCAAGTCCCATCAAAAAATCTATACAGGGGAGAAACCCTATCAGTGCGTGGAATGTGGAAAGAGCTTCAGTTCAAAAGGAAACCTCACTGTCCATCAAAGAATTCATAAAGGGCTGAACCATATCAGTGCTTGGAATGTGGAAAGAGCTTCAATCAGAGTGCATCTCTCACTTCCCATCGTAGAATTCATACAGGGGAGAAACCCTATAAGTGCTTGGAATGTAGAAAGAGATTCACCAGGAAAAAAACTCTCACTGTCCATCAAAGAATTCATACAGGGGAGAATCCATACGCATACTTGGAATGTGGAAAGAGCTTCAGAAAGAGCTGCAATCTCTTTTTTAAAATTAATTTTTGCCTATATTTTCCATACACCACATAACATCTTTCCTTACCTTATACTTTGTTTTGGGTATAAACCTTGGACTTCCCTCAACCACATCTAATGACTTTTGATCTTCCTCACTTATCTTGCAGTTCACTATTTTCACTCTTATTTTCAATAGTCCATAATAAATAGTCCTTTTCATAATTTTTCCCTGCAATATTTCATATAGTGTTCCTTACAAAACTTCTTGCAGTCCTACAATTGTAATCTGTTGATTACAATTGATTTTCAAATAGTTCACGTACAGGTATTTACTACAATCTTCTAAAAACTTCTGATCCCGCCGGTTCTGAATTCTTCCTGTTATCTTATCCAATTCTGCATAGTCCATTAATTTTGTTTGCCATTCCTCTTTCGTTGGTAATTCTTCTTGCTTCCATTTCTGTGCCAATAATATTCTAGCTGCCGTTGTAGCATATAAAAACAATTTCTTGTCTTGTCTATTAATATTAATATCCTCGCCAACAATACCAAGTAAATGTATATTTCAACATCTTTTTCAACTCATATACCATTTCCCAGAAGCTTTTTACTTTCTTACATTCCCAAAAAGTCCCTTCTTTTTCCTTACATTTCCAACATTTATTACTTATTTTATACATTTTAGCTAATTTCACTGGCGTAATATACCACCTATACATCATTTTCATCACATTTTCTTTCAAGGCATTGCATGCTATAAATTTTATTCCTTCTTTCCACAATTTTCCCCAGTCTTTTAGCTGTATGTTATACTCAAAAGTCTTTGGCCCAATATATCATGACCGACTTTACCTCTTCGTCTTTCAAGTGCCATTCCAACAGCAATTTGTACATTTTAGACCATTTTTTATAATTATTATTTCATATTTCAAATTCAAATTTTGATTATGACCAAATCCATTTTCCTTTAAATCCTCTTTAAACATTTAATTGATTTGGCGAACAATCATTTACATATTCTTTTACTTCTTCATAAGGTTTAATTTCCCATTTATTTCCTTCCTCTCTTACTATTTTTTCATATGTGACCCAATTTTGGCTCATATTTATCTTTTCACACTCATTGCTTCCAAAGGTGACAACCACCAAGCTGTTTTACATTCTAATAGGTTTTTATACCTATCCCATATTTCAAATAGAGGCCTTCGAAATATATGGTTACCAAATCCTTTATGCACTTTTGTTTTGTTATACCATAAATATGCATGCCAACCAAATCTATTGTCAAAACCTTCTAAATCCAACATATCTATATTTTCTAACAATATCTATTCCTTTAACCAACAGAGGCAAGATGCTTCATAGTCCAACTTCAAGTCTGGAGGTGTAAAGCCCCCTCTTTCTTGTATAGGTAAAGGTAAAGGACCCCTGACCATTAGGTCCAGTCGTGACCGACTCTGGGGTTGCGCGCTCATCTCACATTATTGGCCAAGGGAGCCGGCGTACAGCTTCCAGGTCATGTGGCCGCTTCTGGCAAACCAGAGCAGCACATGGAAACGCCGTTTACCTTCCCGCTGTAGCGGTTCCTATTTATCTACTTGCATTTTGATGTGCTTTCAAACTGCTAGGTTGGCAGGAGCTGGGACCAAGCAACAGGAGCTCACCCCATCACAGGGATTCGAACCGCCGTCCTTCTGATCAGCAAGTCATAGGCTCAGTGGTTTAACCACAGCGCCACCTGGGTCCTCTGTTAGCAATTTAAATTTAATTCTTGGTTTCTTCCCCTGCCAGATATATCTTGAAATAGTTTTCTGCAACTCCTTAAATATAGTTGCCCCCTTGATTGGAATTGATTGAAACAAAAATAACATCTTTGGTAGCACATTCCTTTTAATAACAGATATCCTACCCCATAGGAATAGTTTCATACTTCCCCATCCTTCCAGGTCTCTCTTAATTTCATTCCACATCAGTGTATAATTATTTTGGAATAGATCTATATTCTTTGATGTTAACCAAATTCCTAAATGTTTAACTTTTTTTTACTGCTTCTATACCAATCTGCTGTTGCAACATATCCACCAAATCTTGATTCATATTTTTAACTAACATTTTCGTTTTCGTTTTATTTAATTTAAAACCTGCTACTTGTCCGAATTGTTCTATTTCCTCTAATACTTCTTTAGCACTAATTAACTGTTCTTTCATTGTTAAAACCAGCTGCAATCTCACTTCCCATCAAAGAATTCATACAGGGGAGGGATTGGAGGGATTTATGAAATTATTAAGTTTTACCTCACGCAAGTCCCCCACAAGATAATCTGAGGTGGTTGGAGGGAATTTGTGGAAGTGGTGTTCTGTGAGGTGGGTGCCCAAGGGGGCCCGGGGGGGGGAAGAGCCGTTGTCGCATATTAATTGGTGTTAGAGGTGGGATACGAAGTTAAAACCCACACAGATCCCATTTAGTTTTGAGCGGACTGGCAGAGACTTAAACATTCCTGAGGAAAACTGGATGCTGTACTTACGCCCTGGAATTTTGAGTGAAATATACTCAGATCTCAGAGAGGATGAAACCTCTGATTCCCTCACATTTAAAGAGAGAGTCAAAGTGTGCTTTGGTCTGTCCGCAGAATGAAGCCGAAAAGCTTTTGGTGAAATTAAAAGAAAACCAGGAGAGACTTATGGTAGCCGAATTGACAAAGCTCTGGACAGATGAGTGGAAGGGAGGAAAGTTAGATGAGCTCAAACAGTTAATCAGTTTAGAACAATTTGTTAAACTGGTTCCTGCTCATTTATGCTAGTTCCTCAAAGATAAGAAACTTATCTTGGAAATTTACAGGTTGTTCCTTGCTGAAAGAAAATTATATGAAAATGATGTATAGATGGTATATTACACCAGTCAAAATGGTAAAAATGTATAAAACTGGGTCAAATATATGTTGGAAATGTAAAGAAAAATAAGGGACATTTTATCATGGGAATGTAGTGAAGCTAAAAAATATTGGGAAATGATTTATAATGAATAGAAAAAATTGATAAAAAAGACTTTTGTTAAAAAGCCAGAAGCATTTTTATTAGGAATTTTAGGGCAAGATATGCTGGGGAAAATGAAGAATTTGTTTATGTATGCCACCACTGTGGCAAGAGCATTGTTAGCACGAGGGTGGTAGAAGGAAGAAATACCAACAAAAACAATGGCAAGAGAAATTGATGAACTATGCAGAACTTGCAAAACTAACATACAAATTACGTGAAAAGGACAATCAGGAATTCAAGGAAGAATGGGAACTATTTGCAAATTATTTGAAAAAACAACAGAGACTTGCATGCATTGGCAGGATTTGAATAAACATACACATTTTTTTCCCTATTAAAATGATGTGAAAATTTAGGGAAACGATATGTACAATTATATAACATGCAGAAACAATATGCAAAAATAAATCTCTACAAGGGAGCTGAGGGAAGTCTAGGAAGGGGGAGGGGAAGGTGGAAAGGGAAGGGAAGGGAATGGAAGCAGTATGAAAGTATGAGAGTTTATTAGCCCGGGATGATAAGTGGAAGTCTGTTTATAGGGAGTTTATATGAAGTTAAAAGAAATTACTTTATTTGATATATATGATTTATTTGATTTAGGTTATGATTTAGGGATGTATTAGTATGTTTTTATTTGTATATTTTGTATGTTTTGTTTGTTTTGTTTATATTATTTATTTCATTTGTATGTTTTTGATTTGAATTTCAATAAAGTTTATTAAAAAGAAGAAGACGACATGCTGATTCCAGAGGATGAGAAGTGTCTAACACACAGTGCAATAAACACGGGTCTGGCACCCAAGTTTGGCTAAATCAAATTCCAACACTTACGGAATCCAGGAATTTTGGGGGGGGGGGTATAAGAATGTCATTGTGTTCAATCCCTTAGGCTGCTTCTGTATTGTTTCACATGTGACTTCACTAAGATAATATGATATTTATTGCTGAAATAGGGAGAAAACGCAACATATGCTACAATACAGATGCCCCTCCCCCTTATATTCCAATGTCTAGGAAGCCTGTCTCCCCCCTCCACCTGCCCTTTCGGCCCCCCTCGCAGCCCCCCGGGGACCCCCTCTTGCTGGAACAGGGCTCTTTGCCCTGGCGCCCCCCACCTCCGACCCCCTTCCAGAGGGACAGCCCCCCACCAGAGCTGCCCAGGGGGTCCCCAAGAGAGCCAGGTGGGACTCGCCCCCTCCCCCCCTCCCGGCTCTGGAAGGCTCCTCGCTCCTCCGCTCCCCCGCCCAGACTCCCCTTCTCAGCCCCGGAGTCCCAGGCAGACAGGCGGGCTCCTCCTCCCTCCCGGACACGGGTTCCACTTTCCCACGCACACGCGCCCAGTCCCGGGTTCTGGGAGTGGGGTCCTTGCCAGGCGCACCTCCTCTCGGCCCAGGGGCCCAAGGCGCCGCCCCACCCGGGGCCCCCACCCATTCCGGAGCCAGGCGGGTCCTAAGTCCGCCCTCTTGCCGGGGGAAGGAGCAGCTCGCCAAGGGTTAAGTGGAGCTGAGCTGGGTTCCTAGAGAGGACAGGAAATAAAGGCGGAGCCGCTCCTTCCCTCTTACGTCACTTCCTGCAAGAGGGTATCCTCGGCTCGAGCGGTCTCGCCCTCGCCTGCCGGGATCTGGTGGGTCCCCTCTCTGCTCCGTTATTTGGGGGGGGGGACTGCAGGGAAGCCTGTGGAGCTCCCTTCCCCGGGAGGCAGGAAGCGCGCCCAAGCCGGGCCGGGCAGAGGAGGGGAAGGGGTGTCCTGGCCAGGTCCAGCTGCCCTTGGTCCACAAGAAATGGGCGCTTTTGGGGGGAGGAGTGAAGAGATGCTATATAGGGCCATTGATGGATCTCGTAGGGATCTCAAGTCATTTGCACATAGCAAAATATCTATTTTATGCATGTAATCATTGAACTGAAAAACAATCAGGAAGAAGTATATTCATAGTGAAATACAATGAAGAAAAAGTATATTCGTAGTGAAATACTGTAACTATGAAGCTCAAAAGAAAATATTTTATTCATAACAAATTCATAATGCAAACACATTGGCATTGGGCAATCCAAAAGTTCCTTTAGAAGCACAATTTACAACATGAAATAATAAATATATTGTTATAACATGAAATGATGTTATAACATGAAATAATTAAATAACTAAATAATAAAGATGAAACTTTTTCTAAAGTAATTTTATTGTGGGATCAAAATAAATAAATTATGTATTACATGGAATCAATCAGTAGGCATAAGACTCATACCCTTAGTCTACCCTCGTCATCAGTCTACATTACAAGCACTCTTTAATATTGGATAACAAGGTACAACAGCTTGACCTACATTCAACTCTGCTGCACTGTAGTCTGCAGCTGCATGCTACATGTTCCCTGCAACCAGTCCATGCAGAATGTAGGCACCCTATTTATAGAAAGGAGCAAACCAGGGATATTTGAGGGAGCAGGCGGGACCCATGACTTACATCACAGGAGCCTACACAACACAAAACACGGTTTCTGTAGGTAGGCTTTATTTTATTTGTTTTTTAATCTTATATTTTAGAAATGTACGTACATCCAGGTTTTTTTCCCTTTAAAAATTTGTGGGGCCCCAAGAGAGTGGGGCCCTAAGCTAGAGCTTGTTTAGCTTATGCATAAATCTGGCACTGCCACCAACCTAGGCGGCTTTAGAAAGGATGAGAGGAGCAGAGGACTCTCAATTGCTTCTCGCCATGATGCCTGTATTCTGCCTCCACTGTTGGAGGCAGCCCTGCTTCTGAAGGCCAGCTGCTGGGAATCGCAGGAGGAGAGTTGCTCTTGGGCTCCAACCCTGCTGGTGGGCTACATACCAAGAAGGGTCCTAGAACGGTCAGTATGTGAGCACCTGGAGAAGGATGCTGTGATTAGCAAGACCCAGCGTGGGTATCTCAAGAACAAGTCACACCAGACGAATCTAATTTCTTTTTTTGATGGAGTTACAAGCTTGATGGATCAGAAGAATGCTGCAGACATAGCGTATCTTAATTTCAGGAAGGCTTTTCACAAAGCCCCTCACAATTCTATGATTCTGGACTCACTATGGGGGCCCTTTGACCTGATCCTGCAGGACTCTTCCTCTGCTCTTATGCCATGAACCCTTTGTTTTCCTTCTGTTAAACTTGAAGTTCTCCCCTCCCCCCACTCACACACACACCTATTCAGGAATTAGGCAGGGTTGTTATCCAGGCTCCCGGCTTACACGTGTGCACCCTTCAGACATGCAAGTGCTCCAGGTCCAGAGGATATTTGGTGGCTGAACCAAAAGCCATGGTGGGAACCTCTGGAAGTATCCCAACCCCAGGAATCCAAGGCAGGAGAGGCCCTCTTGGAAAGGAAGCACTCCTGGTCACCAAGGCCTCCCAAGCAGATATGGGTTGGTTGGGGTGAAGCTCTGGAACTGTGAGGTGGGGTTTGGAGGAACCCCCACTATTGCCTTGGCTCCAAATTACATTTGATATAAATGACTCACTTGTGGCTTCTGTTTCAGTGTATCTGGTGAAGTGTGCATGCACACGAAAGCTCATACCGAAATAAAAACTTAGTTGATCTTTAAGGTGCTGTTGTTGTTGTTTAGTCGTTTAGTCGTGTCCGACTCTTCGTGACCCCATGGACCATAGCACGGCAGGCACTCCTGTCTTCCACTGCCTCCCGCAGTTTGGTCAAACTCATGTTCGTAGCTTCGAGAACACTGTCCAACCATCTTGTCCTCTGTCGTCCCCTTCTCCTAGTGCCCTCAATCTTTCCCAACATCAGGGTCTTTTCCAAGGATTCTTCTCTTCTCATGAGGTGGCCAAAGTATTGGAGCCTCAGCTTCACGATCTGTCCTTCCAGGGAGCACTCAGGGCTGATTTCCTTAAGAATGGATAGGTTTGATCTTCTTGCAGTCCATGGGACTCTCAAGAGTCTCCTCCAGCACCATAATTCAAAAGCATCCATTCTTCGGCGATCAGCCTTCTTTATGGTCCAGCTCTCACTTCCATACATCACTACTGGGAAAACCATAGCTTTAACTATACAGACCTTTGTAGGCAAGGTGATGTCTCTGCTTTTTATGATGCTGTCTAGGTTTGTCATTGCTTTTCTCCCAAGAAGCAGGCGTCTTTTAATTTCGTGACTGCTGTCACCATCTGCAGTGATCAAGGAGCCCAAGAAAGTAAAATCTCTCACTGCCTCCATTTCTTCCCCTTCTATTTGCCAGGAGGTGATGGGACCTAAGGTGCTACTGAAGGAATTTTTTAATTTTGTTTCGACTCAGACCAACACGGCTTACCTACCTGTCACTTGTCATTCATAGTTATGACTTCTTCTCCCCCCCTTTTTTTTGCAGACAGCTTGGAGTCTGAGCTGTGGTACAATACAGCCCTGTTCCTATAAAGATTCCTCCATGCTTCCTCAGTGAACATTCTTCTTCTCTTGGCTTTGTATTAGTCTTATAATAGAAGGATGTGTTTGTAGGATTTGTTGCACCTCGCACTAAGACACACAGAACTTGGCAGAGGCCCAAGGGGCTCCTTCTGATCTCTTGGAGACTTCCCAGGAGCCCAGATGGATGAACAAGACTCAGCTTGCCCTGAAGCAGGAAGAGGCCATGCCCTGGAAACTGGGAGCAGTGGGGGATTCTGTGAAAACTCCGTGCAGAAGATTCTGGGTGAGGAGGACACCCTCTACTCAGCTGTGCAGAGCCAGCAGCTCAGGCAGTTCTGCTACCAGGAGGCCAAAGGACCCCGAGAGGTTTGCAGCCAACTCTACCACTTTGTACATCAATGGCTAAAGCCAGAAAGGCACACGAAAGCTGAGATGCTGGACCTGGTGATCTTGGAGCAGTTCCTGGCTGTCCTTCCTCCAGAGATGGAGAACTGGGTGAGGGAATGTGGAGTGGAGACCAGTTCCCAGGCAGTGGCCCTGGCCGAAGGATTCCTCCTGAGTCAGGCAGAAGAGAGAAGGCAGGCAGAGCAGCAGGTGAGAGAGACTTTCCTCTGGATATTCCCAGGGGGCTGCAAAGAGGAGGGAGAGTATTCCCGACTTATTTACTAACGGCCCATCCTTTTTTGGAAAGGAACACATATTTTTAATGATTGTTATTGTAATAATATTGTTATGATTATTATTTTAATATCCCGCCCTTGTGGCTGAGTGCCTTCCAGCACATATAAAAGCATAATAAGACATCAGATGTCTTCTAGAAGTTACGCAGTTCTTTATTTCCTTATCATCTCATGGGAGGGCTTTCCACAGGGTGGGTGCCACTGCCACAAAGTTCCTCTGCCTGGTTTCCTGTAACTTTGCTTTTCACAGTGAGGGAACCAGGAGAAGACCCTCGGAGCTGGACCTCAGTGTGGAGACGCTTCTTTCGTTATACTGGGCCTTTGAGGCTGTTTAGGGCTTTAAAGTTCAGCACCAACACCTTGAATTGTGCTGGGAAACATTCTGAGAGCCAGTGAAGATCCTTGAGGACCAATGTTATATGGTCCTGGCAGCCGATCCCAGACACCAGTCTAGCAGAAGCAGGAAACAGCTTTCACCTCTGTCCCCTGAAAGCGCTTGCCTCTGCCATTCCTTTTCTAATTCTTCTCCCCATTCTCTGTTTTGAATCCTTCTTGCACTTTCAGGGGAAGGATCTTGATTCTTCTGATGAAGAGAAGACTCTGTTGGACACCAGAGAGAGGCCTCTGGGTAAGGAGGAAGGAGTTTTTTCTGCGATTTGTCACATTCTCTTGGTTTTGAAACCAATCTGTGAGTTCTTTGCATCTTTTTGGTGAAGACACCTGGAGCCCAGAGCTCAGAGGAGGGGAGATGTATTTTTGCACAACTAATATATGAAATGCGTACAAATGTCCAAATGTACTCAGCAGGGGAGACTTTTACGATAATAATTTTTATTAGTTTTCAGTTTCAGGCCAATAATAGCCTCATTATCACAATGCCAAATTACAATACAATTACTATTATCAATCATTCAGATTCCAAATTATACAACTTTGGTGCCCCTCCCCCTGCATGCTGAAACCGATGGTTTGATGATTTTCTTTATTTCTACATTCCAAAATCTTGTTTATTTCAACTACACTCCAGTCAAGATAACAATCCTTTATACAACAACTGCAATATCAATGACCTCCATTCATATTGACACATTAAATAATATATAAAACTAAAAGTGAGGCACCCCAGCGATATCCTTATTCTTCCTGTGTGTGACAAATTTTCTGTTCGTGATGTTTCCTCCTGTCCTTGTAAAATGTTCCGTCTATCTTTTCTTGGTTGTTGCTGTTCTCTTATCATTCTTTGGGCGGAGCTGATATCCCATTGTGGTTTCAGAAATTCTCCATCGCTCCGTTCTGTGCTTCGTTGTTTGGCAACTTTAACAGCAGCTGCAGAAATCACACTGTCCCAATAAATAACCTTGTTTTTCCTTCGCCAATGATCCCCGCTGCCTCCATTAAGGCACAGCGGAACTGGAAGCTAGCAGGGGAGACTTTGACGAAGCCGCATCCATACTTAGAGATGAACTGTTTCACCTTTAAGAGAAGGAGGCGCTTACGGTTTCCCACTTACCTTTGTCTCTCCCAGGTGACAGAATGATGCCACCAAGACCTGCTCCTTCATCTTTTCATGGTGGAGGGGAGGCAGAGGCTGTGGACCCAGATCAGGTAGGGGGAAGGAGCCTTGTGGGGAAAGACTGCTTGGATGCAGAATGGTGGGAGGAGGTGTCTGGAGAGGGAACAGGGCTCAGGGAGCAGAGGGAATCTGTGTCAGAGAGCAGCCCAGACTCAGAGGCAGAAGCTGCAGCAGGAGACTGGGATGAGGAAGGCAGAGAGGGGTCTGGCCGCTGTAGAAAACGAGAGCCAAGTGCAATGGATCACGTGAATGTTGTCTAAGAGGACAGCCTTTTTCCTTTTTTGTTAGGGTCCAGTGTGCTTTGAAGATGTAGCTTTGCATTTCACTGATGAGGAGTGGGCGTTGCTGGATCCTGACCAGAGAGCTCTGCACCAGGAGGTCATGGAGGAGAATCGTGGGATGTTGGACTCTCTCGGTAAGGCTCCCTATTGGATCATCTTATCTCTTTTGTAATTCAAGAAATATCTCTAGGTGACAAACCTCTGGTATTTTGATGGGGCTCCACAGTGCCACCCACAGCACCTAGGATGGATGGCTGTTGATTGTTACCTCTGTGAATATTCTTCCTCCAGTTCTGCCTTTGAAAACCATGATCAGGCTGTTTGAACTGCCTAGGCCTTCTTAAATGTATGCTTCAGAGTGATTTGGGGTGTTGAAGTAGCTTCAGTCAAGTTTCCTGCTTTTGTTCTTGCTTCTGTCTGTCTTTGGTTGACCAAAGAGTCACTTTACATTGGAGATAGCACAGATTCCACGACTGGACCAAACAAACTCCATCCCAGAAAAGAGCCAGGCTTTTTGAATCTCAGGCAGTGAACCCTGTAGTAACAATAATGATGATTTTATTATTTTTACCCTGCCCATCTGACTGGGTTGCCCCAGCCACTCTAGGCAGCTTCCAACAAATATAAAAGCATAATAAAACATGAAACATTAAAACTTCCCGATACAGAGGTACCTTCAGACGTCCTCTAAAAGTTTCATAGTTATCTCCTTGACATCTGATGGGAGGGTGTTCCACAGGGTGGGTGCCCCTACCAAGAAGGCCCCCTGTCTCATCCTCTGTAACTTCTCACAATAATGTAACATTTAAGTAAGGAAACTTGAATAATAATAATGCTCATATGACAAAATTGGTTTAAGGTGATTCACATCGTAATTATATTTTTTAGTCACTAAAGAAAATTAAATTTGGCAGCTGCTACACACATTTGTTTAATATGCAAAATGTGTTTTTCAGCGCGCAGAAGTTCACAATTGCCATTTTTATTCCTCTGCTGTTACATCACCTACACAAGGACACAAGATAATGAGAGGAGAGCTGTCGGAGAAAGACTAGAGGCTAGAAAGTCAGGAAGTTCACAGGAGAAGCAAGGGTTAAGCTCAAGCTCAGAATCGGGGGGGGGGGGTTTACGCCAGCTCTTGCGAGATGTGCAGAAAAGAGGAGGGCTGAAAGGCGAGGCGCGAGACTTTGTCATTTCATGGGTTGCTGGAGGGGCAAGCGCAGGCCTCAGCAGGGATCTGAACTGAGTGACTCTGATGGATGATTATTACGTGCTAATGACCTGTTGTAAATACTGTAAATAAAGCCTATAAAAACGTTAGGAGACTCTTGTGATTGTTGTGAAGAGAGGAAGCCTCGTCAGCCCGGACAGCCACGTGATCAAGACCACACCTGTCCAGTGTCAGTGTTCCCAAATATTTCACCAGCTCTTAAAATTTGTTTAGATTTATTACTGAATATTGAACAATTTAGCATATTGAATATATCTTAATTTTGGACAGGGAACAATCCTTCATTGGCCACCATTTAAATAATAATAAAAGCACATTTTATTTATGAAGATGGTACAGATTTAAGTTTGAACAAAATGATGTTACCAAGTTAAGCTGTACAGTTCTTTTAAAAGCTTAGAGAAAACATCCATTATTCAACTTCACTTGTATATAAAACTAGACATTGTTACAAAACAAAAGGAAGATTATAACATCTAATTCCCTTCAGTTCTTTCTCTGTCACAAGCATTAATTAGCATTGTTCCATAATTTGGGGCTGCACTTCTTCCCGAGGCTCTAATCCGTTTGCCTGTTAGTTTCAGGTGGTGATGAATTGGAAGTTAAGAACAAGGGATACCAAAAAGAAATCCACACAGTAGAGGAGCCATATCAGGACTCAGACTGTGGCGAGAGCTTCAGTCAGAGCTCCCATTCCTCTTCCCATCAAAGAAATTACCTTGAGAAGAAACCCTATCAGTGCTTGGTGTGTGGAAAGAGCTTCACTTGTAAAAAGACTTTAGCTTCCCATCAAAGAGTTCATACAGGGGAGAAACCCTATCAGTGCTTGGAGTGTGGAAAGAGCTTCAGCTGGAAACAGGCTTTAGTTACCCATCAAAGAGTTCATACAGGGGAGAAACCCTATCAGTGCTTGGAGTGTGGAAAGAGCTTCAGTCGAAAGGACAGTTTCACTTCCCATCAAATAATTCATACAGGGGAGAAACCCTATCAATGCTTGGAATGTGGAAAGAACTTCAGAAGGAGCTCACATCTCACTTCCCATCAGCGAATTCATACAGGGGAGAAACCCTATCAGTGCTTGGAATGTGGAAAGAGCTTCACCTGGAAAATGAGTTTCACTTCCCATCAGCGAATTCATACAGGAGAGAAACCCTATGAATGCTTGGAATGTGGAAAGAGCTTCGCCAGGAAAGAAAACCTCACTGGCCATCAAAGAATTCATACGGGGGGAAACCCCTATTAGTGCTAGGAATGTGGAAAGAGCTTCAGTCAAAAAGGAAATCTCACTTTCATCAAAGAATACATAGGGGGGAGGTTTCCGGTTTGTCTGCAGAGGGAAATAGTGGTGCGGAATGGGTCGTCTGCTTAGGAGACGATCATTACCGGGTGATTTGGACGTCAGGGGAGTGCCAGGGTTAGACACCCCCCTTTAAAAGTGCCACGGTTGAGCAGGGTCTCGAGGGGACAGAGCCTTGCTGCTGCAGCAGCAGCGAGCTGGGGGGGGGGGTTAAGAGAAGCAGCTTGAGTTCGCTCATGGCTATATCGCAGTCCAAAAAGCCAAACCACACTCCATCACCTGAAGCAGCAGACATTCCAAGACAAGGTATTTATTACCAAATTCTTTGACTTTATAATTTACTAATTTGGACCTAAATTCAATTTGGCGAAGATGGAACTGAAAAAGGAAGTCAACTTCCATTTTCTGAAAGACAGATTCTGCAATGCAGACTTCTGAATGGGATTAAAGAACATTCGGAAACACATCAGTGTTTAGCTAAATACTAGCAAACCATCTCTTTCCTGGATACACAGAGTTGGAACTGTTGTCCTTTTGAACTTTAAGCAGAGCCTTTATGAATGGATTGGAGTGCCTTTCTTTTTTTATGAATGGGAAGGCTACTTTTTATGAATGAAGGTGGTCTAAAGAGTGGAAAATAAAATAAAATGCATCTTGGATCGTTGCAAGTCCTACCGAAGCTTTGCAGGAGAACACTTTGCTGTAACTGAGATGGATCCCAGTGAGGCAAAGTGCCTGGAAGGGTGGGAGTAGGAATAGAAAAGGGAATTCTGAAAGAGCAATGCCATACATTGGAACTACAACTGATGAAAATATTACATATTGGATTACAAATACTATTTGGATTATAAATACAATTTGGATTACAATTGCCTTCTTTGGCTTGGAGAATTTTGGACTACAAGCTACATTTAGAAGGAATGGAGGAATATCTGAACAAACAATTTATGGAAGTGAGGTCGGACATAGAGAAAAGTGAAGAGGTTTTATCACATAAATTTGACAAACTGGATGAAAAGGTTAATGCTCTAGAAGTTGTAAAACTGGGGGGCGGAAAACAGCAGAGATGGTTGAAGGTATAAGGGAGGATCATGGGGCTTTGGTTGGGGCAGTCCTGATGGAGAGAGAAAATGAATTGGAAGAGCAGAATTTGCTTCTTCAATTAATGCAAACACGGTTCAATTAAGGGGGCTACCGGAAAAGGAAAAAGAGCAAGGCCTTGCTAGCTATGTGTGTGGGATACTAGCCCGAATGGATGAGGGAGGCCAAGGAGGGAATGGAAGAATTTACTGAGAACGTTTACAGAGTTTGAACAAGAGCGTCGAGAAAAAAGACAACCACCAGACATACTTCTGACTTTTGTAACAAAAAAAGTTAAAGATGCAATAATGCAAAAAAGTTATGAGGTGGGTCTGGTGGTTGAAGGACAGAGTGTGGACATTTTAAAAGAAATCCCATTTAAATTGAGACTCAGAAGAAGGAAATATGGAAATGTGACAACAATTATCAGAGGAGCGGCGATAAACTAAAAATGGGAAATCCCAGAAGGAGTCTCCTTTACTTATAGCAAAAAGAGGTATAGATTGGTGACAGAGAGTCAGGCACAGGAATTTCTGGAGAAACACAGCAAAGACCCAGAGTTTTGAAATTCAGGAAGAGACTTTAGAACTCCCTATGAGATGCAGAGAGATACACTGGAAAAAACAAGGAGCAGTAGGAGGAAGTAAAGGTTTTTTAAGTAAATTAGACAATGGCAAATCTTAAATTGCTAACTTGGAATGTTAATGGGCTGAACAACAAAGTAAAAAGAAATAGGGTAGAGCATGTAATTTTAAAACAAAATTTGGATATAATTTGCCTTTTAATTTGCGAGGAAACATGAGAAAATTCTGATTAATAAGAGATTAGAGATTGAATTTATTGCAGCAGATTTTTCAAAAAAAACTAGGAGTGGTCTTTTATATTAAACCTGCACTTGAACCACAACTGTTTCAAAAAGATGAGAAAGGGAGAAAATTGGTGGTACAAATCAAACTTAAGGAAGAAAAAATTATCTTGGTGGGTATTTACGCACCAAATGAAAACAAATCACAAAATTTTAAAGATCTAGAAATAGAATTGTTAAGATTTCGCAGATGAGAAAGTAATAGTGATGGGGGACCTAAATGGAGTCCCATCACTAGAAATGGACAGAACGATCAGGAAAAAAGACACAAAGGAAGGCAGACTTCCCAAAACTTTCTTTGAAATGACAGAATCAGTAAAATTAGTAGACATTTGGAGAGTAAAACATCCGTTGGATAAACAGTTCACATTTTTCTCTCATGTCCATGTAAGTAGTGCCAGGCTGGATGCAGTATGAGTCTCTAAAGAATTGGAGCTAAGAATTAAAAAAAATTGAAATAGACCCAAGAACATTGTTTGACCACAATTCTATAATCATGGAGATACAAAAAGACAGCCAGTCCACCTTCAGGTGGAGATTGAATGAAGAAATTTTGGATGATAAAGTCTAATTAGAAAAGACAAAAAAGATAGTGAGAGAATATTTTTAACAAAATTTGAATAAGGAAACCAAACAAACAGTCTGGGACGCTAGCAAGGCGGTCATGAGAGGCCTGATTATTCAACAAAATTCAATTAAAAAGAAGGCAAGAGAGAAAAGAAAGAAGGAAATTTTTAAAAGAAAAAGAATAAAAGCACCAAATAAAGAAACAGCAAAACAGGCAATAATCTACAATCACAATATTCTGTTAATTAATGAGGAAATAGCATGGAAAATCAAAAAGACAAAACAGAATTAATATTTTTTAAAATGCTAACAAACCAGGAAAACTGCTGCCATGGCAATTGAGAAAATATGAACAAAATAATTACGTAAATAGGATAAAGCTTAATGGTAGAACAACCGAGAAAACAAAAGAAATAAGGGAAGCCTTTGTAAAATATTTTTCTGAACTTTACAAAAAGAGACCAGAGAAGAGGACACTGATAGAAGATTATGTTAAAAATAGCAATCTCCCAAAGATAACAGAGGAACAAAGGAGGATCTTAAATGTAGAAATATCATCTCAAGAAATAATAGAAGCAACAAATCAAGCAAAGGCAGGAAGGTCTCCAGGACCAGATGGAATAACAGCCAAATATTATAAAATATTGAGTGACCAGCTTGTGAACCCTTTGAAAGATACTAAGAATGAAGTTTTTAAAACAGGTGAAGTCCCAGAAACATGGAAAGAGGCCTACATAACTTTGATACCAAAACAAGATTCAGATGTAACATTGGTAAAAAAAAATAACTAAAGGCCTATATCATCATTAAATAATGATTAGAAATTATTTGCATGTCTTGGCAAGTAGATTGACATTTTTAAAAAAAAGATTTTATTCATCACGATCAATCTGGATTCTTTCCAGGCAGACAAATTAAAGATAATATTAGAAATGTATTAAATATGATAGAATACCTGGAAGTGAGAATTGATAAAAAAGCAGCGTTGTTTATAGATGCAGAGAAAGCATTTGTCAACGTTTCATGGGACTTCGTGAAGAAAGTGATGGAGGAAATGAGATTTGGATTAAATTTTAATAGGGAGATACAGGCTCGTTACTCTGAACAGAATGCAAAAATAATTGTGATATACAAAAGGGAACAAGACAAAGGTAATATACAAAAGGGAACAAGACAAGGATTCCCGTTGTCACCGTTGTTGTTTATTCTGGTGCTGGAAGTATTGACAAGAAGAATAAGTGGAAACAAAGAAATATTAAGAATAAACGTAAAGAAAAGTGAGCATAAATTGAAAGATGATCTGGTAATCACTGTGGAGGATCCAAAAAATTCCCTTCCAAAAGTAATGAACATAATGTAAGAGTTTGGACAAGTTTGGACAAGTGGCAGGATTTAAACTAAATAAAAGTAAGACCAAATTGAAGTAAGACCAAAAGTAAGACCAAATTTGGCATGAAGTTAAAAGAAATATGGAAATGTGGAATGGGATGAACCTTTCTCTATTGGGAAGAATCGCAGCAATAAAAATGAATAAAGGATGTTATTCTTCTTTCAGACAATTCCAGTAATAACAGGGAATGCATGCTTCAAAGAATGGAAAAGAGAGACATCAAGATTTATCTGGAGTGGGAAAAGGCCAAGGATTTTAAAAAAAATACTTATAGATGTGAAAGAAAGAGGCGGACTCTCACTTCCAGATTTAAAACTGTACTGTATTATGAAGTTTCATCTCTAATATGGATCCAGGATTGGATCAAGTTAGATTGATTTCCAGCCCTGCCATTGGGAGCCAGAAGAGGAATCCTGGAAGAGGACACTCCAGGCTCATCTAGTCCAACCCCTGCAATTCAGGAACCCCGGTACTTAGTCCCACCAGCTCCCTTGAACTGAGCAACTCAGATGCCTGAAGCAGCGCCCTGTTGGAGAGCAGCCTTTGGTAGCCTCTGGAGCTGGCCAGACCTTTTGGACGGCTGTTTCCATCCCCCCTGCCTTCTGCTGGCGGGTCCGATTGGGAGTTGTAGTCCAAAGCGGATTGAGGGGGCTAGTCCTGGACAGACGGCTGAAGCCATTGTGCTGTGCCCCTCTGGCAAGGCCTCCTGGGCCGGCCCCCTCTCCCTGTGTGTTTCTGTGGCTCTTGTGAGTCCGAGATCCTGGAGTTGGAGGGACCCAAGGGTCATCCAGGCCCACCCCCTGCAATGCAGGAAAAACAGCTAAAATGTTCCCTTGTGGGGTCTGGACTAAGGGGTGTTTCAGGTGGTTTTCACATTGGAAATATTCTCATGACCTGGGAGCCAATCCTTCTCCTCCACCACCCCTCTATAAAATTGAGTCTTTCTCTCAGCCTCTCCTTGCAGGACCCCCTAGCCTTCCTCTTTGCTCAGAGACTCAGAACCAACTCTCTCTCAAGGGACCCTGGAGCCAAACACTCCCAGAGTTTTCCTCTAGCTTCTCAAGCAAAGGGTAGGAAGGAATATTTTCTTACTGCTCTTGAGATGTACAGAAATCTGTTGTCCTGATTTTTAACAACACGGGCCTGCTGTGATGGGCTTCCTTTTTTCCCTTGCCACTAAAAAATCCAAGTTAGCTGACACTTTGCTGATTGTTACATTTAATGACTTTTTTTTTAAGGTAAAGCTGTAACGCTGTATCTTTGAGACACTGTACTTACTGCTGCTTTTTTCTATTCTGGGTTTGAATAAAAATTAATCTGTGGAGTAACATTACTGCTTTTTGTGTGGTCTTTTCCTGTTGCTTGATATACAACAGACGCCTATTTATTTATTTATTTATTCACGGCATTTATACCCCCCTTTTTTCTCCAGGGGGCTCCAGGTGGCATATTCATTGTTCTCCCCCTCCCCACAACAACCCTGTGAGGTGGGTGACACTGAGAGGCAGCGACAGGCCCCCCGAGGGGGATTTGAATTCTTGTCTCCCAGGTCCCAGTCCGACACTCTTGCCACTGCCCCACCCTGGCTCCTGTCCCTCTGCAGTCTCCCTTCTCTCTCCCTCTTGCTACCCAGACACACCCTCCTGCTTTAATGCAGCAGGCCAGGCCCAGGCTGTTTGAACTGCCCAGGCTTTCTTAAATGTAGGCTTCAGAGTGATTTGGGGTGTTGAAGTAGCTTCAGTCAAGTTTCCTGCTTTTGTTCTTGCTTCTGTCTGTCACTTGACATTGGAGATGGCACAGATTCCACGACTGGACCAAACAAACTCCATCTCCCCAAAAAGCCAGGCTTTTTGAATCTCAGGCAGTGAAATCTGTAGTAACAATAATGATTATTATTACCCTGCCCATCTGACTGGGTTGCCCCAGCCACTCTGGGCAGCTTCCAACAAATATAAAGGCCCAATAAAATATCAAACATTAAAACTTCCTGATACAGAGGTACTTTCAGACATCCTCTAAAAGTTGCATAGTTATCTCCTTGACATCTGATGCGAGGGTGTTCCACAGGGTGGGTGCCCCTACCGAGAAGGCCCCATCTCAACCCCTGTAACTTCTCACAATAATGTAACATTTAAGTAAGGAAACTTGATTAATAATAATGCTGATATGACAAAATTGGTTTAAGGTGATGCACATCATAATTATATTTTTTAGCCACTAAAGAAAATTAAATTTGGCAGCTGCTACACACATTTGTTTAATATGCAAAAGGTGTTTTTCAGCGCACAGAAGTTCACGTTTGCCATTTATATTCCCCTGCTCTTCCATCGCCTACCACAAGGCCACTGTCAGGGATGAGCCAGTGGCTTCCGCCTGTGAAAGCGATGAGGAGGAGGGAGAGTTCGTAGGTTTTAGCCCCTTGAGATGGAGAGGGGCTTAGCGAGGAGGGTGATGTCAGGGATGAGCCAGTGGCTTCCAGTTCCCTGAAGGGAAACCAGGGGGAGGACGTTGTACCCGAGGGGGAGGTAGATAATGACGGGAGAGCTGTCGGAGTAAGTCTAGAGGCAAGAGAGCCAGGAAGTTCACAGGAGTAGCAAGGGTTAAGCTCAAGCTCAGTATCGGGGGGGGGGCGGGGAGGTTTACCCCAGCTCTTGCGAGACATGCAGAAAAGAGGAGGGCTGAAAGGCGAGGCGCAAGACTTTGTCATTTTATGGGTTGCTGGAGGGGCAAGCGCAGGGCTCAGCAGGGATCTGAACTGAGTGACTCTGATGGATGATTATTACGTGCTAATGACCTGTTGTAAATACTGTAAATAAAGCCTATAAAAACGTTAGGAGACTCTTGTGATTGTTGTGAAGAGAGGAAGCCTTGTCAGCCCGGACAGCACCTGTCCAGTGTCAGTGTTCCCAAATATTTCACCAGCTCTTAAAATTTGTTTAGCTTTATTATTGCATACTGAACAATTTAGCATATTGACAATATCTTAATTTTGGATGGAACTTTCCTTCATTGGCCACCATTTAAATAATAATAAAAGCACAATTTATTTATGAAGATAGTACGGATCCATATTTAAGTTTGAACAAAATGATGTTACCAAGTTAAACTGTACAGTTATCTTTTAAAAACTTAAGAGAGAGAAAACATCCAATATTCAACTTGACATGTATATTAAACTAGATATTTTTACAGAACAAAAGGAACATTATAACTCCCTTCAGTTATTTCCCTGTCCCAAGCATTAATTAGCATTGCTCCATAACTTGGGGCTGCACTTCTTCCTGAGGCTCTAATCCGTTTGCCTGTTAGTTTCAGGTGGTGATGAATTGGAAGTGAAGAACAAGGGAGACCAAAATGAAATCCACACAGTAGAGGAGCCATATCAGGCCTCAGACTGTGGCGAGAGCTTCAGTCAGAGCTCCGATTCCTCTTCCTATCAAAGAAATTGCCTTGAGAAAAAACCCTATCAGTGCTTGGAGTGTGGAAAGAGCTTCAGCTGGAAACAGAGTTTCACTTTGCATCAAAGAATTCATACAGGGGAAAAACCCTATCAGTGTATGGAATGTGGAAAGAGCTTGAGTAACAGCTCCCATCTCACTTCCCATCGTAGAATTCATACAGGGGAGAAACCGTATCAATGCAGGGAATGTGGAAAGAGCTTCAGTCACAGCTCCAGTCTCACTGCTCATCAAAGAATTCATACAGGGGAGAAACCCTATCAGTGTTTGGAATGTGGAAAGAGCTTCAGTCAGATCTCCATTATCACTGCTCATCGTAGAATTCATACAGGGGAGAAACCCTATCAGTGCGTGGAATGTGGAAAGAGCTTCAGTCAAAACGGTAGTTTCACTGCCCATCAAAAAATCCATACAGGAGAGAAACCCTATCAGTGCTTGGAATGTGAAAATAGCTTCAGTCGAAGGGACAATTTCACTGCTCATCAAAAAATCCATACAGGGGAGAAACCCTATCAGTGTGTGGGATGTGGAAAGAGCTTCATTCGAAAGGACCAGTTCACTTCCCATCAAATAATTCATACTGGGGAGAAACCCTATCAGTGTGTGGAATGTGGAAAGAGCTTCAGTCGAAAGGACAGTTTCACTTCCCATCAAAGAATTCATACAGGGGAGAAACCATATCAGTGCCAAGAGTGTGGCAAGAGCTTCAGTGGTAGGAGCAATCTCACTTCCCATAAAAGAACTCATACCGGGGAGAAACCCTATCAGTGTGTAGAATGTGGAAAGAGCTTCAGTCAGAGCTCCTATCTCCCTTCCCACCAAAGAATTCATACAGGGGAGAAACCCTATCAGTGCGTGGAATGTGGAAAGAGCTTCAGCAGCAAAGTTAGTTTCACTTCCCATCAAAGAATTCATAAAGGGAACAAACCCTATCAGTGTTTGAAATGTGGAAAGAGCTTCACCAGGAAAGAAAATCTCACTGCCCATCAAAAAATACATTCAGTGGAGGAATCATATCAGTGCTAGGAACGTGGAAACAGCTTCAGTCAAAAAGGAAACCTCACTTTCATCAAAAGAATACATACAGGGGAGGAATCATATCAGTGCCAAGTGTGTGATTGGAGGGATTTATGAAAGTCTGGTCTCATATTTAAAGCTCTTCTAAAAACAACTGGAGCTCTTAAAAGGACTGAGAGCTGGCTGAAAAAGCTAAAATCAGGACAGGTTTGGACAAGTTCATTTGTCTTTGAAGGAAAATATTCCTTCTCCTCTGAGACACTTAAAGAGGATTGGATTACCAATAATTGACAATTTAGATTGTTTTAAAGAATGGCAAAAGGCCCTATCGAAATTTATATGGCAAGGGAAAAAGCCAAGAATTAAATATAAGATATTCACCGGTTATAAACAAAGAGGAGGCTTTTCCCTGCCGGATTTAAAGATTTACTATGAATCAGCTGCCTTTTGCTGGATGAAGGATTGGTTTATGTTGGAAAATACAGACATTTTGGATTTAGAAGGTTACGATCATGTTTATGGTTGGCATGCATATCTATGGTATGATAAAGTAAAGGCCCACAGAGGCTTTAAAACGCATATAATTAGAAAATCATTGTATAGTGTTTGGTCCAGGTACAAAGATCTGTTAGAAAGAAAAACACCTAAATGGTTATCACCATTGGAGGCCAAGGTTCGTAAAAGAGTAAACATGGAAACCAGTTGGCCGAAATATAGAGATTTGTTGATTCAAGAAGGAGACCAATTTAAGTTAAAGACTTATGAAGAGTTGAAATGTAAATTAGATGATTGGCTCCAATATCATTAGATAAATGAAGTTTTCAAAATGGATAGATTATTTGGTTTTCAATCAGAGAGGTCAAAGTTGGAAACAGAATTATTAGAACCTAAGACGAAAATACTTTCCAGAATGTATAAATTGTTGCTTCAGTGGCATACGAAAGATGAACAAACAAAGAATGCTATGATCTTGTGGGCAAAGGATGTTGGTCATAATATTATGATTGAGGAATGGGATAAATTGTAGAATGTGAATATTAAGTTTACTGCGTGTAGTCTATTACAAGAAAATTTAATGAAGATGATGTACAGATGGTATCTTACACCGGTAAAATTGGCAAAGATATATCACAATCATGATAATAAATGTTGGAGATGTAAGAAAGAAGTAGGATCCTTTTACCACATGTGGTGGACGTGTCCACTAGTAAGTGACTTCTGGAATAAGATTTACAATGAACTTAAGAAAGTGTTGAAAAACACATTTGTGAAAAAACCAGAAGCATTTCTAGTGGGCATTGTAGGGAAAGAGATTCCAAAGAAAAATGTGTCTATTTTTCTGTATGCTACGACGGCAGCGAGACTTTTGATTGCTAAGAACTGGAAATTACAAACACTACCAACGATCGATGACTGGCAGATGAAGATGATGGAGTTTATGGAACTGGCTGAGATGACCGGGAGAATCCGCAACCGGGGAGAGGAAGCGATGGAGGAAGACTGGAAAGACTTTAAGCAATATTTAACAAAACATGCAAAAGTGATATATTAAGAATAGAATTAGGTTGTAAATAAACTGTGGAAAAGTTGAACATGTTAAATGGAGAAGTAGAATTAGAATAGACGAGGTGATTAAAATGAGTGAGAATTTGCTAAAGTAGACAAGTGATTAAGAACCACAGAGGAAGGGATCCCGAGGGGGTCCATATTTGCAATGTTAATATTTTAAGAATTTGCTGAATGGTTTTTCTTTTTATTCTGTATTTTTTCTTTTTTATTGTTTGTCTTTTTTCTGTGATGCTTTTTTTTTCTATTCTGAAAACGCAATAAAAATATTTTTTTAAAAAAAGGATTCCTGCAAGACAACTACTCTTCTCTGAACATCTAAATTGCTATGTCCTCTTGGACGTTTTCTTTTTTGTGGTTCCTCTCTTAAAGTAATTATTTGGTTAATTTGAATCTTAATTTGAGAAATTGGATTTTATGTTAAACAGCTTATGTGTGTTGGGTATCAGGCTGGAAGGAAGAGGGAGGGGTGGAAAAATACAGGAAACAGGATCTCTTGGGAAAGAGTTATTCTGTGACCTTGACAAACTGATAAAGTGCTGCTGGAAAAGGGAGAGTGAGATTTAGACTGGCAGTTCTAAAACAGTTAACACCAGGCCTGGAAAAGCTATTAGCCCAAATTGATAGAAATACTGAAATGGTGACAAATTTGGGCACTAAAGTAGAGACACTCACAAAGAAAACAGAAGCACCAGATTTCTCCATGAAAGGAAGGGATGCTTAGGATTGATGTGGATGGTTTGGGTGGAAGGCAAGAGGCATTTTTGGGCGCTTTGGCGGTCCTTGAGATGACACAGAAAGTGCAGACTTTGAGACTGAGAGGAGCGAGGAGAGCAGGATTTTAACAAAGGTTTGAGCAGAGTGGCTGGGAGTTGAAGAGGAATTCATGGAGGCACCACCCTCCTCACAGCCAGGGGTCGTGTTGCCTTCGTCTTTGCTCAGAGAGTCAGAACCAACTCTCTCTCTAGGGAACCTGGAGCCAAACACTTCCAGAGTTTTCTTCTAGCTTCTCAAGCAAAGGGTAAGATACTTTCTTACTGCTCTTGAGATGTACAGAAATCTGTTGTCCTGATTTTTAACAACACAGGCCTGCTGTGATGGGCTTCCTTTCTTCCCTTGCCACTAAAAAATTCCAGTTAACTGACTCTTTGCCGATTGCTATATTTAACGACTTTTTTAAAAGGTAAAGACGTTATGCAGTATACATAAAATTAACCCTGCCATAAAGAAATTAGATATTTTTGTCTCTCCCATCTTGACATATGCTTTAATTTCAGCACATAATTATTTTGAAACAACATAAATTCGTATTTGTCGCAGTAATACACAAATATTTTATTTTCAATTTGAATCCCTGTTTTCTCCACCAAAACCTTCTGGTCTTCTCCTATCATATTCTTTGCTAACCTTTTCATTTTCTGGTGATTAACTTTAAAGCCTGCTAACATATCAGATGCAACACAGATGGAGCCTGTGTGTGTGTTGTCTCTTCTTGTTTTTTGAATAACTTTTTATTGGGTTTTATAAACAAGGATCATAGGAATAATAAAGAATACAAATAAATAAAGCAAGTCTTCTCATGCCATTTGTATATCACAAAGGCAGCATAAGAAATATGCAACATCAGGTTCTTTATCAGTGGTCAATGTATGACTTTTTGGTTAAATAATTGGTTTGAACATAACCAAAAATAAAGGGGAAACAGAACAGAGAGAACAGAGAACATTCCACATGGCAAAGCCTTTGTGATTGTGCTTAGATTAAGGGGGGGTCCTGGTCCTTTCTCCTCTTCCCTTGCCAATAAAACAGTATAAAGTGTTGGCCTGTTATGAACTTAGGCCCAGAAATGAACTGGCAATCAATGCAGGTATTTAAATACAGGAATTACCCCTTCAGTGAGGAGGGGTAGATGCCACCTGTCAGGCTTCATGAAATCTGATCCCTTCCACAGTGGCCAGCCAAGAAGTAGATAACAAAGAGTTCCTACCTAGTCCTTTATTCAATATTTACAGAGAGAAGTGCCTTTCCATTGCAGTAATGGTGTTGTTCTGAGTAAAGTCCCACCCCTCTCTCTCCTCTTCTACGTCATCCCTTCGTTGGCTGATTTGTGCTTTCTGCCTCTAATACTTTCTGTTCTCCTACTCTCAATGCACGGTGGGTCCTGGGAGAAGGAGGGTCAGGAATGCTTTCTGAAGACAAGGAGTCTGTCAGCTGTCTCTCCCCTGGTGCTGCTGCTTCCATCTGCTGCTCTCCCAATATTTCCCAGCTTCTCCCCTCTGCAGCCTCTGAACTATGACATTCTGCAAAACAACGTTGTAAATCTATACTGTCCTTCCTCTTCATGGGAAGCTTTCAGGAGGAGGGAAAGCAGTCTGTACCATTCCTCTTTGGTCCACTCCCTGACACCACCTGGAGCTCCTTGGAGAAAAAGGTGGGATAGAAATGCCATTAGTAAAAGAGGGAATATAGTTGAGAATCCAACCGCTGCATTTGGGGCCAGATTCCGAGCCGTCTTCCAGGGCAGTTCCACCCAGAGGGCCTTGCAACCATCCAATCGGATCCAGAGCAGGAAGTCCCATGGCCACATCCTCTCTGTGCCAAAGGGACTGTGGCTGGAGCTAGACTTGGGCCCTCCTGGTCACCAAGGCCACCCTGCTGCTCCAGAGAAGCGGACACGGAGCAATAGATTCAAACTTCAAGAAAGAAGATTCCACCTGAACATTAGGAAGAACTTCCTGACAGTAAGAGCTGTTCGGCAGTGGAATTTGCTACCAAGGAGTGTGGTGGAGTCTCCTTCTTTGGAGGTCTTTAAGCAGAGGCTTGACAGGCATATGTCAAGAATGCTTTGATAGTGTTTCCTGCTTGGCAGGGGGTTGGACTGGATGGCCCTTGTGGTCTCTTCCAACTCTATGATTCTATGATACTTTGTGGCCCCTCCCCTCCCGTGCAGTGCCCCCCCTTGCCCTCCCCTAGTTTTGATCCTGGATACACCCCTGTTTATAATACTCTTCCATTTTCTTCTAGTCTTGAGGGTGGGGGATTGGGAGGGGCCTCACAAGTGAGGGGTTGAAATAAAGGAGGAGAAGGACCACCAGGAGGAGGCCTTGCGGAGACACTCCCTGGCCTCATTCGGGACAACAAAACAGCCTTGTTGGGGGACAGGGGGGACCTCAGGTAACCCCTCCGGGCCTTTCACCCTGCAAGCTGTGAGTAGAGCCGGGGACTAAGAGGCCATCCAAACACCCCCAAACCCATTCACCCATGCAGGACGATGAGCCTGCGTGCCCCCGCCCCATAGAAGCCCCCCTCGCTTTTCTGCAGTGAAGAGGCTTGTAAACCCTTCAATGGAGTCTCAAAACCCTCAAGAAAACAGGAGGGTTACTCAAAGAGCCATCACTGACCAATCAGCATCGTCCAAAGGTGACAGCCAGCCAATCCGAAGTCATGAAGCAGCCCCCCCCCCAAGTGTCTGGAGCGCATGATCCACAAGGCTGCCTCGGCCTTTGTCTCTGCCAGGAGAGCTCAGCTCTTTTGCGCGGCTCCTTGAGTTTAAGAATTCCACCGCAGAAAGCGCGGAAGAAGCGCTCTACAAAATGTAGCAACAAGCGGATACAATGCAGCATCCTACTGTTTCCCCTGACGAAATCCAAGAGAGAAACAGGGGAGTCCAGGGCTCCCCCTCCAGCAGAAGGTCCTTCGCCCCTCCCTTAGGTGGGAATCCAGCTTCGCCATAGGAGGCAACACATACCCCAGGCAGACTTGGCGACTTGAATCCGGATCCTTTCAAAGGAAAAGCGCAGGGAAGCCTCGCGACTGGGGGAGGCGTAAATCATGTTCTTGTTATTTGGGGAAGCAGGTCCTTCAAAGGTGTTGGGAGTTGGAATGACAGACAAGGGGTGGGCGACAGTTTCCCCTTACTACATGACAACCACTTCTCTTTTGTGACGATGTCATGACATTTTGCTGGGGGTTCTTTCTCTTTTTCACCTTTGAACCTTCGTTGCAACAAACAAAGATCAGGTCTACTGACCGCTGTTTTGCTTCTTCAGCTTGGCTGGAGTCTCTTCTTGCTGACCGGAGGTATCGGCGGGGGACGGGGGTGGGGACGGGACGGGACGGTGTAAGGCCCGTAAACCCGATTGTTTTATTTAACACTGTTGCTCTTGCTTCCGTTTCCAAGGGAGGGAACAGCTCAGAAGCCAGCCCAGAGGGTCCCCCAAATATGTCCCCCCTGGGGGCTGCGAGATGCCCGGGGCTCCTCCTTTGCAGAAGGAGGGGGGAGCCAGGATCGCCAAGGGTTAAAAGGAAACGAGCAGGATTCCGAGAGAGGACCGGGAATAAAAGGGGGGACATGTCCTCCAGAGCAAAACCTCTCCCCGCAAAGGGGTGGGGCTGTTGCCTCTCTGCTCTGCAAATGCTGCCTCGGGGCGTCTTCTGGGATCCAGTGAGTCTGGATGCCGCATGCGGCCCAATCGCCTTCTCAATCCGGCCCACGGACGGTCCAGGAATTGGCGTGTTTTTACATGAGTAGAATGTGTCCTTTTATTTAAAATGCATCTCTGGGTTGTTTGTGGGGCATAGGAATTCGTTCATCCCCCCCCCCAAAAAAATATAGTCCGGCCCACCACATGGTGTGAGGGATGGTGGACCGGCCCCCGGCTGAAAAAGGTTGCTGACCCCTGGTCTACGGTATATCTAACAATCCAGGATAGCAGCAGGACACCGTGCTGCAATAAGGGAATTACCAGCAAAATTACCAGCTTGGAATAAGGGAGTTTCCCACAAAAAAGGGAGGGTTGACAGCTATGCCTAGGGCTTGCCAATCAGAATGTTGGTGGTTCGAATCCCTGTGACAGGGTGAGCTCCTGTTGCACAGTTCCTGCTCCTGCCCACCTAGAAGTTTGAAAGCACGTCAAAGTGCAAGTAGATAAATAGGTACCGCTCTGGCGGGAAAGTAAACGGCATTTCCGTGCGCTGCTCTGGTTCACCAGAAGCGGCTTAGTCATGCTGGCCAGTAAAGCGAGATGAGCCGGGGACAGGTCCTCCAGAGCAAAAGCTCCCCCCCCCCAAAAAAAACCCTTCCTGCAAGGGGAGGGGGTGGCTGTTGCCTCTCCGCTCTGCAAATGCTGCCTCGGGGCGCCTTCTGGGATCCAGTGAGTCTCTTTTCTCTTCCCCCTTTGGGTGCATTGGGGAGAAGCGACTGAGGTCTCCTGCCCCTTTGGATTCGTTTAGGTCCCCGCAAAAAAGGCATATCGACGCATCTGCAATGCACGAGGCTCCTCCTGGGCTCCTGAATGAAAAGAATGTGAATTTGATGTGCTCCGCCTTGCAAGGGTTAAAAGGAACTGAAATGGATTCCTAGAGAGGACAGGAAATAAGGGGGGGGACTAGGTTCTCCGGAGTAAATCCCCTCCCACCTCCCCCATTTCCTCTCTTACAGGAGGGAGGTTTTCGTCTCCTCTGCAGAATCTGGTACGTATCATCTCTCTTCCCCATAGAGCGCAGTGGGGAGAAGGGGGGAAGTCCCAGGGCTGCGGGGGAGGGTGCCGGGGGGGGGAGTCTGCTGCAACGGGACAGTGCCAATCCTGGATGTATTGGATTTAAATTGTGACCATTCTGCTCATTTGCCTTAACTAGCAGTAAACTCTGCTGGATGAAATATATAATTGCCTCTGATCCGTTTTGGGTTTTTGTGTGTGTTTGTTTTGTGTTTGTTTGTTTGTTTGTTTGTTTGCAATCCTGCATTGTCTTTCAGTTTTTACTCTGCTAACTATATGTGAGAGTTCTGCTCTGGATCAATATCGAGTGGAATTTAAATGGCATAAATGTGTTCCCAAAGATATTTGTGGGTATTCAATGAGGAGGGGCAGACCCATGAATTGGAGAAAAAGGTGGGATAGATACGCCACGAATAAAAAGGGGAACCCAGCCATTTGAGGCCAGTTTCTGAGCCATCTTCCAGGGCAGTTCCACGCAGAGGACCTTGCAACCATCCCATCTCATCCAGAGCAGGAAATCCCCTGGCCACATCCTCTCTGGGCCAAAGGGACTGTGGCTGGAGCTTCAAATGGGCACTCCTAGTCCCTGAGGCCACCTAAGCCCCCAGGGAACCTCCAAAGAACCTCCAAGCATATGTGGCTGGATGGGGGTTAAGCTATGTAACACCACCATCACCCCCTACCCATCTTTCACCCTAAGCTCCCAAGACAGATTACAATATTAAAACACAATACTGAAAGTAGCTTAAAGCCACTTACAATCACAGAATGAGGGGCAGCCCTACTTTTCTTGCTTTTGAGAGCTGTTCTTTGGTCAGGTCAGGATCTGGCTCTCAGAACAAAGAAAAAATGGACCCCATCCCAGTAGTCTGTCTTGAGAACATGGGAGATTCCACGTGCTGGAAAATGAGTCAGAAGCTGAAAAGAAATGTGCCCTGACATTTGGGGAATTAGGGACCCCCACTCTTGTCTTGAGTCCAAATTACATTGGTACAAATGCCTCACTTGTCAATTCTGACTTCATTCTTCCTATTTTAAAAAAGAAACTCTGAGTCTGGGCTGTGATTCCTGCCAAGATTTCTTGCCTAGGAAACCTTTTTCTCCTTATTGTGTATTAATTTTATAAGAGAAGAATGTATTTGCTTTTTAGGATTTGCTGGCACCTCTCATTAGGACGGGCAGAACTTGGCAAAAGACCTAGGGACTCCTTCCGATTTCTGGGAGGTGTGCTGAGAACAGAGATGGATGCGCAAGACTCATCTGGCCCTGAAGCAGGAATAGGCCTTGCAATCCAACATGGGAGCAGTGGGGGGTTCTGGGAAAACTCTGATTGGAAGATCCCAGGTGAGGAGGACACCCTTTGCTCAGATGTGCAGAGCCAGCAGTTCAGGCATTTCTGCTACCAGGAGGCCAAAGCACCCCGAGAGGTTTGCAGCCAACTCTACCACCTTTGCCGTCAGTGGCTGAAGCCAGAAAGGCACACAAAATCTCAGATGCTGGACCTGGTGATTTTGGAGCAGTTCCTGGCTGTCCTTCCTCCAGAGATGGAGAGCTGGGTGAGGGAATGTGGAGCGGAGACCAGTTCCCAGGCAGTGGCCCTGGCTGAAGGATTCCTCCTGAGTCAGGCAGAGGAGAGAAAGCAGGCAGAGCAGCAGGTGAGAGAGACTTTCCTCTAGATATTCGTAAGGGGCTCAAAACAGGAGGGAGAGTATCCCCCAATTCTCTACCGATTTCCCCATCCATTTTTTTTTGAAAGCATCAAAGGAATGATATTGGACAGCCCTAAAGTGTTTGCCTCTGCCATTCAATTTCTAATCCTTCTCCTCATTCTCTGTTTCAAATCCCTATTGCTCTTTCAGGGGAAGGATCTGTTAGCAGAAATGGGTCCGGATTCCTCTGAGATAGAAAAGACTCTGTTTGACTCCAGAGAGAGGCCTCTGGGTAAGGAGGAAGGAGTTCTTTCTTTGTTTGGCCACAAGTTGTGTATGTTGAAACTAATTTGTGAATCCGTTTAATCGTGTGTGTGTGTGTTTTTTTTGGGGGGGGAGGGAGTCACAGGCGACCAAGATCCCAGAGGAGGGTGTGTGTGTATTTTTGTACAACTAATATGTGAAATGGGTACAAACATGCACATTTATGTGGCAACTCATACTTTTTTGAAGGCCCAGCTGTAGTTTTCCTTCTGAGTGAAGCATGCACTCTTGGCTTCCCACTTACCTTTTTATTTCGCAGGAGACCGAACGATGCCAGCAAGACCTGTTTGCCCATCTTTTCTTGGTGGCGGAGGGGAAGCTGCCCCTTTGAAACCAGAGCAGGTAGGAGGAAGGAGCCATGTGGGGAGAGAGGATGTCATGGACTGGTGGGAGACAGAGGAATGGTGGGAGGAACTGCCAAGGAATGAAGGCTCAGGGCCAGGGAAGGGGTGGTGGGATGATGATGAGAGGTCAGAGGGAGAAAAGGAAGGAGACTGGGAGGAGAAGGTGTCGGTAGCTGAAGAGGCAACAGGGCTTAGTGAGCAGGGGGATTCTGTGGCAGAGAGCATTCCAGACTCAGAGGCAGAAGCTGAAGCAGGGGATGGGAGGAGAGACGCAGAGAGGGGTCTGGTTATTGTAGAGTCACGGGAGTCTCCCCACCCTCCTATGATAAGCTCTCCTCCCCCCTTGTCTCCCACAACTCAGAGAGCCAAGAAGCAGGAGGAGCAGTCTCAGATTGCCTGGGGAGAGGAGAGGAGGGGACCCCATCAGTTTCACAATGGGGCTTTCCCCCTCTCATCCGTCTGTCGTTGCCCCCCTGCACACCTTGAAGTTATCTATAGGGCATCAGGAGGATCCTCCCCACCTGGCAAGAACAGTACAGAGGGACAGAAGAAAGGCGATCCTTCCATGTGGCAAATGGGAATCTATCCACAATGAAATGTGCAGAGAAAGAATCCCATTAGAACATAAAATCAATTAAGAGGCAGAAGACAGCAGATGAAAGTGTAACTCTTGACCTTGATATTGTCTAAGAGGACAACCATTTTCTTTTAGGGTCCAATATGCTTTGAAGATGTAGCTGTCCATTTCACAGATGAGGAGTTCGTGTTGCTGGATCCTGACCAGAGAGCTCTCCATAAGGAAGTCATGGAGGAGAATTGTGAGATCTTGGACTCTCTCGGTAAGGCTTCCTCTTGGATCATCCTATCCTATCTGATTTGGCATTGAGGGCATCTCTCTATGTGACGAACCTCTGATATTTTGAAGGAGCTCAACAGCGCCACCCACAGCACCTGGGGTGCTAACACTCCCACAGACAGTCTTGGATGGAAGACTATTGACTACTTTCCCTGTGAATATTCTTCCTCCAGTTCTGCCTTTTCAAAGCATGAAACCCAGCCAGATGGGCAGGGTATAAATAATAAAATTATTATTATTATTATTATGCCTACCCCCCTCTAAGATGCCCCCCCCGTTTGCTCTGGCCTGCCTTCAGCCCCCACAGCCTCCCATCAGGGCCCCTTCACCAGGGACAGAAGCAGAGGAAGGACGTCAGGAAAGCTGCCATGGTTCCAACAGGGCTGGGAGCCATGTGGCCGGATGCACAGAAGGAGGGCGGCTGACCCCTCTCCTTCCCCCTCAGACTCCATTCATCAGCAGCCCCTGGTCCACCAGAGGCGCAAGGTGCTGAGCGGGGGGGGGGGGGAGCTCAGCTGAAGATTTTCCAGGGGAGGTAAGAGATGAGTGACATTGGAGGTGACACAGATCCCATGATTGGGCCAAACAAAATTCATCCCAGAACCTCAGGCAGTGATCCCTTTGGGAAGACCTGCCATCTAACAGTTCTTCCTGGGTCACAAGCATTGATCAGCACTGCTCCATTATTATTATGCCCACCCCCCTCCAATATGGTCCCCCATTTGCTCTGCCTGCCTGCAGCCCCCACAGCCTCCCATTAGGGCCCCTTCACGGCAGCATAAGCAGAGAAATGGCCTCGGGGCTGGGAGCCATTTGGCCAGATGCACAGGAGGAGGAGGGCTGGCCGCTCTCCTCCCCCCTCACTCTCCATTCATCAGCAGCCCCTCGTCCCCTCGTAGGGGAGGGTCACCAGAGGTGCAAGGTGCTGAGCAGCGGCTGAAATGCTCAGCTGAAGGGGAGATAAGACCATATTTTCTTCAGGCTCCTCTAAACTGCCCAGGCCTTCTTAAATGTAGGCTTCAAAGTGATTCAGGAAGTTGAAGTAGCTTCTGTCAGATGTTTTGTTTCTGTTCCTGCTTCTTTCTGCCCTTGGCTGACTAAAGAGACGAGTGACGTTGGAGTTGGCACAGATCCCATAATTGGGCCAAATAAAATCCATCCCAGAAAATAACCAGGCTTTTTGAATCTCAGGCAGTGAACCCTGTGGGAAGACCTCACATCTAACTCTCTTTAATACTTTCCCTGTCACATGCATTAATTAGCACTGCTCCATAATTTGGGGCTCCGTTGCTTCCTGAGGCTCTAATTTGTTTCTCTCTCAGTTGCAGGTGATGATGAATTGGAGATGAATATTGAGGGAGACCACGACAAAAGCCAAACAGTGGAGAAGTCGTATCCATATTCAGAGTGCGGAGAGAGCTTCAGTCAGAGTTCCCACTCCACTTTAAATCAAAGAAATCCCCTTGAGAAGAAACCCTATCGGTGCTTGGAATGTGGAAAGAGCTTCATTCAAAGATGCCTTCTCAGTGTCCATCATAGAATTCATACAGGGGAGAAGCCATATCAGTGCTCAGAATGTGGGAAAAGATTCACTCAGAGCGCCCATCTCACAACCCATCACAAAATTCATACAGGGGAGAAACCGTATCAATGCTTCGAATGTGGAAAGCGATTCATTGACAGGCGCCAGCTCACTGTCCATCACAGAATTCATACAGGGGAGAAACCCTATCAGTGCTTGGAATGTGGAAAGCGATTCATTGAAAGACGCCAGCTCACTGTCCATTACAGAATTCATACAGGGGAGAAACCCTATCAGTGCTTGGAATGTGGAAAGAAATTCAGTCAGAAAGCTAATCTCACGACCCATCAAAGAATTCATACAGGGGAGAAACGTTATCAGTGCTTGGTATGTGGAAAGAGCTTAATTGACAGACGCCAGCTCACTTTCCATCACAGAATTCATACAGGGGAGAAACCCTATCAGTGCGTAGAATGTGGAAAGAGCTTCATTGACAGACGCCAGCTCACTGACCATCAGAGAATTCATTCGGGGGAGAGGCCATATCAATGCTCAGAATGTGGAAAGACATTCACCCGGCGCACCCATCTCACAACCCATCACAGAATTCATACAGGGAGAAACCCTAACAGTGCTTGGAATGTGGAAAGAAATTCACCCGGCGCACCTATCTCACAACCCATCACAGAATTCATACAGGGGAGAAACCCTATCAGTGCTTGGAATGTGGAAAGAGCTTCATTGACAGACGCCAGCTCACTTTCCATCGCAGAATTCATACAGGGGAGAAACTCTAACAGTGCTTGGAATGTGGAAATAAATTCACCCGGTGCACCCATCTCACAACCCATCACAGAATTCATACAGGGGAGAAACCCTATCAGTGCTTGGAATGTGGAAAGAAATTCACCCGGTGCACCCATCTCACAACCCATCACAGAATTCATACAGGGAGAAACCCTAAGAGTGCTTGGAATGTGGAAAGAGATTGATTCAGAAGGTCAAACACACGATCCATCAAAGAATTCACAGTGGGGGGAAACGATTTCAGTGCCAAGAAGGTAGAGTGAGCTTCAGCCACAAGGCCCATCTTGCTTCCCATCAAATAACTCACATTGGAGGCAAACTATAATATTTTAGGAGGCTTTAGATAATATGAGGGTGAAGTTTGCAACCGGGTTCTTTGCCACATCTGGTGCCCCATAGTAATTCCTACTACGTACCCAGAACTGTGACTTGCAAGTTCTTGGCCAAGGTGTTTAATACCTTCTTCACAGTGACCTTTCTCTTGGCAGATCAAGATGAGCAGATGACAACAAAAGTTGCAAGGTTTTTAGCTGGGGCAATTAGAATAAGATCAACCATTTGACTATATACTCAAAACCCTTAGAAGTATTTTATATAACTAACTTTTTTTTTATTCTTTGTACTGTATATCGTATTGTTGTTTTATTACTATGGTCAGTGACTGACGAAAATTAAGGTTTATTCATTCATTCAATAGCTTCTTCACGTCATGCCTGGGGAGAGGAAGAAGAGTGATTTGGCGACACTGATGAGGTTGCTGTCCATGCTGAGCTTTCCTAGGAAGGACTTGGTGTAAAAAATTGTGATAGTTGATTTAACATTAGCTATTCTAGATATTGATTCTGTTTGAAGTGTCCTAGTATTAATTGCATCCAGCCTTTTAGATAGAATGCATTAGGCTTGATTTTTGTATGCCTGCATTTTGTTACCCTTATGCCACCCTCCTGCACTGTCTAAAGCTGTGGTGTGTATGTTGCCTACCACTTCCAGCCTTATCCGACCCTAGAAGGGCAGATGATGTTTTGGAAAAGAGGGAGGAGCTGAACTAGCATCTGTGTGAGAACCTCAAAGGTCTTTGACATCTTTTGGTACCAGGGAAGTAAGATAGAGGATAGAAATGTCAACAGTCCCATGGAAGTCCTGGTTGCCATGGGCATGGTGTCAAAGTGAGACATCTGAGACCCAAATGACCTGGTCATTCTGGGACACCCCAGCGTAATTTCAGAGGAGTCAATATCCGCATAGAGCCACGTGTCTCATGACCTGTGACCTTTCTTGATGCAAATGGAAGAGTATTGTGGCATTTCATGAGTCTTTGTGTGCTGTGTAATATAAGCCTTCTAATGTGCCTCCTGGCAGCCTTTTCGAACTATCCATTCTGCTGAACAACTGGTTAGCAAGGCTGTTCTATTTGAATAAACCGGGTCCCTGCAGGACGTTGAGATTGCTCTCATTCTCTTGGTTCTGAGCTTTTGTTTCAGGTGTTCCCTCGCCTGAACAGGTGATGTAGAAACAAATTCTGATCGCACGAGCAATTCACATACTTTATATTTTCCCTTCCTCTGTGAGAAGCCTAAGTCAAGGATTCCCTTTCTGCTGTCCTCCTTTGATCATTCACAATGGGCGTATGCCAAGAGGAAAGAATTGTCACCATGAGGAAACAGAGTTCCTGATTCATCGTGCATAAAGGGAGTTGGGAGGAAGAGTAGGACAAGTTTCTTTGCTTCAGGGTACTCCTCTTCTTCGTTTACAAAGTGGAGCAGTTAGGCAAACACTCTACTCCTTGCACAAGTGTATACAGAGAGAGAGAGAGAGAGAGAGAGAGAGAGAGAAGCATATTCAAAGCAACAATTGATGTGAAGGGTTGAAATTGTTGGAATGTGTTGGTTCGGGAGATCCTATGAGGCTCCTCAATGGTCGAAAGCGAAGCAATGGCACTTACACAATGGTATTTTTATTCTGTTGCAACCGGCTTCCCTATACAAGCTGCAACAGGAGCAGGAAGAGGAAGTCTGGATTTCTTACACCCCTAGGATTGTGTGTGTGGGGGGGGGTCCTAAACGCCATGGGATCCCTCATTTTGCAAGGTGAGGGGAGTTGCATTGGTGTGGGGTGCAAGAAGGTGGAAGGGTTGCAAGCGAATTCATTTCCCCAACCCACGGAGATCCCGTGGAAGATTATCTTTAGTGACATGACCATCAATTTCTTAGGATAACAATGGGGCTGGCGATTAGCTTCCCTAATCAGAGTTCTTTCTTCGGGGAGGAAGCGGATCTGTCCAGTCTAGCGCCTTCAAAGACGGAAGAAACGAGACGAAGGGAAGAGCTAAGGGCAGGAAGGGGTTTAAAGAGGGAATAGCATCTCATTTCATTGCTTCAATAAAATGTTGCATCCCAGGTACAAAGTTCCCATCCTCATTTTATTCGCTGATTGTAAGTTGGGAGAAGCAGGGTTACATAGTAGCATCTAAAGCAGCCACGTCCAACAGGTAGATCGTGGTCTACTGGTAGATCACTGGACGTCTGCGGTAGATCACTGGTAGATCATTGGCTCCCCCCAAAGAAGCCGAACAACTGTGGCTCCCCTAAAAAAGCTCAAAACCTTACCTCCTCCCTGAAAAAAACTCAACAACTTTGACCTGAACCCCCAAAAAGGGGGTAGATCACTGCCAGTTTTTAACTGTGAGTAGATCGTCGCAGCCTCTTGGGAGTTGGCCACCCCTGATCTAAATAAAGGTAGTTTCTACATAGGGATACAAAGGGTTATACAGTACACAAATTTATCAGGTTCTACGCGTCACAAGAAGAGTTACTTCATTTTGGAAAGTATCTCTGCGTGTGCTCAGAGGCGCGCGTGTGGTGCAGGGCAGAGCGAGCCCCCAGCCCTGCCTTAGGGGTGGCGGAGTCAGCTGGGGAGCCGCTGCCAGCCAGGTGCCCTAGCTGGCGAGGACGGAGCCCCCCGTGGCTACCTCCTCCTCCCGCTCGCTGGGGCTCCGCTTTTCGAGAGGCCAGCCAGGAGGGTGCTCCCCAAAAGACCCCCCTGGATGTGTGCAATCCATGTGATTCCAGAGGGAGGTAGGGAGGCTTGGGTTGCTCCACCTTGCAAGAGTTAAAAGGAACTGAGCTGCTTTCCTAGAGAGGACAGGAAATATGGGCGGGACGACGAGGTCCTCCCGAGCCAAAGCCCCTCCCTTCTCCCACCTCCCCAGGTTCCTCTTTGCAAGGGGGTGTCTTTTATTTCCTCTGCAAGAGCTGTCTAGGTGGCCCCTTCTGGCATCTGGTGAGTTTCCTCTCTTTTCTGCCATTGGGGAGAAGTGGGGCGGGGGTGTCCCAGGGCTGCAGGCGGCGGGTCCGTGGGGAGCCTGCTCAGACAAGAGGTTCTGGCCCCCTTCCTCTCTGCAAAGCCAGGGAGGCTGCAAGTAGCAGGAGGTCTTGCCCCTTTGGGGAGGGGTCACTGAGTCAGGAAGAAAAGGGCATGCAAAGGAACCCCGATGGGATTGAGGAATCAGCCACGTTCATTAGCCCAGGTGGCAGCCAGATGGAAACATTTTGAGGCAGAAATAAAAACTTGGCCTCTATGATAAAGTCCTTCCATCACGCAGTGCGCAGTTAGACCCACATAACTCCCTCCCACAGGAGGAAGGGATGACCACCAAGCGACATGACTTGAGAAGAGGATGAGGCCAATTCAGGGAGGAGAAGAGGGCTAGCGATGGCTCCTGGCCCCACAGTTTGAGTCAGCCATGCTTCTTAAGGCCAGCTGCTGGGAAGTGCAGGGGGGGAGAGTTGCCCTCAGAACAAAATAGAAAAATTCCTTCCAGTAGCACCTTAGAGACCAACTAAGTTTGACATTGGTATGTGCTTCCGTGTGCATGCACACTTCTTTAGGTACACTTAAACAGAAGTCACCAGACCCTTATATACAGGTGAAACTCAGAAAATTAGAATATCATCGAAAAGTGCACTTATTTCAGTAATGCAACTTATTATTTTTTATTTTAATTTTAATTTTTACAAATGCTTTCTTTTGGAAATCCCACAGTAATAAAACAAATAGTTACAATAATACAAAAATAAACATTGCTATTACATTTCATTAATTACATTCTCTTGAGAGTCCCATGGACTGCAAGAAGATCAAATCTATCCATTCTGAAGGAAATCAGCCCTGAGTGCTCCCTGGAAGGACAGATCCTGAAGCTGAGGCTCCAATACTTTGGCCACCTCATGAGAAGAGAAGAATCCTTGGAAAAGACCCTGATGTTGGGAAAGATTGAGGGCACTAGGAGAAGGGGACGACAGAGGACGAGATGGTTGGACAGTGTTCTCGAAGCTACGAACATGAGTTTGACCAAACTGCAGGAGACAGTGCAAGACAGGAGTGCCTGGCATGCTATGGTCCACGAAGAGTCGGACACGACTAAACGACTAAACAACAACAATTACATTCCATTTATAATTGACCTGCCTAACGACAAATAATTACAATTACAACAAATAAAGGCTTGACATATCTTGCTTTGCATGGCATGCATCTTATCTCATATATTGGTTTCACCTTTTAAGTTGCGTTACTGAAATAAACGTACTTTTCGATGATATTCTGATTTTCTGAGTTTCACCTGTATAGTGAGAGGGTGGGGAGGGGTATTACTCAGAAGGGTGGTGGGGATGGGTGATTGGCTGATAGGTGTGGTAAAAACAAAGACAGTAGTCTGTCTTGAGAACATGGGAGATTCCAAGCGCTTGAAATCCGAGTCTGGGCTGTGATTCCTGCTAAGACTCATCCATGCTTGCCCAGGGAACATTTCTCTTCTTCTGACTGTGTATCAATCTTGTAGTAGAAGAATGCATTTGCTTTAAAGGATTATCTGGCATCTGACAGACAGAACTTGGCAGAAGACCTAGAGGCTCCTTCTGATCTCTTGGGAGGTGTCCTGAGAACAGAGATGGATGAGCAGGACTCAGCTGGCCCTGAAGCAGGAATAGGCCTTGCAATCCAACATGGGAGCAGTGGGGGATTCTGGGGAAACTCTGCGAAGAAGAACCTGGTTGAGGAGGACACCCTCTGCTCAGATGTGCAGAGTAAGCAGTTCAGGCAGTTCTGCTACCAGGAGGCCAAAGGACCCCGAGAGGTTTGCAGCCGACTCTACTGCTTAGTCCATCAATGGCTAAAGCCAGAAAGGCACACGAAAGCTGAGATGCTGGACCTGGTGATCTTGGAGCAGTTCCTGGCTGCCCTTCCTCCAGATCTGGAGAGCTGGGTGAGGGAATGTGGAGCGGAGACCAGTTCCCAGGCAGTGGCCCTGGCCGAAGGATTCCTCCTGAGTCAGGCAGAAGAGAGAAGGCAGGCAGAGCAGCAGGTGAGAGAGACTTTCCTGTGGATACTCCCAAGGTCATGGGTAGGCAAATTAATCACCTTCTAAATCTGCCCCACGGACGGTCCAGGAATCAGCGTGTTTTTACATGAATAGAATGTGTCCTTTTATTTAAAATGCATCTCTGGGTTATTGGGGGGGGGAGCTGCCTGGTGTTTTTACATGACTAGAATGTGTGCTTTTATTTAAAATGCATCTCTGGGTTATTTGTGGAGCCTGCCTGGTGTTTTTACATGAGTAGAATGTGTGCTTTTATTTAAAATGCATCTCTGGGTTATTTGTGGGGCCTGCCTGGTGTTTTTACATGAGTAGAATGTGTGCTTTTATCTAAAACGCATCTCTGGGTTATTTGTGGGGCATAGGAATTCATTCTCTTTTTTCCCCCACCAAAATATAGTCTGCCCCATCACAAAGTTTGAGATACAGTGGACCGGCCCCCTGCTGAAAAAAGTTTGCTGACCCCTGCTCAAGGGGCTCAAAAATGAGGGGGTGTATCCCCCAATGCTCTACTAATTTGCCCATCCTTTTTTGAAAAGCATCCAAGGAATGATATCAAACACCCCTAGAGTGTTTGTGTCAGCTGCTCCTTTTCTAATTCTTCTCCCCACTCTCTCTTTTGAATCCTTGTTGCTCTTTCAGGGGAAGGGTCTTTTTGCAGAAATCGATCTTAATTCCTCTGAGGCAGAGAAGACTCTGTTGGACTCCAGAGAGAGGCCTCTGGGTAAGGGGGAAGGAGTTTTTTCTCTGTTTGGTCACATTTTGTGGATTTTGTAGCTAATCCATGAATTCTTTTCATCTTTGGGGGGGGGGAGTCACAGGGGACCAAGAGCCCAGAGGAGGAGGGGGTGTATTTTTCCACAACTAATATGTTAAAAGGGTACAAACGTCCCCATTTACGTGGCAACTCATACTTGTTTGAAGGCCCAGCTGTAGTTTTCCTTCTGAGTGAAGCATGCACTCTTGGCTTCCCACTTACCTTTTTCTTTCGCAGGAGACCGCACGATGCCAGCAAGACCTGTTTGTCCATCTTTTATTGGTGGAGGAGGGGAAGCTGCCCCTGGTGAACCAGAGCAGGTAGGAGGAAGGAGCCAGGCGGGGCGAGAGGATGTAATGGACTGTGTGTGGGGGGGGTGAACCGTCAAGGAACGAATGCTCAGGCCAGGGGAGTGGTGTGGGGATGATGATGAGAGGTCAGAGGGAGCAGGCTGGGAGGAGAAGGTGTCGGTAGCTGAAGAGGCAACAGGGCTTAGTGAGCAGGGGGAGTCTATGGCAGAGAGCAGTGCAGACACAGGGGCAGCAGCTGAAGTAGAAGATGAGAGGCAGAGATGGGTCTGGTTGTTGTAGATGCATGGGAGTCTCCCCAACCTCCTGTGATAAGCTCTCCTCCCCCCTTGTCTCCCACAACCCAGAGAACCAAGAAGCAGGAGGAGCAGTCTCAGATTATGAGGGAAGTGCCCTGGTGAGGAGGGGAGTTTGGCAGCTGGGGGAAGGCAGGGACCTTCAGGCTCTGCAACTCTTTCATGGAGGCAAGACCTACCGAGAAGTGTTCCTGTGCCCAGTAGGCTTCTTCTAATAAAGAGTAAACTTCACCTACAGCGAGTGAGGCAAGGGGGTTGGGGCAGCCAGAGTTGCTCTGGGCGCAAACAATTAAATGTCATTCAGTGAGGTTTATGTGCTGAGAACAAGGAACTGCCACCTCACCTTCCGAATGTCACTAATTTTATTTATCAACCACTGAGGTTTTATTTCTGGATTGAATGTTAAAATAGACTTCTAAGCAGTTTACACACTATACCAAACAGTGGCCAGGCTTCACTTCATCATTCATACAATGGGGCTCCCCCCCTCTCCTCCCTCTCTGTGTGCCCCCATGTGACCTTGAAGTTGGCTGGGGGGCATCTGCAGGTCTGTCTCTCCCCCCACTCACCCCTGACTGAAACCAGGGAGAGGAGAGAAAGGATGCTTCCATGTGGCAAACAGGAAAGCTTGGGAAAACCATGATCTGGAGAAGATGAGGTTCTTTATGTCCTTCATTAAAATAAATAATAAAAGGGTTCCATTAAGAAATTAAAATATGCATCCATAATCAAATTGTGCAGCAAAACAAACCCATTAAAACAGAACATTAAGAGGCAGAAAACAACAGAGTAAAGTGTAACAGATCACCTTTATCTTGTCTAAGAGCACAGCCTTTTTCTTTTTCTGTTAGGATCCCGTGAGCTTTGAAGATGTGGCTGTCTATATCACAGATGGGGAGTGGGTGTTGCTGGATCCTGACCAGAGAGCTCTGCATCAGGAGGTCATGGAGGAGAATCGTTGGATCTTGGATTCTCTCGGTGAGGCTCCCTGTTAGATCATGCTTTGTAATTCAAGGCTCTATGTGACAAAACTCTGATATTTTGATGGGGCTCAACAGCGCCACAGACCTGGGATGCTAACACTCTCACAGCAAACCTTGGATGGATGGCTATGGATTTCCCTTGTGAATATTCTTCCTCCTATTCTGCCTTTGCAAAACATGGACAGGCTCCTCTAAACTGCCCAGGTCTTCTTAAATGTAGGCTTCAGATTGGTTTGGAAAGTAGAAGTAGGTACTGTCGGATCCCATGATTGGGCCTAATAAAATCCATCCCAGAAAAGAGCAAGGTTTTTTGAATTTCAGGCAGTGAACCTATAGGTAGGCCTCACATCTTCTTGGTCGTGGCAGGTAAAAGTAAAGGCAAATGACCCCTGGACTGTTAAGTCCCGTCAAAGGCAACTATGGAGTGCGGCGCTCATCTAGCTTTCAGGCCAAGGGAACTGGCATTTGTCCACAGACAGCTCATGTGGCCAGCAGGACTAAACCACATCTGGTGCAACAGAATACCATTATGGAAGCTGTGTAACACCCCCCCCCCTTTCAGATGTCAAGGAGATATAGGACTACACAAATATTAGAAGACCAAAGGCAGCCCTATATCGGGAAGTTTTTAATTCTTGATGTTCTACTATGTTTTTATATATGCTTCAAGCTGCCCAGAGTGACTGGGAAAAGCCAGCCGGATGGGTGGGGTATAAATAATAACATTACTATTACTATTATTATCTAATTCCCTTCACTTCTTTCTCTGTCATAAGCATTAATTGGCATTACTCCATTATTTGGGGCTGCATTTATTCCTGAGGCTCTAATCTGTTTGTCACTTAGTTGCAGGTTGTGGTGAAATGGAAATGAAGAACGAGGGAGGCCACGAGAAAAGCCACACAGTGGAGGTGCCAAATCCATATTCAGTGTGTGGAGAGAGCTTCAGTCAGAGCTCCCATTCCACTTCCCATCAAATAAATCCCATCTGGAATAAAACCTATCAGTGCTTGGAATGTGGAAAGAGCTTCAGTCGAAAAGACAGTTTTACTTCCCATCATAGAAATCATACAGGAGAAAAACCATATCAGTGCTTGGAATGTGGAAAGAGCTTCAGTCGAAAGGACCTTTTCACTAGACACCAGAGAATTCATACAGGGGAGACACCATATCATTGCTTGCAATGTGGAAAGAGCTTCATTCAAAAAGGCCAGCTCACTGTCCATCAAAGAATTCATACAGGGGAGAAACCCTATCAGTGCCTGGAATGTGGAAAGAAATTCACTCAGAGCACCCATCTCACAACCCATCACAGAATTCATACAGGGGAGAAACCCTTTCAGTGCTTGGAATGTGGAAAGAGCTTCATTGACAGACGCCAGCTCACTGACCATCAGAGAATTCATTCGGGGGAGAAACCATATCAATGCTTGGAATGTGGAAAGAGATTCATTGACAGACACCAGCTCACTGACCATAAGAGAATTCATTCGGGGGAGAAACCCCACCTGTGCTTGGAATGTGGAAAGAGCTTCATTAGCAAAAGCAAGTTTACTGTTCATCAGAGAATTCATACAGGGGAAAAACCATATCAGTGCTTAGAATGTGGAAAGAGCTTCGTTCAAAGAGCTCACCTCATGGGCCATCAAAGAATTCATACAGGAGAGAAACCTTATCAATGCCAAGAGTGTGGTAAGAACTTCAGTCGAAAGGACAGTTTCACTTCCCATCTGCAAATTCATACAGGGGATAAACCTTATCAGTGTTTAGAATGTGGGAAAAGCTTCAGTCGCAGCAGCCAACTCAATCCCCATCACAGAATTCATAGGGGGGAGAAACCCTATAAGTGCTCAGAATGTGGAAAGAGCTTCAGAACCAAAAGCCAGCTTACCATCCATCAAAGAATTCATACAGGAGAGAAACCCTATCAGTGCCAAGAGTGTGGCATGAACTTCAGAAGAAAGGACAGTTTCACTTCCCATCTGCAAATTCATACAGAGGAGAAACCCTTTCAGTGCTTGGAATATGGAAAGAGCTTCAGTCAGGGCTCCCATCTCACTTTCCATCAAAGATTTCATTCAGGGGAGAAACCATATCAAGGCTTGGAATGAGGAAAGAGCTTCAGTCTCAAAAGAAAGGATGAATTCACTTCCCATCAGAGAATTAATACAGGGGAGAAATAATAATTAATTAAAAATTAGAAATAAAAATTATTATTTATACCCCACCCACCTGGCTGTCTTTCCTCAGCCCTATCACTGCTTGGAATGTGGAAAGATCTTCAATCTCAGCAGCCAGCTTACTGTTCATCAAATAATTCATACAGGCCAGAGGCCATATCAGTGCTTGGAATGTGGAAAGAGATTCATTGAGAAGGCCAAACTCATGATCCATCCAAGAATTCACAGCAGGGGGAAGCAATTTCAGTGTCAAAAATGTGGAAAGAGCTTCAGCCACAGGGTCCATCTCACTTCCCATCAATGAATTCACATTGGGGGCAATCTATAGTAGTGGCTGTATACAGATTTAATTTTAGGAGACATTAGTTAGTATGAGGTAATGATTGCAGCTGGGTTCTTTGCCATATCTGGTGCCTCATAGTAATTCCTACTATGTACCCAGAAATGTGACTTGCAAAATAAACAAAATCATTCCGGTAGCACCTTAGAGACCAACTAAGTTTGTCATTGGTATGAGCTTTTGTGTGCATGCACACTTCTTCAGATACCTTCAGATTCCGATGACAAACTTAGTTGGTCTCTAAGGTGCTACTGGAAGGAAATTTTTTATTTTGTTTCGACTACGGCAGACCAACACGGCTACCTACCTGTAACTGTGACTTGCAAGTTCTTGGCCAAGGTGTTTAATACCTTCTTCACAGTGTCCTTTCTCTTGGCAGATCAAGATGAGCAGATGACAACAAAGGTTGCAAGGTTTTTAGCTGGGGCAATTAGAATAAGTTCCACCATTTGATTATTGACTCAAAACCCTGAATAGTATTTTATGTAACTGACTTTTTATTTTTATTCTTTGTATATCGTATTGTGGTTTTATTGGTATGGCGGGTGAGTGCCGCAAATTAAGGTTGACACATTCATTCAATAGCTTCTTCATGTCATGCCTGGGGAGAGGAAGAAGAGTGATTTGGTGACACTGATAAGGCTGCTGTGCATGTTGACCTTTCTTTTAAAAAAAAATTATCGAAATTTTATTTACAACATGACACATACCCCAATACACAAATCCACTGTCATTAAGCATAAACTTAACATACAATAAACATAACATACAACAATACAAATAACCAAATAAAAAATTTCCTTTATCCTGTGTCTCGCCTCCTTATTTACTTCTTATCACCTGTTTCCTTTTATGTATAATTATTAAGCTTTTTCTAATTATATCTTTATGATCTACAAAAAGAAAAAAGGAGAAAAAGTAAAAAGTCTTCCTGTTAATTCCTTGTGCTTATACTTCTAATAATGAATGTACATAATTCAATACTCATTCTTTACATTACTTATCAACTACACTCAGAAATCATTACCATTTTAAATATATTCTCTCTGATATTATAATTTGCAGTAAATTTCAATGTCACCTTCCATAATTTTTCCAATTCTGTCATCATGATAGGATGTCCTATATCTTGAGCCCATCTTATCATAGAAGCCTTTACTTCTTCTTCCATAACCTCATAATCTAAAAGAAGTCTATACATACTTGATATTATCTTAGTTTTCTTATTTAATAACTCTTTTTCCAATTTAGAGGCATCACTATCAAATCCAATTTGTTTATCTTGTTTATACTTTTCGAACAGTTAATCATAATCTAACCTGCTAGTAAAATGCTCTTTTGTATCCTTGTATTTTTTAAGTTTTAGTTGACCATTTTCTTCTATTAATAATTCCGTATATGTTACCCATTTTGTTGTCATATTTTTCTTTTTAACTGCAATTGCTTCCAGCCAGTGGTGATAGCCATTTTGGGGTTTTTGGCTCAATATATTTTTTATATTTATCCCACACCTCATATAAAGCCCTCCTTATGATGTGATCAATGAAGTTCTTATGCACCCTGGTTTTACGATAATAAAGATACGCATGCCACCCGAAATGGGTGTCATGTACTTCCAAATCCAAGACTTCTGGATTTTTCAATAGGCACCAGTCTTTCAACTATGACAAACATGAGGCCTCATAATACAATTTCAAGTCTGGAAGGCCATATCCTCCTCTTTCGGTAATATCTATCAAGATCTTATGCTGTCCTCTTGGTCTTTTCCCCATCTATATAAACTTTGAAACTTCTTTCTGCCATTTTTCTATGCATCTGGATTTTCCTATAATTGGAATGCTTTGAAATAAAAAGAGTAAAGCTGTGATGTGTACATTGCCTACCACTTCCAGCCTTATTTGACCCTAGAAGGGCAGATGATGTTTTGGGAAAGAGGTATATGTTGAGCTAGCATCCATGTGAGAACTGGCATCTCCCCTCAAAGGTCTTTGACATATTTTGGTACCAGGGAAGTAAGATAGGGGATAGGAATGTCTACAGCCCCACCATGGGCCTGATTGCCAAGGGAACAGCCCAACGTATGAGACCCAAATGACTTGGGCACTCTGGGACACCCCAAGGTAATTTCAGAGGAGTTGATATTCGCATGGAACCACGTCTCCCATGACCTGTGACCTTTCTTGATGTAAGTACCATAAAAGAGTATTGTGGCATTTTATGAGTCTTTGTGTGCTGTGTATATAATCCGTCTTCTAATGTGCCTCCTGGCAGCCTTTTCAAATCAGCCGCTCTTCTGAACAACTGGTTAGCGGCTGATTTGAAAAGGCTGCCAGGAGGCACATATTGCAATAGTTTCAATAAACCGGGTACCTGCGGGACTCTGAGATTGCTCTCATTCTCTTGGTCCCGTGTTTATATTTCAGGTGTTCCCTCACCTGGGTAACAAACTCCTGGTGTAGAAGTAAATTCTTACCACACAAGCAATTAACGTACTTTCTTATTTCTATAGCTATTAAATTTGTATAGTGCCCTTGATCTGAAGATGCCACGGTGGTTCTCAGCATGATTGGGGGGGGGGGTTCCCCCAGTGCTTCCTCTTCCAGCGCCTCCAAGCTGCAAATTGATGGTGCTCCTTGTTTTCTCCTGCTCTGGAGGGTGGGATCTGAACCAATGGCTTCAAGATAACAGGAATGGAGATTCTGATTTAAGTTCAGGAAGATCTCTCTGACAGTAAGAAGAGTGGAACAGTCTTTGTCAGAAGGTGGTGGCCTCTTCTTCATGGGAGGTTTGTAAGCAGATGTTGGGTGGCCATCTCTCATTGACTTGAGATTCCTGCATTGCAGGGGGTTGGACTAGATGTCCTTTGAGGTACCCAACTTATATTTGTGTATCTGGCTCTTCCTTCCCAAGTTCAGAAATTTACCTATATTTGTGCATCTGGCTCTTCCTTCCCAAGTTCAGAAATTTACATACATCCCTATTGAAAATCCTTTCTTTAGCTTGTGCCCAGGTCTCCAATCTGTTCAACTCATATTGAATCTCGATTCTGTCTTCTGTGGCATTAGCCACCCCTCCCATTTTAGTGTCATCTGCAAATTTGATGAGTGTCCCCTCACGGATTGTCAAACAAAGACACCAGCCAGGAATATAGGAGCAAAACAGCAGCCTGTAGGCCTCGTCTTCATTTAAAAGACTGTTGCAACAGGACTTCCAGCATACATCATAGATACATCATGCATATGTCACAAACGGGGAGGTGTTTTCTTGGCAGAAACCAGTTCATCCCTCCCTTGCCCTCCACCTCACACCCATCAAATGATACAAAGGAAATATCTACGAGTTCCTGGGTGGGTTTCCCCCGTCAGGTAATCACACTTCTTTGTCCTGATCTACTCCATTCCTGGATGGTCTGCTATTGTTCATGGGACTACTACCTGTCTGGCACCCTTTTGCCAGGATGCCAGTAATTATCTCTTGTTCAAGAGGCTGCCGAGTACGAGATCTCAGGTTTCAGGGATTATGGCTGTCTTGTTTCTGAAGTTCCCCCTTCGGGAGCCATTTGTTCCCTGAGTAAAATGAAGTTGGAATGGTGTCCATCCAACACAGGGCTGATTTTATATGAAGGTTTTGCTGCCTAAGGGAAGGTGAGTACTGTGTAAGGTAAAAAGGTAAAGGACCCCTGGACGGTTAAGTTCAGTCAAAGGCGACTAGGGGGTTGCGGCGCTCATCTCGCTTTCAGGGGCGTTTGTCCACAGACAGCTGTTGAAAGAAAAAACTGCTCCTTTCCCCTGATGGGTTACCCAAGAGCCCATATAGAGTCCTTAAGGGGGTTCTCTATTGGTAGGAGAAAATAACAGAAGCCAACCAGAGAATATTGAGAAGCAAAGCAGCTAGTAAGCCTGATCTTTATTACGGCAAGTCTGTTCTTGGTATGAGCTTTCGTGCGACGCAGGCACGCAATTTGAATGGCAATGCCCCTCAACTTTGGGGTTTCTGGCCCCCTCAAATATTTTATTGTGTGGCTGAACACCCCTCCCCTTCTCCCCAATGCACCCTAAGCAGGAGGAGAGAGGAGACTCACCGGATCTGAGTGTTCAGCATATCCCAGGAAGAGCTTCATGCAGACTTTGCCACCTCCCTGGAGATGCCTAGGATGACTGGCAATCAGGAAGAGAAGAGAACAGGAGAGTAGGAAGGCACCTCCAAGGACATCTAGTCCAACCCCCTGCAATGCATGAATCTCAACTCAATGGCAGAGGACCATCCAAGATCCAACCACTGCTTTAAAACCCCCTTCTGAGGGAGCCTGATGCACAGTTCAACTCGTCATGCTGTCAGAATGTTTTTCTGAAGAGGAAGCACTGTGAACCCCCACAATCACGCTGTGAACCACCCTGGCATCTTCAGATCAAGGGAGCTATACAAATTTAATAGCTATAGAAATAAAAAAGTATGTTAATTGCTTGTGTGGCAAGAATTTGCTTCTACATCACCAGTTCGTTACCCAGGGGAGGTTGTTGTTGTTTAGTCGTTTAGTCGTGTCCGACTCTTCGTGACCCCATGGACCATAGCACGCCAGGCACTCCTGTCTTCCACTGCCTTCCGCAGTTTGGTCAAACTCATGTTCGTAGCTTCGAGAACACTGTCCAACCATCTCGTCCTCTGTCGTCCATTCTCCTTGTGCCCTCCATCTTTCCCAACATCAAGGTCTTTTCCAAGGATTCTTCTCTTCTCATGAGGTGGCCAAAGTATTGGAGCCTCAGCTTCAGGATCTGTCCTTCCAGTGAGCACTCAGGGCTGATTTCCTTAAGAATGGATAGGTTTGATCTTCTTGCAGTCCATGGGACTCTCAAGAGTCTCCTCCAGCACCATAATTCAAAAGCATCAATTCTTCGGCGATCAGCCTTCTTTATGGTCCAGCTCTCACTTCCATACATCACTACTGGGGAAACCATAGCTTTAACTATACGGACCTTTGTAGGCAAGGTGATATCTCTGCTTTTTAAGATGCTGTCTAGGTTTGTCATTGCTTTTCTCCCAAGAAGCAGACGTCTTTTAATTTCGGGACTGCTGTCACCATCTGCAGTGATCAAGGAGCCCAAGAAAGTAAAATCTCTCACTGCCTCCATTTCTCCCCCTTCTATTTGCCTGGAGGTGATGGGACCAGTGGCCATGATCCAGGGGAGGTACCACAGGCCAAATATGCGATTGCTCTCACAAACGTGATGAACAACACACAAGTAAGTAAATAAGGCTTAACTGCTTTATTTACATATAAACAAACTGGGAACTCTACATCATGGCTCCCTCTCTCTGGCTGCATAACAGCCAGTAGAGAGAAAGAACAAAGGAAAAACGGTCCCACGTAAACATCCTGTCTACGTCACTTCCACAATAGCCCTATGACTGCAGACGGGGAATGAATCCTAACAGGAACACCTGAAACAAAAGCTCAGAACCGAGAGAAGGAGAGCAATCTCAGAGTCCAGCAGGGACCCGGTTTATTCAAGTTATTGGAATAGGACAGCCTTGCTATCCAGTTGTTCAGCAGAACAGATAGTTTGAAAAGGCTGCCAGGAGGCACATTAGAAGAAAGCTTATATACACACCACACCAAGACTCATAAAATGCCACAACACTCTTCCATTTGCATCAAGAAAGGTCACAGGTTGTGGGACACATGGCTCAATGCGGTTATTGACCCCTCTGAAATTTCCTTGGGGTGTCCCAGAGTGCCCAGGATTTCCAAAGGACTGTTGACATTTCTATCCCCTATCTTACTTCCCTGGTACCCAAAAGATGTCAAAGACCTTTGAGGAGAGATGCCAGTTCTGACACAGATGCTAGCTCAACTCCTCCCTCTTTCCCAAAATATCATCTGCCCTTCTAGGGTCAGATAAGGCCGGAAGTGGTAGGCAATGTACACATCACAACTTTACACAGTGGAGGGTAGCACGGGGATTACAAAATGCAGGCATAAAAAAGTCAAGTATAATAATACATTCTATCTAAAAGGCTGAATGCAATTAATACTAGGATACTTTGAACAAAATCAAAATCTATATTTTTATTTTTTTATTAGTAAGTGCAAAACTCACAAAGACAAAATGAAACACAAAATGAACTTATTATACATACATCCTTAATTCCTACAAAAGAAAACAAACATACATTAACCAAACGCAATATCAACTTAAATTACTAAACATAAAAACATAAATATTGACTTCCCTCCACCCGTGTGACTTCCTTTCTTTTCTTCTTTTCGCTGTGTTACCAATATGTTTAACTTTCTTGTCTTATACCCATTTCTTCTTCTTTTACTCTATAAATTTCATTCATTGCATAAAGGTAAAGGGTTGTGGACGACTCTGGGGTTGTGGCGCTCATCTCGCTTTACTGGCTGAGGGAGCTGGCGTACAGCTTCTGGGTCATATGGCCAGCATGACTAAGCCGCTTCTGGCGAACAAGAGCAGTGCATGGAAACGCTGTTCACCTTCCCACTGGAGTGGTACCTATTTATCTACTTGCACTTTGACGTGCTTTCCAACTGCTAGGTGGGGCAGGAGCTGGAACCGAGCAATGGGAGCTCACCCCATCGTGGGGATTTGAACCGCCGACCTTCCAATCGGCAAGCCCTAGGCTCTATGGTTTAACTCACAGCACCACCCGTGTCCCACCACTCATTGCATATTGATATATTTATACCAGAACAATGTTTTTTCATATATTCCTTCACGCAAGTCCACTCCTCTTATCAGTTTTTGGTCTGATTGACCTCTTGCCACTGCTGTAAGTCTTGCTGATTCTATGTATTCACAGAATTTTATTTGCCACTCTCTTTTTGAGGGAGCTTTTTTCTCCCTTCCAATTTTTTGTTATAATCATTCTGGCCGCAACAGTTACATATAAAAAAACTTTTTTTCCCTAGCAGCAGGAATGTCAGTCGATATAATTCCCAAGAGGAATGCCTCTGGTTTTTTATTACATGGTATTTTAAGCTTTTTTTTCAGTTCCTCTTGGATGTTACTCCAAAATTGTTTGATACACACACACTCCCACCACATATGATACATTCTTCCTATTTCTTTTTTGCATCTCCAGCACAAATTAGATTTTGATTTATAAATTTTCGCCAATTTGACCAGGCTTAAATACCATTCTAATAACAAATTGTACATTTTATATAATATATTTTTGGTTGATTTTTTCTTTAGTAATTCTGTTTGTAATTTTGATTCTTCTTTTCCAAATCTGATTATCTTATCCTGCTTAAATAGGTGATCAATTTGGTAATATTGCAGCCATGGTATTACAATATTGGCTGAGTTCTTCATATGGTCCTAATTTTAATTGGCCTTGTTCTTCTTTTACTAATTGCTGATATGTGGCCCATTTGATTCCATATTTTTCTTTTTAACAGATAATACTTCCAGTGGTGATATCCACCATGGTATTTTGGACTCTTAACAGTCCTCAATGTCTTTCCCAGACTTTGTATAACAACCTTCTAATTATGTGGTTTAAAAATTCTTTGTGAACAACTATTTTGTGATACACTAGATAGGCATGCCAGCCGAATCTATTATTCCATCCCTCCAGATCTAAAACATCAGTATTTTCAACCATGATCCATTCTCTGATCCAACACAAACAAGCAGCTTTGTAATAAGTTCTCAAATCGGGGAGCACAAACCCACCTCTTTCTTTCTTATCTGTTAACAGTTTGTATTTGATACAAAATCTATAATATTTAATATTCATTCAACTATCACATTTTTACATCAACTCCTTCCAAGGAAAGCTGAACATGGAGTGCAACCTCATCAGTGTTGCCCAATCACTCTTTTCCCTCTGTCCAGTCATGATGCCGAAAAAGGTATTAAACATCTGTATACAGCCACTACTATAGTTCTCCCCCACTGTGAGTTCTTTGATGGCAAACAAGACGGGCCCTGTGGCTGAAGCTTTTCCACATGCTTGCCACTGATAGGGTTTCTCCCCTGTATGAATTATCCGATGGGACGTGAAACTGTCCATTTTTCTGAAGCTCTTTCCACACTCTTGGAACTGATAGGGTTTTTCTCATGGATTATCTCTTTGATGGGCCATAAGATGTTTTTTTTTGAATGAAGCTCAACACTAAAAGCATTGATAAGGTTACTCCCCTGTATGAATTCTTTGATGGGAAGTGAGTTTGCTGCTCGTATTGAAGCTTTTTCCACATTCCAAACATTTATAGGGTTTCTCCTCTGTATGAATTCTCTGATGGTCAGTAAGCTGCCTTCTGATAATAAATCTCTTTCCACATTCCTGGCACTGATAGGGTTTCTCCCCTGTATGAATTCTGTGATGGACATTTAGCTGGTGGCTATGACTGAAGCTCTTGCCACACTCTTGGCACTGATAGGGTTTCTCTCCTGTATGAATTCTGTGATGGATTATGAGACTGGTGCTCCCGGTGAATTTCTTTCCACATTCAAAGCACTGATATGGCTTCTCCCCTGTATGAATTATTTGATGAAGAGTGAGGTGGCCTCTTTGACTGAAGCTCTTTCCACATTCCAGGCACTGATAGGGTTTCTCTCCTGTATGAACTCTTTGATGGGAAGTGAGAGCTTCTTTCCAGGTGAAACTCTTTCCACATTCCAAGCACTGATATGGTTTCTCCCCTGTATGAATTCTTTGATGGATAGTGAGCTTGTCCTTTTTTCTGAAGCTCTTTCCACAATCTTGGCACTGATAGGGTTTTTCCCTTGTATGAATTCTCTGATGGATAGTGAGCTTGTTTCTCTGACTGAAGCTTTTTCCACATTCCAAGCACTGATAGGGTTTCTCCCCTGTATGGATTCTGTGATGGGTTGTGAGATGGGAGCTGTGACTGAAGCTCTTTCCACACTCCAAGCATGCATATGGTTTCTCCCCTGTATGAATTCTTTGATGGACATTTAGTTGGTGGCTGTGTCTGAAGCTCTTGCCACACTCTTGGCACTGATAGGATTTCTCTCCTGTATGAATTCTTTGATGGGAAGTTAGATTGCTGCTTGTTTTGAAGCTCTTTCCACATTCTAAACATTTATAGGGTTTCTCCCCTGTATGAATAATTTGATGAGAAGCTAAAGTCTGTTTCCAGGTGAAGCTCTTTCCACATTCCAGGCACTGATAGGGTTTCTCTCCTGTATGAACTCTTTGATGGGAAGTGAAACTCTGTTTCCAGGTGAAGCTCTTTCCACATTCGAAGCACTGAAAATGTTTCTTCCCAATAGGATTTCCTTGATTGGAAGTGGAATGGGAGTTCTGACTGAAGCTCTCTCCGCACTCTGAATATGGATATGACTTCCCCACTGTGTGGATTTTGTCATGGTCTCCCTTGTTCTTCATTTCCAATTCATCACCATCTGCAACTAAGTGGCAAACAGATTAGAGCCTCAGGAATAATAATAATAATAATAATAATAATAATAATAATAATAATAATAATAATAATAAATTTATTATTTGTACCCCAGCCACTCTGGGCGGCTTCCAACAAAGATTAAAAATACATTAAAATGTCAGACATTAAAAAAGCCTCCCTGAACAGGGCTTCCTTCAGATGTCTTCTAAATGTTAGGTAGTTGTTTGTCTCCTTGACATCTGATGGGAGGGCGTTCCACAGCGCGGGCGCCACTACTGAGAAGGCCCTCTGCCTGGTTCTCTGTAGCTTTTGCTTCTTGCAGTGAAGGAACTGCCAGAAGGCCCTCGGCGCTGGACCTCAGTGTCCGGGCCGAACGATAGGTGTCAAGACGTTCCTTCAGGTATACCGGGCCAAGGCCATTTAGGGCTTTAAAGGTCAGCACCAACACTTTGAATTGTGCTCGGAAACGTACTGGGAGCCAATGTAGGTCTTTCAGGACTGGTGTTATATGGTCTCAGCGGCTGCTCCCAGTCACCAGTCTAGCTAGGGGTGAACACCAGGTCTAAGGCATGTCCACGGCTAATGGGCCAAACGTATTCAGGGACAGTCCCATGGAGGCCATGCTTTCCGCGAAGTCCCGAGCGGCCCCTTGTAAGGTTGTGTCAGCGTGGATGTTAAAATCCCCCAGGACAACCAAACTAGGTGTCTCCAGGAGAACATCCACCATGACCTGAAGCAGCTCGGGCAGGGAATCCTTGGTATAGCAGGGAGGTCGGTACACCAAGAGGAATCCTGTACTGCCCCTATTGCCCAGCTTCCACAACATGCACTCAGAGAAATGGGTCTTCCCAATAGGATGCCTGATGCGAGCTAGTGGCTTCCTAAAAATCTCTGCAACCTCCCCGCCCCACCCACATGACCTGGGTTGCCGTGCATAAGAGAAACCTGGAGGACAGGCAGCAGTTAGGAAAGGCCCAACTGCTTCATCCAACCAAGTTTCTGTTACACATGCGAGGTTAAATCCTCCACCCACAATCAAGTTATGGACGGCAGTGGTCTTATGAATCATTGACTTAGCATTGCATAGCAACACCCTCAGGTCATGTGGATTTCCCTTGTTGATTCCAGTATCCATCTGGTCAGGACCAGACCCGGAGGCAGGGATAGTCCTCAAACAATGACTAAGCCTGCCTTCCTCATTGGAAAAGACTAAGCCTGCTCTGGTCTTAGCGTAACTCCTCCTCCTGCCCATGATCGCCGAGATCAGGTGTCCCAATACATCCCCCCTGTAGAACTTGCCCCAGCCATTCTGTTGGCTGAGGCCCACTCCCAGGCAGCCCCGATCCCACCCCTTAAAAACAAAATGCAAACTATACAACAACAAAAAATACAAAACAAAACAAAAAAACAGTTATACTAAAATTAATCCCCAACCAGATATTCTTTTAGAAGATGTCTGAAGGCAGCCCTATTTAAGCTTTTACTGTTTGATGGACTACTGTATTTTAATATTTTGTTGGAAGCCGCCCAGAATGGCTGGGGAAACCCCGCCAGATGGGCGGGGTATAAATAAATAAATAAATAAATAAATAAATAAATAAATAATAATTATGCATCCCACCCCCCCCAACAGAGCAAAAGGTGGGGAGGAGAAGAAAAAACTTAAAATGCCACCGACTGCTTAAAGACATTTTAAAACACATTGGATTAGACACTTGGAACAGGGAAGCAATAACAGAACAACCTCACACATCCCCAAGAGTTTGTTCCAATGAGTCCAGCCCCACCCTCTAGGCCAGCGTTTCTCAACCGCTGACGCTGGCTGGTGTGCGGCGACGTGCGGCGACGAGAAGGGCGATTTGCATTGTCACGTGCCTGGCGGCCGCCAATAAACAGCACTAACACGCCAGGAATGCAATATTTCTCCTCCTCTTTCCCAAAGCTCAGTGGAAACGAGCCTGGAGGCCGCCAATACACAACGCTGACCCGCCGGAAAGCAATATTTGGCAAGTGTTTCTTACAGTCATAATTATAATATAGGGCGGCACAGAGTTAAATTTTTTAACTTTTTTAATGGTGGTGTGCCTCGTGATTTTTTTCACGGAACAAGTGTGCCGTGGCCCAAAAAAGGTTGAGAAACACTGCTCTAGGCACTGCAGCAGGAGTCCTTTTGTAGCTGAGAATGTGAGGCCTGGGCCCCATCCCCTGGGCCAGTTGGAAAAGGCCTTGGAAGGGAGCAGGCCCTGCAGTCCTCACCACAGCCGATGGTCCCCAATTATGGAGCAGTGCTGATCAATGCTTGTGACCCAGGAAGAACTGAAAGCCGTTAGATGGGAGGTCTTCCTACAGGGTTTACCGCCTGAGGTTCTGGGATGGATTTTCTTTGGCCCAATCATGGGATCTGTGCCATCTCCAATGTCACTCAACTCTTTTTTTAAAGATTTTTTTATAAAATTAAACTTTATTGAATTACACATTAAAAATACATTCACAATCACACCAAAAAAATAAACAAAAATGTCCAAATCATAACAACCAATAACAAAACTTTTAAAAAGAACAAAAACAAAGAGACAAACAAAATCACACATTTACAAAAAAGTAGAAATAATCATCATCATAAACATAATCATAAATTAATTCATAAAGAACATAAACGTAATCCTAAATTAAATCATAAAAATTTTAAACGAATTCTTACATTCATTCCCTCTTTCATACCCAAAATTCCCATGTTGTTCTTTTCTTAAGATTAAACCTTCTACCCCCCCACCCCCACCCCCTCTCCTACTTCCAGTCTTTCCTATATATTGAGTTGTTCCTTTCTTGATTAATGCATACTTATTTCCAATTTCTCTTTTTCTTTAATTTCCTCACCCTTCATAAATCTGCCACAAGATTCGCTTTCTCTACCTATGTCACTCACCTCTTTAGTCACCCAAGGACAGAAAGAAGAACAGAAACAAAACATCCGGCAGAAGCCACTTCAACTTCCTGAATCACTTTGAAGCCTACATTTAAGAAGGCCTGGGCAGTTTAGAGGAGCCTGAAAAATATATGCAGGGAGGGGTCTTATCTCACCTGGAGGATCTTCAGCTGAGCTCCCCACCCACCCACACAGCTCAGCATCATGTGCCTCTGGCAGCCCTGCCCCTATGAGGGGCCGAGGGGCTGCTGATGGATGGAGTCTGAGGGGGAAGGAGAATGGTCAGCCCTCCTCCTTCTGTGCATCTGGCCAGGTGGTTCCCAGCCCTGCTGGAGCCATGGCTGCTTTCCTGAGGCCCTTCCTCTGCTGCTGACCCTGGTGAAGGGGCCCTGATGGGAGGCTGTGGGGGCTGCAGGCAGGCCAGCCCTTCTAGAGCAAAAGGGGGGCCATCTTGGAGGGCAGTAGGCATAATAATAATAATAATAATAATAATAATAATAATAATAATAATAATTTTATTATTTATACTCTGCCCATCTGGCTGGGTTTCATGCTTTGAAAAGGCAGAACTGGAGGAAGAATATTCACAGGGAAAGCAGTCAATAGTCTTCCATCCAAGGCTGTCTGTGGGAGTGTTAGCATCCCAGGTGCTGTGGGTAGCGCTGTTGAGCTCCTTCAAAATATCAGAGGTTCGTCACATAGAGAGATGTCTTCAATTTCAAATCAGATAGGATAGGATGATCCAAGAGGAAGCCTTACCGAGAGAGTCCAAGATCCCACGATTCTCCTCCATGACTTCCTTATGGAGGGCTCTCTGGTCAGAATCCAGCAACGCCCACTTCTCATACATGAAATGTACAGCTACATCTTTAAAGCACACTGGGCCCTAAAAGAAAAAGAAAAGGGTTTTCCTCTTAGACAAAAAAAGGTGAACTGTTACACTTTGCTCTGTTGTCTTCTTGAGGACAGCTCTCAAAAGCAAGAAAAGTAGGATTCCCCTTCATTCTGTGATTACAAGTGGTTTTCTTTTCAGTATTGTGTTTTAATATTGTAATCTGTCTTGGGAGCTTGGGGTGAAAGATGGGTAGGGGATGATGATGCTGGTGTTACATAGCTTAACCCCCACCCAGCCATATATGCTTGGAGGTTCTTTGGGATCCAACATGGTCCCTGGGGCTGCAGGGACCCCGAGGTGGCCTCGGGGACTAGCAGTGCCCATTTGAAGCTCCAGCTTTGGCACAGAGAGGATGTGGCCATGGGACTTCATTCTCTGGATGCAATGGGATTGCTGCAAGGTCCTCTGCATGGAACTGGAAGACGGCTCAGAAACTGGCCCCAAATGGCTGGGTTCCCATTTTTATTCGTGGCGTATCCTACATTTTTCTCCAAGGGGCATCCATGGGCCTGCCCCTCCTCCTTGAATATCCACAAAAATCATTGGGAACACATTTATGTCATTTAAATTCCACTCGATATTGATCCAGAGCAGAACTCTCACTGCAGATGGTGACAGCAGTCACGAAATTAAAAGACGCCTGCTTCTTGGGAGAAAAGCAAGGACAAACCTAGACAGCATCTTAAAAAGCAGAGACATTACCTTGCCGACAAAGGTCCGTATAGTTAAAGCTATGGTTTTCCCATTAGTGATGTATGGAAGTGAGAGCTGGACCATAAAGAAGGCTGATCGCCGAAGAATTGATGCTTTTGAATTATGGTGCTGGAGGAGACTCTTGAGAGTCCCATGGACTGCAAGAAGATCAAACCTATCCATTCTGAAGGAAATCAGCCCTGAGCGAACACTGGTTTGAGACAGATCGTGAAGCTGAGGCTCCAATACTTTGGCCACATCATGAGAAGAGAAGACTCCCTGGAAAAGACCCTGATGTTGGGAAAGATGGAGGGCACTAGGAGAAGGGGACGACAGAGATGAGATGGTTGGACAGTGTTCTCGAAGCTACGAACATGAGTTTGACCAAACTGTGGGAGGCAGTGCAAGACAGTAGTGCCTGGCATGCTATGGTCCATGGGGTCACGATTAAACGACTAAACAACAACAGAACTCTCACATATAGTTAGCAGAGTAAAAACTGAAAGACATTGCAGGATTCCCCCCAAAAAACAGATCAGAGGCAATTCTACATTTCATCCAGCAGAGCTTTACTGCTAGTGAAGGCAAATGAGCAGAATGGCCACAAATCCAATACATCCAGGATTGGCACTGTCCCCTTGTAGCAGACTTAATTTAAACTTGCCCTCCTGGCACCCTCCCCCGCAGCCCTGGGACTTCTGCGCCCTATAGGGAAGAGAGAGGAGACTTACCAGCTCTTGCAGAGGAGACGAAAACCTCCCTCCTGGAAGAGAGGAAATGGGGAAGGTGGGAGGGGATTTACTCCGGAGAACCTAGTCCTCCCCCCCTTTTTTCCTGTCCTCTCTAGGAATCCATCTCAGTTCATTTTAACCCTTGCAAGGCGGAGCACATCAAATTCACATTCTTTTCATTCAGGAGCCCAGGAGGAGCCTCGTGCATTGCAGATGCGTCGAGATGCCTTTTTTGCGGGGACCTAAACGAATCCAAAGGGGCAGGAGACCTCAGTCGCTTCTCCCCAATGCACCCAAAGGGGGAAGAGAAAAGAGACTCACTGGATCCCAGAAGGCGCCCCGAGGCAGCATTTGCAGAGCGGAGAGGCAACAGCCACCCCCTCCCCTTGCAGGAAGGGTTTTTTTTGGGGGGGGGAGCTTTTGCTCTGGAGGACCTGTCCCCGGCTCATCTCGCTTTACTGGCCAGCATGACTAAGCCGCTTCTGGTGAACCAGAGCAGCGCACGGAAATGCCGTTTACTTTCCCGCCAGAGCGGTACCTATTTATCTACTTGCACTTTGACGTGCTTTCAAACTTCTAGGTGGGCAGGAGCAGGAACTGTGCAACAGGAGCTCACCCTGTCGCAGGGATTCGAACCACCGACCTTCTGATTGGCAAGCCCTAGGCATAGCTGTCAACCCTCCCTTTTTTGTGGGAAACTCCCTTATCCCAAGCCACAGTTGTCAACCTTCCCTTTTTTTTGGCTGGAAATTCCCTTATTGCAGCGCGGTTTCCCGCTGCTATCCTGGATTGTTAGCTATACCGTAGACCAGGGGTCAGCAACCTTTTTCAGCTGTGGGCCGGTCCACCATCCCTCACACCATGTGGTGGGCCGGACTATATTTTTTTGGGGGGGGGGAATGAACAAATTCCTATGCCCCACAAACAACCCAGAGATGCATTTTAAATAAAAGGACACATTCTACTCATGTAAAAACACGCCAATTCCTGGACCGTCCGTGGGCCGGATTGAGAAGGCGATTGGGCCGCATCCGGCCCACAGGCCTTAGGTTGCCTACCCCTGCCGTAGACTGTCCCCGGGACAGGTGAGGCTGCTGATCCCTTATTTTCAAATCTGAAACTTGACAGCTATGGCCCTAGGCTCAGTGGTTTAGTGGTATTTAAAAGGAGAGTCATCATTGCTCCTTGTTTTTGCTCTTCAAAATATGCCAACCCTACCAGAGAAGGGCAACCAACGAGATGAAGACATAATCCTCTTCCTTCTATGAAGGCAGGTTACTCTTGCTCTTTGTCTGTCTTCTAAAATGAAGAATAGAATCCTAAAGTTGGAAGGGACCCCAAGGGTCATCTAGGCCAATCCCCTGCAATGCAGGACTGGGCCCAATGGATGTGAAGGAGGATCATAAATCTGTATTGTTGGGGACGCCAGTTTCTACACATAGTCGCAGCCAGCGACTCTCGGGCTGCCTTGTACCAGGCCTGGAGCATCATCCAGGCCTCCCCCCCCCCCCAGCCGCCCCTGATCTCCTTTGCCCCAGACCTGGCCAGGTCCGCTCCTGGGCCAGGCCTGCTGCATGAAAGCAGGAGGGTGTGTCTGGGTAGCGAGAGGGAGAGAGAAGGGAGACTGCAGAGGGACAGGCCCCAGGGTGGGCAGTGGTTAGAGTGTCGGACTGGGACCTGGGAGACAAGAGTTCAAATCCCCCTTGGGGGGCCAGTTGCTGCCTCTCAATCTCACCCACCTCACAGGGTTGTTGTGGGGATTAAATGGGAAGGGGGAGAACCATGAATGTGCCACCTGGAGCCCCCAGGAGAAAAAAAGGGGTGTGTAAATGCCATGAATAAATAAATAAATAAATAAATAAATAAGTAAGTGCCCGTTGTATGTCAAACAAAGGAAAAGACCACACAAAAAGCAATAATGTTAGCCTACAGATTAATTTTTATTCAAGCCCAGAATAGAAAAAAGCAGCAGTAAGCACAGTGTCTCAAAGATACAGCGTAACATCTTTACCTTTTTAAAAAAAAGCCATTAAACATAATAATCGTTAAAGAATAAGTTAACTCCCTTTTAGTGGCTGGCAAGGGAAAATAGGAAGCCCATCACAGCAGGCCTGGGTTGTTAAAAATCAGGACAAAAGATTTCTGTACATCTCCTGCAAAGGGGAAGACCCCATTTTCTAGGGGTGGGGGAGAGGGGTCAGGCTCCCAGGTCAAGAGACCACCCTGGATCCCGGCACTGAGAAGAGGCCCCCACTGCTTTGTGCCAAAAGTTAGTTCCAATTTGAAAACAACCTGAAACACCCCCTAGTCCAGACCCTACAAGGGAACATAGCAGCTGCCGTTCCTGCATTGCAGGGGGTGGGCCTAGATGACCCTTGGGGTCCCTTCAACTCCTTGGAGTCACAAGAGCCACAGAAACACACATGCCCAATATTGGGGGAGGGGGCTGGCCCAGGAGGCCTTGCCAGGGGGGCACAGCACAATGGCTTCAGCCGGCCCTCCAGGACCAGCCCCCCTCAATCTGCTTTGCTTTGGACTATAACTCCCAACTGGGCCTGCCAGCAGAAGGCAAGGGGGATGGAAACAGCCATCCAAAAGGTCCAGACAGCTCCAGAGGCTACCAAAGGCTGCTCTCCAACGGGGCCAGGGGGTGGCACTGGGGGGATTTATTCACATTGGTTTTCTACCAAATAGCCACCACCCCCGGCTGTGAGGAGGGTGGCACCTCCTCCATGAATTCCTCTTCAACTCTCAGCCACTTGGCTCAAACCTTTGTTAAAATCCTGCTCTCCTCCCTCCTCTCAATCTCAGAGTCTGCGCTTTCCATCTTATCTCAAGGACTGCCAATGCGCCCAAAAATGCCTCTTGCCTTCCACCCAAAGAGTCCACATCAATCCTAAACGTCTTCTGTTCTGATTTCCATTTCCCCCCTCCTTTTCCAGCTTTTTAGATTTTTCCTCCATTCCTTTCATGGAAACATCTAGGGCTTCTGTTTTCTTTGTGAGTGTCTCTACTTTAGTGGTCAAATTTGTCACCATTTCAGTATTTTTATCAGTTCAGGCTAATAGCTTCCCCAAATTTTCCTTCCTCTCTTTAGTCAGGTCTTTTTTCAAGACAGCAAAAAGTTCCACCAATTCAAATGGGGACCTGTCCCCTGGGTCTTGCTTTGAAGATCTTCTCCTTAGGCCTGGTTTTAACTGTTTTTGAACTGCCCTCTCAGAGTAGAAGGAATATTTTCCTTTAAAAAGAAACAAAAGAGAAACAAACTTGTACAAACCTGTCCCGATTTTAGCACTTTTAGCTAGCTCTCAGTCCTTTTAAGAACTCCAATTGTGTTTTTTTTTAAAAAAAAAACTTTAAAATGAGACCAGGCTTTCATAAATCCCTACAATCACACGCTTGGCACCGATATGATTCTTCCCCTGTATGTATTTTTTGATGGTGAGATTTTCTTTCCTGATGAAGCTCTTTTCACATTCCAGGCACTGATATGGTTTATTCCCTGTATGAATTCTATGATGAGAAGTGAGATGGTGGCTGTGACTGAAGCTCTTTCCACATTCCAAGCACTGTTATGGTTTCTCCCCTGTATGAATTCTTTGATGGGAAGTGAAATTGTCCTTTCGACTGAAGCTCTCTCCACATTCCAAGCACTGATATGGTTTCTCCCCTGTATGAATTCCTTGATGGGAAGTGAAATTGTCCTTTCGACTGAAGCTCTTTCCACATTCCAAGCACTGATATGGTTTCTCCCCTGTATGAATTCCTTGATGGGCAGTGAGATTGGAGCTGTGAGTGAAGCTCTTTCCACATTCCAAGCACTGATAAGGTTTCTCCCCTGTATGAATTCTTTGATGGGAAGTGAAATTGTCCTTTCGACTGAAGCTCTTTCCACATTCCAAGCACTGATATGGTTTCTCCCCTGTATGAATTCTTTGATGGGAAGTGAATTTGTCCTTTCGACTGAAGCTCTTTCCACATTCCAAGCACTGATATGGTTTCTCCCCTGTATGAATTTTTTGATGGGTAGTGAGACTGGAGCTGTGAGTGAAGCTCTTTCCACATTCCAAGCACTGATAAGGTTTCTCCCCTGTATGAATTATTTGATGGGAAGTGAAATTGTCCTTTCGACTGAAGCTCTTTCCACATTCCAGGCACTGATATGGTTTCTCCCCTGTATTTATTCCTTGATGGGCAGTGAGACTGGAGCTGTGACAGAAGCTCTTTCCACATTCCATGCACTGATAGGGTTTCTCCCCTGTATGAACTCTTTGATGGGAAGCTAAAGTCTGTTTCCAAGTGAAGCTCTTTCCACACACCAAGCACTGATAGGGTTTCTTCTCAAGGCAATTTCTTTGATGCGAAGAGGAATGGGAGCTCTGACTGAAGCTCTCTCCACAGTCTGAGTCCTGATATGGCTTCTCCGCTGTGTGGATTTCCTTGTGGTCTCCCTTCCAATTCAACACCACCTGAAACTAAGAGGCAAACGGATTAGAGCCTCAGGAATAAATGCAGCCCCAAATAATGGAGCAATGCCAATTAATGCTTTTGACAGGGAAAAACTGAAGGGAGTAGGATGTTATACTGTTGTTCTGTAAAAATGTCGTTTCATATACAAATGAAGTTGAATATTGGACGTTTTTTCTCTCTTAAGTTTTTAAAAGATAGCTGTACAGCTTAGCTTAGCTTGGTAACATCATTTTGTTCAACTTAAATACGGATCTGTACTATATTCATAAATAAAGTGTGCTTTTATCATTATTTAAACCGTAGCCAATAAAGGAAAGCTATACTAAATATGTTATAATAATAATAATAATACCGTAATAATAATATTTATACCCCACTCATCTAGCTGGGTTTCCCCAGCTTCTCTGGGCAGCTTCAAACATTAAAATACAATAGTCCTTCAGATATTAAAAGCTTCCCAAAACAGGGCTGCCTTCTGATGGCTTCTAAAAGTCTGATAGTTGTTTCTTCCTTTGACATCTGGTGGGAGAGCATTCCACAGGGCGGGCACCACTACCAAGAAGGGCCTCTGCCTGGTTCCCTGTAACTTTAGTTCTCGCAGTGAGGGAATCGCCAGAAGGCCCTCGGTGCTGGACCTCAGTGTCCGGGCTGAACAATGGGGATGGAGACACTCCTTCAGGTATACTGGGCCGAGGGCGTTTAGAGCTTTAAAGGTCAGCACCAACACTTTGACTTGTGCTTGAAAACGTCCTGGGAGTCAATGTAGGTCTTTCAGGCCCGGTCTTATGTGGTCTCGGCAGCCACTCCCAGTCACTAGTCTAGCTGTCGCATTCTGGATTAGTTGTAGTTTCCAGGTCACCTTCAAAGGTAGCCCCACATAGAGTGCATTGCAGTAGTCCAAGCGGGAGATAAACAGAGCATGCACCACTCTGGCGAGACAGTCCGCAGGCAGGTAGGGTCTCAGCCAGCATACCTGTGAAAGTTTTATTGCCCTAATGAGTGATTTATGGCTCATTAGGACTTTCTCACCCGCCCGGCACGCTCCCTGAAGCTGCGTGCTCTCGGCAGCAAAACACAGAGTTCCTTCTTCTTCACTTCTTGCACAAACGGAAGACTTGTGTCACCTTTGGAAGAAGCTCTTCAATAAAACCACAAAGTCCAGTTTCTTCTATTACTACTGAACTTTATTTACAGAGAAAATAACAACATTCCTGGAGAGATCGCTGGCATGGTTGCCTTCTCTCTTGCAGGCAAAATCGAAACCTAAAATCCAACACACAGAGACAAAGAGTAAATCCCCGTATGCGAGATAATCCCTCCCAGTGGTCAGGTGGTACACAGTATACAGTTTAACCCAGGGGGAGTGCGTGCCCGTGCCCATGCGCACGGGCGCATACTGGCGCGGTGGCGCGCTTCCAGGTCTGAAAAAGCGCCAGAAATGCGTATGGGCCTCCCCCGACCCGGAAGTGCACCAGAAATGACCTCTTCTGGGTCGGGAGAGGCCCATACGCATGCGCACAAAGGATTTTCGGCGCTTTTTTCCGACCTAGAAGAGTGCCGCCGCGCTGCGCGCCGTAAGAGCGGGCGGCGGCGGTTGTCGCAGGCCGGATTGGGAGGCCAATTGGGCCGCATCCGGCCCCCGGGCCGTAGTCTGGGGACCCCTGGTTTAACGCCTTGGTTACCTGTTACTCCTCACAATACCAGATGGAGCTAGTAGACAGCTGCCCTGGACACCAAATTGACCTGTGACTCCATGGACAGCTGTGAGTCCAAAATGACTCCCAGGCTGTGCACCTGGTCCTTCAGGTGCACAGTTACCCCATTCAGGACCAGGGAGTCCTCCACACCTGCCCACCTCCTGTCCCCCCAAAACAGTACTTCTGTCTTGTCAGGATTCAACTTCAATATGTTTGCCGCCATCCATCCTCCAACCGCTTCCAGACACTCACACAGGACCTTCACCGCCTTCACTGGTTCTGATTTGAAAGAGGTAAAGCTGGGTATCATCCGCATACTGATGGATACCCAGCCCAAACCCCCTGATGATATCTCCCAGAGGCTTCATATAGATGTTAAAAAGTATAGGGGAGAGGATAGAACCCTGAGGCAACCCACAAATGAGAGCCCAGGGGTCTGAACACTCATCCCCCACCACCACTTTCTGGACACGGCCCAGGAGGAAGGAGCGGAACCACTGTATAACAGTGCCCCCAGCTCCCAACCCCTCTAGGCGGTCCAGAAGGATGTTATGGTCGATGGTATCAAAAGCCGCTGAGAGATCCAGCAGAAACAACTGTCTAGGAAACTAGGAAACAACTGTCACCTTGCCCTATTGGCAAAATCTCTAATTTTGTCCAATTTATGGAATAGCTCGATATTCTGCCAAAGGCTTTTATTTTCCCATAATTTTTGGAATTGTATCTTCTGGTTTTGTAATAAATAAAAGGATATCATCCGCAAATAATACAATTTTGTAACTTTCTTGGTTGTGTTTTACCCCCCTGATATGCTCATCTTGAATTATTACTCCCCACCCTTTGTTTCCATAACAGGTCCTTGAGTCTGTACTCTGAATAGTGACACCAGGGACCTAGAAGGGGAAGGGCTTGCCAGCCCAACTCCTGCACAGTCTCATCAGGGCTGGCCTTAAGGCAACTGGAGCAATTCAGCCAAATGGGAGCACTCAAGCCGCTCCTAAGTCTCCCCCCCCCGGCACAAGTGCAATCTAGATGGATTTTATTTATCTCTCTAAGATTCCAAGCTGGGCCCCAGAGCTTCAAATTGGGCCCCACTGGCTAGCCCTGAGTCTCATGGTTGCTGGACCCAAGTTGCCCTGCCCTCGCATGAAGTCTTGGGCTTGCAATTTTGGGAGAGGGGAGACTGTCTGCTGGGGAGGAGGCAGGCTGGGTAGGTCCCCTAGATTTAGAGGCCCAAGTTGCCCTGCCCTCGCATGAAGTATTGGGTTTGATTCTGCACTTGGCAGGAAGAGCCAGATGCACAAATATAAGATGGGCACCTGAAAGGACATCTAGTCCAACCCCCCTGCAATGCAGGAATCTCAGGTCAATGAGAGATGGCTACCCAACTTTTGCTTAAAAACCTCCCAGAAAGAAGAGGCCACCATCTTCTGATGGAGTCTCTTCCACTGTTGAAAGGTTCTTACTATCAGAGAGATCTTACTGAACTTTAATCAGAATCTCCATTCCTGTTATCTTGAAGCCATCGGTTCGGATCCCACCCTCCAGAGCAGGAGAAAACAAGGAGCACTACCAATTAGCAGCTTGGAGGCGCTGGAAGAGGAAGCACTGTGAATCCCCCCCCCCTAAGTCTCCTAAAATTAAATCTGTATACAGTCACTACTATAGTTTGCCCCCAATGTGAGTTCTTTGATGGGAAGCAAGACGGGCCCTGTGGCTGAAGCTCTTTCCACACTCCTGGTACTGAAATCGTTTCCCCCCCACTGTGAATTCTTTGATGGATAACGAGTTTAGCCTTCTGAATGAATCTCTTTCCACATGCCAAGCACTGATAGGGTTTCTCCCCTGTATGAATTCTGTGATAGACTCTCACCGTATTTTTGCTCCATAAAACGCACCTGACCATAGGACGCACCTAGTTTTTAGAGGAGGAAAGCAATTTTAAAAATATTCTGAATCAATTGTTGCACTAAACTATTTAATAAACTGCCAGTATATCAGAATAATATTTCAACCATGTAAAGTGAACAGCAGTCAACAGTGGCAATAAGAACCATCATCACTCTCATTAACAAATGAAGAGAGACTTTAAGGTTTGAGTACTCCTCTAGTCTTCTGTGAATCCCAAGAACTCATCATTGCTAGAGTCAGAATTTATGAAGGTCAGTTGCTCACAATCACTGACATCACTTTCCTCGCTATCTTCAAATACGATACCATCTTCGTTTCCATCCAAAGCATTGCTAATGCCACATTTTCTGAATGACTGGACAACGATTTCCTCCTTCACCGCGTGCCATGATGTTTCCACCCATTCACAAACTTGAGTGATAGTGGGCCTCTTCATTCGTCCAGTAGGTGTCAGATCATAGTTACCAGCAGCCATACATTTGTTCCTTTCTTCTCGCATAAAGACCTTAAATGGCTTTTTGATGGAAACATTGAGAGGTTGCAACTGGCTGGTAAGACCTCCAGGAATTACAGCTAGATGAGTCTTCACTTCTTTAAAACACTTTTTTGTAGTTTTGCTAATATGGGCTCTAAACTGGTCAAGTACTAATAAGGCAGGCTTTTTCAGAAGCCCTCCAGGACGTTTGGACCACACTTTTTCAACCCATACTCTCATTCCATTTTCGTCCATCCATCCTTTCTCATGAACATGTACAACAACTCCTCTTGGAATCACTTCTTTTGGAAATGTTTTGCTTTCGAAAATTAACATGGGTGGCAATTTGGTGCCGTCAGCACAGCAAGACAACACAACCGTGTAATGGGTTTTCTCAGGTCCGGAGGTTGTCATGGTGATAGTTTTGGCACCTTTCAGATCAACAGCTCTATTAGATGGCACATCAAAGGTTAGCGGGACTTCATCCATATTCCCAATCTGGCTAATTTCAAACCCATTTTTCTTCCTAGCATCAATTACAAATTTATGAAAAGACAGAATCTTAGATTCATAATCTTCTGGCATTCTTTGCGCAATTCTAGTTTTGGTGCACATAGCAAGGCCACATCGCTTTATAAATCTGTAGCACCACGATGGTGATCCAGTAAAATCGTGAATGTCTTTCTCTACCGCAATGCGTTTGGCTTCATATATTATCATTTTTGCAGAGACTGAGAAGCCATTATTCCAGTGATTTGTGATCCATTCTTTCATGGCCACCTCTAACTGTGGCCACTTTGGAACATTCCCACGAAAAGTGTGCTTACTTTTATCTGCTTTTTGCAGCTGATCCTCCTGTTTCCTCCACTCTCTTATCATTCCTTCAGTTGGAGGTGACCCAAAATGTCTCTCCGCTGCTCTGTTTCCATGTTCCTTAGCATATTTCACTACCTCTAGTTTAAAAGGAATCTTATATGCTAGTCTTTTCTGCTTTATCATCCTTGTATGTAGAATGGGGAAGGTTTTCTGCAAGAAAATACAGTGATGAAGGAACTGTCAGATGATTAATTATATGATATTTATTGAATTATTCCTTTATATATTTTTCTTTGGTAAAATGCTATATCATTTTCACTATTTATGAGCATTTTATTTTTAAATTGTAAAATAAGAAAGTTATGACTTCAAAATTTTCATGTTTTCCCACATAAAAATATTGGAAATGCGGTTACCTTATCTCTATCGTTAAATGATTAACAAGTGTAGAGCTAACACAATTTTATGTGCATTTTGTAGATGGAAAATTGACTAGGCAAGTTACAAAAATTATGAATGTACCATAAGTCAACCCACAGTGAGTAAGAGACTTCAGAAATATAAAGCAACTAGCTTATTAAAACGTGTTAGTAAAAATGGCAGACATCCAAAACTTTTTGCTGAAATATATGCGCTTATTTGTTATTTGTATCGCCAAAAGAATACATTTTCATGTAGAAAATTGGCAATTCAAATTATATCTGAAATGGAGATTGAGATATCACAGTCATACTGTGAAATATATTTAAACAGAATGAATATTTTCGCATTTTCTTATATTAAGAAACATCTTCTCACCCATATTAAAAATAGGTTTGAGGTTAAACAACTGACACGTAGTTGCTCTGAACATGTTAGCTGAGAGACTTACAATATTGGGATAAAAAGATAGCATGTCAGGCATGGCAAAGTGTGTCCACTTAACTCAGGAGGGACTCAGCACGTGGGCCAGTGTACAGTGAGGAAAGCATGCTCAGCCAACTAATTGGCAGGCTCAGCCATGTACTTAGAGAGATAGCATTTTTTACCTTGAAGGAATATTGGGAAGGTAAAGGAAGGCATTGCTGTCCCGGCGTGACCAGTTGCTAGGCAACAAGCGGGAAAGCAGCATGCCGCCTGACAGACCCGATACGTCACCCCCTTGGGATGACGCTTGTGCAGCCGATAGCAGCAGCGAGAGAACATGCTTGCAGGCTCTTTCCCACCGCCGGCGAACTGCCTCCCTCCCTTCTCCCGCTGCAGCCTTGGCAATGGGACAGCACCTGCAGTTCAGTTAGCCTGCCTCCAAAGGCGGAGGCAGCGGCATCAGTAGCAGCGGTAGTGAAACTGCACTGAGCTTCATTATCCAGCCGCAACATCTATCTCCCTGGGCAATGTTTGCTCAGACATTACTCTGGCAGTAGCACCCCCCCCCCCTCTGGCCTGGCATTAAGCCGCAGCAAACTCCTGCTGCAACTACGGTACATCCGCTCCCCGGGGGAGGGGGGGTGGAGAGAGAGAGAGCGCTTGCCTAGAGCAGGCACTGTTGTTAATTTGTATACTGCCCTCCACCCGAAGATCACAATATAAAAATGCAACGCAAAAACAGAACAAAAGTGAAGGTCTTGCAAACAAAACCCAAAAGTGTTGCCTGCCAGCCTTGCTTGATCATCCAAGAGAGCCGTTTCCTCTACTTCTGGGCAACGTCTCCCGCAGAGCCTTCAGCACACATGGGCATCTGGCAGCTAAGCTTCAGGGTAAGAGGCGAATATATTGCTTGACGGGAGCTCCCTGTCCCAATTTGACAGAGCGCGCTAGGGAGAAAGATCCCCCTCTGCGCTGGCTCCTGGCTGCTCTCATGCAAGTCACAGAGCCCCTCGGACGGAGGGAACTCTAAATTTAGAGTGTTCTAAAGCCCTCTTCCCCCGCCTTGCCTCTCCCCACCCCTCGCACGGGCGCCACCATTAGGACGCTCACACGGGCGGTATGCCACACCCCCACTGCTTTGTTCCATAAGACGCACATACATTTCCCCTTAATTTTTAAGAGGAAAAAAGTGTGTCTTATTGAGTGAAAAATACAGTAGCTGGTGGCTGTGACTGAAGCTCTTTCCACATTCCAGGCACTAATAGGGTTTTTCCCCTGAATGAAGTCTCTGATGAGAAGTGACACTGACCTTTTTTTTGAAGCTCTTTCCACATTCCACGCACTGATACGGTTTCTCCCCGGTATGAATTCTGTGATGCCCAAAGAGATGGGCGTTCTGACAGAAGCTCTTTCCACATTCCAAGCACTGATAGGGTTTCTTCTCAAGGCAATTTCTTTGATGGGAAGAGGAATGGGAGCTCTGACTGAAGCTCTCTCCACAGTCTGAATCCTGATATGGCTTCTCCACTGTGTGGATTTCGTTTTGGTCTCCCTTGTTCTTCACTTCCAATTCATCACCACCTGAAACTAAGATGCAAACGGATTAGAGCCTCGGGAAGAAGTGCAGCCCCAAATTATGGAGCAATGCCAATTAATGCTTGTGACAGAGAAAGAACTGAAGGCAATTATATAATAATAGTAATAGTAATAGAAATATTATTTATACCCCACCCATCCGGCTGGCTTTTCCCAGTCACTCTGTGCAACTTGAAGCATATATAAAAACATAGTAGAAAATCAAGAATTAAAAACTTCCCAATATAGGACTGCCTTCACTCTTCTAATTTTTGTGTAGTCCTATATCTCCTTGAAATCTGAATTGGGGTGTGTGTGTGTTACACCGCTTCCATCATGGTATTCTGTTGCACCAGATGTGGTTTAGTCCTGCTGGCCACATGAGCTGTCTGTGGACAAACGCCAGTTCCCTCGGCCTGAAAACGAGATGAGCGCCATACCCCATAGTTGCCTTTGACTGGACTTCACAGTCCAGGGGTCATTTGCCTTTACTTTTACCTGCCCCGACTAAGAAGATGTGAGGCCTTCCTACAGGTACACTGCCCGAGATTCAAAAAGCCTGGCTCTTTTCTGGGATGGATTTCATAGAATCATAGAGTTGGAAGAGACCACAAGGGCCAACCAGTCCAACCCCCTGCCGAGCAGGAAACACCATCAAAGCATTCTTGACATATGCCTGTCAAGCCTCTGCTTAAAGACCTCCAAAGAAGGAGACTCCACCACACTCCTTGGTAGCAAATTCCACTGCCGAACAGCTCTTACTGTCAGGAAGTTCTTCCTAATGTTTAGGTGGAATCTTCTTCCTTGTAGTTTGAATCCATTGCTCCGTGTCCGCTTCTCTGGAGCAGCAGAAAACAACCTTTCTCCCTCCTCTATATGACATCCTTTCATAAATTTGAACATGGCTATCATATCACCCCTTAACCTTCTCTTCTCCAGGCTAAACATGCCCAGCTCCCTAAGCCGTTCCTCATGAGGCATCGTTTCCAGGCCTTTGACCATTTTGGTTGCCCTCTTCTGGACACATTCCAGCTTGTCAATATCCTTCTTGAACTGTGGTGCCCAGAACTGGACACAGTACTGCAGGTGAGGTCTGACCAGAGCAGAATACAGTGGTACTATTACTTCCCTTGCTCTAGATGCTATACTCCTATTGATGCAGCCCAGAATTGCATTGGCTTTTTTAGCTGCTGCATCACACTGCTGACTCATGTCAAGTTTGTGGTCTACCAAGACTCCTAGATCCTTTTCACATCCTTTTCACATCCTTATGATCCTTTTCATAAGGCCCAATCGTGGAAACCTTGCCAACTCCAAGGCTAATCCTCTCTTTGGTCAAATAAAAACAAAAGCAAGAACAAAAACAAAAAACCTGACAGAACCTGCTTCTACTTTCCAAAGCAATCTGAAGCCTACATTTAAGAAGACCTGGGCAGTTCAGAGGAGCCTGTCCATGTTTTGCAAAGGCAGAATAGGAGGAAGAATATTCACAGGGGAAACAATCCAAGGTTTGCTGTGGGAGTGTTAGCATCCCAGATGGCGCTGTTGAGCTCCATCAAAATATCAGAGGTTTGTCACGTAGAGAGATTTCTTGAATTACAAAGCATATAAGATGATCTAACAGGGAGCCTTACCGAGAGAGTCCAAGATCCCACGATTCTCCTCCATGACTTCCTTGTGAAGAGCTCTCTGGTCAGGATTCAGCAACATGGACTCCTCATGTGTGAAATGAACAGCCACATCTTCAAAGCTCACAGGACCCTAAAAGAAAAAGAAAAAGGCTGTCCTCTTAGACAACATAAAGAGAAAGTGTGATCTGGCACACTTTACTTTGTTGTTTTCTGCCTCTTAATTGCTGTTCTGCTTTAATGGGTTTGTTTTGCTGCACATTTTGATCATGGGTGCATATTTTAATGTCTTAATGGAAATCTTTTATTGCTTATTTTAATGATGGACATAAAGAACCGGGTCTTCTCCAGATCATGGTTTTCCCAAGCTCTCCTGTTTGCCACATGGAAGCATCCCTTCTCTCCTCTCCCTGGTTTCAGTCTGGGGGGTGGAGGGGAAGAGGGGAAGAGACAGACCTACAGATGCCCCCCAAGCCAACTTCAAGGTCACATGGGAGCACGCAAAGAGGGAGGGGGGGGAAGCCCCATTGTGTGAATGATGAAGTGAAGCCTGGCCACTGTTTGGTATGGTGTGTAAACTGCTTAGAAGCCTATTTGAGCATTCAGCCCTCCTTTCCTTGGCGGTTCCTCCCACCATTCCTCTGTGTCCAACCCGTCCATTACATCCTCTCGCCCCGCGTGGCCCCTTTCTCCTACCTGCTCTGGTTCCACAGGGGCAGCTTCCCCTTCGCCGCCAAGAAAAGATGGACAAATAGGTCTTGCTGGCATCATTCTGTCTCCTACAAGAGAAAAAGGTAAGTGGGAAGCCAAAAGTGCATGCTTCACTCAGAAGGAAAACTACAGGTGGGCCTTCAAAAATGGATGAGCTGCTAAGTAAATGTGGACATTTGTACCCTTTTAACATATTAGTTGTGGAAAAATACACCCCCTCCTCCTCTGGGCTCTTGGTCCCCTGTGACTTCCCCCCCCCCAAAGATGAGAAGAATTCACAGATTAGCTACAAAATCTACAAAATGTGACCAAACAGAGAAAAAACTCCTTCCCCCTTACCCAGAGGCCTCTCTATGGAGTCCAACAGAGTCTTCTCTGCCTCAGAGGAATCAAGATTGATTTCTGCAAAAAGACCCTTCCCCTGAAAGAGAAACAAGGATTCAGTGTGTATCAGAAGAAGTGTGCATGCACACGAAAGCTCATACCAAAATAAAAACTTAGTTGGTCTTTAAGGTGCTACTGAATGAATTTTTTTATTAAGGATTCAAAAGAGAGAGTGGGGAGAAGGATTAGAAAAGGAGCAGCTGACACAAACACTCTAGGGCTGTTTGATATCATTCCTTGGATGCTTTTCAAAATAGGATGGGCAAATTAGTAGAGCATTGGTGGATACACTCCCTCATTTTTTGAGCCCCTTGGGCAGGGGCTGGCAAACTTTTTCAGCAGGGGGCCGGTCCACTGTCCCTCAATCTTTGTGATGGGCTGGACTATATTGCGGGGGGCACATTCCTACGGCCCACAAATAACCCAGTGATGTATTTTAGATAAAAGGACACATTCTACTCATGTAAAAACACCAGGCAGCCCCCCCCAATAACCCAGAGATGCATTTTAAATAAAAGGACACATTCTACTCATGTAAAAACACGCTGATTCCTGGACCGTCCGTGGGGCAGATTTAGAAGGTGATTAATTTGCCTACCCATGACCTTGGGAGTATCCACAGGAAAGTCTCTCTCACCTGCTGCTCTGCCTGCCTTCTCTCTTCTGCCTGACTCAGGAGGAATCCTTCGGCCAGGGCCACTGCCTGGGAACTGGTCTCCGCTCCACATTCCCTCACCCAGCTCTCCATCTCTGGTGGAAGGACAGCCAGGAACTGCTCCAAGATCACCAGGTCCAGCATTTCAGCTTTCGTGTGCCTTTCTGGCTTCAGCCATTGATGGACAAAGTGGTAGAGTTGGCTGCAAACCTCTCGGGGCCCTTTGGCCTCCTGGTAGCAGAACTGCTGGCTCTGTACATCTGAGCAGAGTGTGTCCTCTTCAACCGGGTTCTTCTTCGTAGAGTTTTCCCAGAATCCCCCACTGCTCCCATATTGGATTGCAAGACCTCTTCCTGCTTCAGGGCCAGCTGAATCCTGCTTATCCATCTCTGTTCTAAGGACACCTCCAAGAGATCGGAAGGAATCCCTATGTCTTTTGCCAAGTTCTGTCTGTCCTAATCAGATGTTTCAGCAAACCCTTAAAAGCAAATACATTCTTCTGTTATAAAATTAATACACAGTAAGGAGGAGAAAAATGTTCCCTGGGCAAGCATGGATGAGTTTTGCTAGGAACGAAGGTTGAGCTCTGAGCTTTCTTTTCAAAAAATGAAGGAGGAAGAAGGAAGAGGAATGAAGTCAGAACTGGGATTGAAGAGTCATTTTTACCAAGTGCAATTTGGGCCAAGACAGGAGTGGGGGTCCTTCCCTCCCCTAAATGTCAGGGCACATTTATTTCCTGCTTCTGTCTCATCGTCCAGCACTTGGAATCTACCACGTCCTCAAGGCAGACTACTGGGGTGGGATGCCCTTTTCTTTGTTCTGAGGGCAACTCTCTCCCCCTGCACTTCCCAGCAGCTGGCCTTCAGAAGCATGGCTGACTCAAACTGTGGGGCCAGGAGCCATCGCTAGCCCTCTGCTCCTCCCTGAATTTGCCTCATCCTCTTGTAATGCCATCTCGCTTGGTGGCCATCCCTTCGTCCTGTGGGAGGGAGTTCCATGGGTCTAACTGCGCACTGTGAGATGGAAGGACTTTATCATAGAGGCCAAGTTTTTATATCTACCTCCCAATGTTTCCATCTGGCTGCCACCTGGGCTAATGAACGTGCCTGGTTCCTCAGTCCCATGGGGTTCCTTTGCATGCCCTTTTCTTCCTGACTCAGTGACCCCTCCCCAAAGGGGCAAGACCTCCTGCTACCGTACTTGCAGCCTCCCTGGCTTTGCAGAGGAAGGGGGGCAGAATTTCTTGTCCCTGGCTTGGGGATTCCCCCTGCAGGAGCTGAGCAGGCTCCCCATGACCCCCCCTGGGACACCCCCGCCCCACTTCTCCCCAATGCTCCCTATGGCAGAAAAGAGAGGAAACTCACCAAATGCCAGAAGGGAAACTGAGGCAGCTCCTGCAGAGGAGACCAAAGCCCCCTCCCCCTCTTGCAAGGAGGAACCAGGGAAGGGGGAGGGGCTTTTTCTCGGGGGGGAGGAACCCCCCCCTTATTCCCTGTCCTTTAGGAATGCAGCTCAGTTCCTTTTAACCCTTGCCAGGTGGAGCAAGCCAAGCTCACATTCTCTCTCTCTGAGGCTTCCAGGAGAAGCCACGTGCATCGCAGACACCCAGAAGCTAACCCCGAATGAGGCAGGAGAGCTCACTGGGTAGAGCATGAGTCTCTTTCATCTCAGGGTCCTGGGTTCGAGCCCCAGCTTGGGCAGAAGATTCTTGCCTGGCAGGGGGTTGGGTTAGATGACTTTGGGGGTCCCTCATCATGGTGATTCTTTGAACCCTTGCACAGCGGACCTGGCCCTGCTCCCTTCTCTTTCTCTCTGAGGAGCCACGCAGCCAGAGGGGTCTTCTTTGGGGGACCCTCGCCTGCAGCCCTGCTACCCTCCATCTCCCTAAGACGCCCGAAGCAGCACTTACGGAACAGAGAGACAAAAGCCCGCCTGCCGTTGCAGGAACTGACGTAAGAAGGGGAGCTTTTGCTCTGTGGAGCATCCTCACTTTAGTCCTCCCTAGGAAGGCAGCTCAGTTCCTTTTAACCCTTGGCGATCCGAACGCGCCCTTCTTGCCCCTCTCTCCCTGTGGAGCCATGGGCGTGGCGCAGGCGCAGAGCTGCTCCCTCTGTGGGGAAGAGGCCGACCCTGGCCCCGCCTGGCCCCTGCAATAAACAAAATCTGCCCTTACTCCCTTATGGGGTACACAAGGGTCCTTTTAAGGTTCTCCATCGGTAGGAGAAAATAACAGAGGCCAAGCAGAGAATATTGAGAAGCAAAGCAGCTAATCAGCTTGATCTCTATTGACTGTTGCAACAGGGTGTTCTCTCTCTCACACAGGAGAAAAGAAGGACCCCCAACCAAAGGTGTGCCAGCCCCTATATAGATTTTGAAATTGCCCACCTGAAACTCAAGACCAAGCCCCAGAAGCAGAAGGGGTTTAGCCGAAGACCAGCCCCCTCCCCGGTACATCATACATCACAGAAAAAGGGCGGTCTAGGACAGAAATCTAAGTCCTTTGTTTTTGTTACAGGTAGGTAGCCGTGTTGGTCTGAGTCGAAGCAAAAAATTTTAAAAAAATAATCCTTCAGAAGCACCTTAAAGACCAACTAAGTTTTTATTTTGGTATGAGCTTTTTTGGTATGAGTTTTTATTTTGGTATGCACACGAAAGCTCATACCAAAATAAAAACTTTGTTGGTCTTTAAGGTGCTACTGAAGGATTTTTTTTATTTTTCTTTGTTTTTTGTTAATGTTCACTTGATTGGATCACCTGGGGAGCCTGGCCAGTCCCTTTGTAATGATAATTACTTAGTTCCTGAGCCAGGAAACAGGCTTACAGGCTCATTCCTCCCTCCTTGCAGAGAAACATTTGGTCAGTTTGGGAGTCAAATGGTCCCAGAACTGTCCTCCTGTACTGTTTCAGACATGCGGTTTATATATAGTACTGTATAGTTATAAACATTTATTTTTTTATAAAAGACCTCAATTTCTTACAACACCCGGAATGGGTGAGGGCCCCGGGTGGGGCCCAGGGAGGGTGCTGGGGCCCCTGGGCCGAGAGGAGATGTGCCTGGCAAGGACCCCCCTCCCAGAAGCCGGGACTGGGCGCGTGTGTGTGAGAAAGGTGAACCCGTGTCCGGGAGGAGGAGCCCGCCTGTCTGCCTGGGGCTCCGGGGCTGGGAAGCGGGGATCCTTCCATGACCCTTTCTCTGGGGGGAGGGGGGGCGAGTCCCGCTTGGCTCTCTTGGGGTCCCCCTGGGTAGCTCTGGGGGGGCTGTCCCTCTGGAAGAGGGTTGGAGGTGGGGGGGCTCCAGGGCAGAGCCCTGTCCCAGCAAGAGGGGGTCCACGAGGGCTGCGAGGGGGGCCGAAAGAGCAGGTGGAGGGAGGGAGGCAGGGTTCATATAGTGGAATATATACCGTACAGTGGGAGGGGGGGCCACAGGAACTCAGGCGGAAAAAAAAGAAACAAAGATTTCTACGCTATTCAAATCTCACCCCCCCAAAAGGGACCCGGTTGGTGTCTCTTTTCTAGGGGAGAAGAACTGATCGTGGGTCTGGGGGAGGGGAAGGGGATGCGAGGGGGGGACTCCCGCTTGACGCACCTTTGGGGGGCTTCTGCGCGGTGCTCTCTACTAGTCTAGTTGCACCAGGAAGTGATCTGACCCTGGCACTTCTTTTGTTTTAGCATATGTTGTTTTGTGTCTATATTTCAGCAATAAATATCATATGTTCCATGGGCATATAAGCCATGAGTAAATAAATACATAAATATGCATCCATTGTATATCAAGCAACAGGAAAAGACCACAGATTAATTTTTATTCAAAACCAGAATAGAAAAAAGCAGCAGTAAGCACAGTGTCTCAAAAATAACATCTTTAACTTAAAAAATAAGTCATTAAAGATAACAATCGGCAAAGTGTCAGTTAACTGGGATTTTTTAGTGGCAAGGGAAAAAAGCAAGCCCATCAAAGCAGGCCTCTGTTGTTAAAAATTAGGACAAGAGATTTCTGAACATCTCAAGAGCAATAAGAAAGTATTCTTTCCCACCCTTTGCTTGAGAAGCTAGAGGACGCCCCCCCCCCTGCCCCTTCCTGGCATGTAAACACCTGAACGTGGTCCCTCTACCCCCTCCCTCACTGACACACCTGAAAGTGGCCTCCCTTGGGGGGGAACTGTGGAGAAAGCTTACATTTGTGGGTCTGGGACAAATTCATGACTGTTTGAAATCAAGGCAGAGGGTCGGTGGGTGGGTGCGAGTCACAATTTAGCCCTTGTTCCTATCTCAGACCCCTTCCAAATTCAAGTAAAGTTGGGGACTGCTGGCAACGCCCCCTCCCCATGAAGGCAATGCTGAGGAGTGGGAGAAGAAAGAGAAAATTCTGGAAGTGTTTGGCTCCAGGGTCCCTTGAGAGAGAGTTGGTTCTGACTCTGAGCAAAGAGGAAGGCAAGGGGTCCTGCAAGGAGATGAGGGGAAGACCCATTTTATTGGGAGTGGTGAAGGATTGGCTCCCAGGTCATGAGAGCACCCTGGATCCTGGCACTGAAAAGAGGCCCCCCCCCATTTTGTGCCAAAAGTTAGTTCCAATTTGAAAACCACCTGAAACATCCAAGGGAATCCAGACACCACAAGGGAACATTGCAGCTGCCATTCCTGCATTGCAGGGGGGGCTAGATGACCCTTGGGGTCCCTTCAACTCCAGGGTCTCGGACTCACAAGAGCCACAGAAACACACAGGTCCTAGATTGGGGGGTGGGGGGGCTGGCCCAGGAGGCCTTCCCAGGCTAGGGGCACAGCACAATGGCTTCAGCAGGCCTTCCAGGACCAGGACCCCTCAATCTGCTTTGGACTACAACTCCCAACCGGGCCTGCAAGCAGAAGGCAGGGGGGATGGAAACAGCCGTCCAAAAGGTCTGGCCAGCTCCAGAGGCTACCAAAGGCTTCTCTCCAACGGGGCGCTGCTTTAGGCATCTGAGTTGCCCAGTTCAAGGGAGCTGGTGGGACTAAGTACCGGGGTTCCTGAATTGCAGGGGTTGGACTAGATGAGCCTGGAGTGTCCTCTTCCTCTTCCAGTATTCCTCTTCTGGCTCCCAATGCCAGGGCTGGAAATTTCCCCTGAAACTGCCCTCACTTTCACAAGGAGCTCTTTTTACCTGCGTCTTAAACTACCCTTTGACTGGCAACCATCTACTGACAACTATTCTTGTAGAGAAGCTGGTAAAATGCAGGCTAGACAATGCTACCATTCAGTGGATTTGTAACAGGCTGGCTGACTGAACCCAAAGGGTGCTCATCAATGGCTCCTCCTCATCCTGGAGAATAGTGACTAGTGGGGTACCACAGGGTTCTGTCTTGGGCCCAGTCTTATTCAACATCTTTATCAATGACTTGGATGATGGGCTTGAGGGCATCCTGATCAAGTTTGCAGATGGCACCAAATTGGGAGGGGTGGCTAATACCCCAGAGGACAGGATCACACTTCAAAATGACCTTAACAGATTAGACAACTGGGCCAAAGCAAACAAGATGAATTTTAACAGGGAGAAATGTAAAGTACTACACTTGGGCAAAAAAAATGAAAGGCACAAATACAGGATGGGAGATACCTGGCTTGAGAGCAGTACATGTGAAAAGGATCTAGGAGTCTCGGTAGACCACAAACTTGACATGAGTCAACAGTGTGATGCAGCAGCTAAAAAAGCCAATGCAATTCTGGGCTGCATCAATAGGAGTATAGCATCTAGATCAAGGGAAGTAATAGTACCACTGTATTCTGTTCTGGTCAGACCTCACCTGCAGTACTGTGTCCAGTTCTGGGCACCACAGTTCAAGAAGGATACTGACAAGCTGGAACGTGTCCAGAAGACGGCAACCAAAATGGTCAAAGGCCTGGAAACGATGCCTTATGAGGAACGGCTTAGGGAGCTGGGCATGTTTAGCCTGGAGAAGAGAAGGTTAAGGGGTGATATGATAGCCATGTTCAAATATATAAAAGGATGTCATATAGAGGAGGGAGAAAGGTTGTTTTCTGCTGCTCCAGAGAAGCGGACACGGCGCAATGGATTCAAACCACAAGAAAGAAGATTCCACCTAAACATTAGGAAGAACTTCCTGACAGTAAGAGATGTTCAGCAGTGGAATTTGCTACCAAGGAGTGTGGTGGAGTCTCCTTCTTTGGAGGTCTTTAAGCAGAGGCTTGACAGGCACATGTCAAGAATGCTTTGATGGTGTTTCCTGCTTGGCAGGGGGTTGGACTGGATAGCCCTTGTCGTCTCTTCCAAACTCTATGATTCTATGATCTCCCATCTCCTTGCTGGACACTCCCAACCAAAGATGCATTAGATTCTCCTGGGCGGGTCGGGGGCATAGGCAGAGAAGCCTATGAAGACAGAAAAACCAGCCCAGGAGTGGCACTGGGGGGGATCGATTCACATTGGTTTTCTACCAAAAAGCCACAACCCCCGGCTGTGAAGAGGGTGGCGCCTCCATGAATTCCTCTTCAACATCCAGCCACTCTGCTCAAACCATCAAATGCCTTCCACCCAAACCATCCACATCAATCCTAAGCGTCTCCTGTTCTGATTTCCATTTTTTTGTCTCCTTTCCCAGCTTTTCAGATTTCTTCTCCCTTCCTTTCATGGAGACATCTCGTGCAGGCATCCCCAAACTCGGCCCTCCAGCTGTTTTGGGACTACAACTCCCATCATCCCTAACTAACAGGACCAGTAGTCAGGGATGATGGGAATTGTAGTCCTAAAACAGCTGGAGGGCTGAATTTGGGGATGCCTGATCTAGTGCTTCTGCTTTCTTTGTCAGTGTCTCTACTTTAGTGGTCAAATTTGTCACCATTTCAGTATTTCTATCAATTCGGGCTAAAAGTTTCTCCAAATTTAACACAAGCCTGGTGTTAACTGTCTTTGAAACTGCCATAGTCTAAATCTCACTCTCCCTTTTCCAGCAGCACTTTATCAGTTTGTCAAGGCCACAGAATAACTCTTTCCCAAGAGTTCCTGTTTCCTGTATTTCTCCACCCCTCCATCTTCCTTCTAGCCTGATACCCAACACACATAAGCTGTTTAACATAAAATCCAAATTCTCAAATTAAGATTCGAAATAACCAAATAATTACTTTAAGAGAGGAACCATAAAAAAGAAGAAAAGAAACAATATGTCCAAGAGGACCTAGCAATTTAGATGTCCAGAGAAGAATAGTTGTCTTGCAGGAATCCAATCCTCTTTAAGTGTCTCAGAGTAGAAGGAATATTTTCCTTCAAAGAGAAATGAACTTGTCCAAACCTGTCCTGATTTTTGTTTTTTCAGCCAGCTTTCAATCCTTTTAAGAGCTACAATTGTTTTTAAAAGAGCTTTAAAAATGAGACCAGACTTTCATAAATCCCTCCAATCACACCATTGGCACTGACATGATTCCTCCCCTGTATGTATTTTTTGATGAAAGTGAGGTTTCCTTTTTGACTGAAGCTGTTTCCACATTCCTAGCACTGATAGGGTTTCTCCCCTGCATGGATTTTTTGATGGGAAGTGAAACTGTCCTTTCGACTGAAGCTCTTTTCACATTCCAAGCACTGATAGGGTTTCTCCCCTGTATGAATTCTTTGATGGGCAGTGAGATGGGAGTTCCTTCTGAAGTTCTTTCCACATTCTAAGCATTGATAGGGTTTCCCCCCTATATGAATTCTTTGATGGAGAGCAAAACTCTGTCTCCAGGCAAAGCTCTTTCCACACTCCAAACACTGATAGGGTTTTCCCCCTGTATGAATTCTTTGATGGGAAGCAAAACTCTGTCTCCAGGTGAAGCTCTTTCCACACTCCAAGCACTGATAGGGTTTTCCCCCTGTATGAATTCTTTGATGAGCAGTGAGACTGGAGCTCTCAATGAAGCCCTTTCCACACTCCAAACACTGATAAGGTTTCTCCCCTGTATGAATTCTTTGATGGGAAGTGAAACTGTCCTTTCGACTGAAGCTCTTTCCACATTCCAAGCATCGATAGGGTTTCTCCCCTGTATGAATTCTTCGATGGGAAGCGAGATGGGAGCTGTGACTGAAGCTCTTTCCACACTCTTGGCACTGATATGGTTTCTCTCCTGTATGAATTCTTTGATGGGAAGTGAAACTTACTTTCCTGGTGAAGCTCTTTCCACATTCCACACACTGAAAGGGTTTCTCCCCTGTATGAATTCTTTGATGAGCAGTGAAACTGCCCTTTTGACGGAAGCTCTTTTCACATTCCAAGCACTGATAGGGTTTCTCCCCTGTATGAATTCTTTGATGGGCAGTAAAACTGCCCTTTTGACTGAAGCTCTTTCCACACTCCAAGCATTGATAGGGTTTCTCCCCAGTATGAATTATTTGATGGGAAGTGAAACTGTCCTTTCGACTGAAGCTCTTTCCACATTCCAAGCAGTGATAGGGTTTCTCCCCTGTATGAGTTATTCGATGGGAAGTGAAACTATCCTTTCGAGTGAAGCTCTTTCCACATTCCAAGCACTGATAGAGTTTCTCCCCTGTATGAACTCTTTGATGGGAAGCTAAAGTCTGTTTCCAGGTGAAGCTCTTTCCACACTCCAAGCACTGATAGGGTTTCTCCCCAGTATGAACTCTTTGATGGGAAACTAAAGTTTGTTTCCAGGGGAAACTCTTTCCACACACCAAGCACTGATAGGGTTTCTTCTCAAGGCAATTTCTTTGATGGTAAGAGGAATGGGAGCTCTGACTAAAGCTCTCTCCACAGTCTGAATCCTGATATGGCTCCTGCACTGCGTGGATTTCCTTGTGGTCTCTCTTGTTCTTCACTTCCAATTCATCACTACCTGAAACTAAGATGCAAACGGATTAGAGCCTCGGGAAGAGGTGCAGCCCCAAATTATGGAGCAATGCTAATTAATGCTTGTGACAGGGAAAGAACTGAAGGGATTCAGATGTTATAATGTTCCTTTTGTTCTGTAAGAATGTCTAGTTTTATATACATAAGTTGAATATTGGATGTTTTCTCTCTCTTAAGTTTTTAAAAGATAACTGTACAGCTTAACTTGGTAACATCATTTTGTTCAATCTTAAATATGGATCTGTACTATCTTCATAAATAAAGTGTGCTTTATTATTATTTAAATGGTGGCCAATGAAGGAAAGTTCCCTATCCAAAAATATGCTAAGTTGTTCAATAGGCAGTAATAAATCTAAACAAATTTAAGAGCCAGTAAAATATTTGGGAACAAAGACACTGGATGGGTGTAATCTTAATCACATGGCCTTGTGGTAAGCGATGTAAGAAAAGGGGAATAAAAATGGCAAACATTAACTTCTGTGCGCTGAAAAACACCTTTTGCATATTGAAGAAATGTGTCTAGCAGCTGCCAAAGTTAACTTTCTTTAGTGGCTAAAGAATTATGATGTGCATCACCTTAAACCAATTTTGTCATTTGAGCATTATTATTATTCAAGTTTCCTTACTTAAATGTTACATTACTGTGAGAAGTTACAGGGGACGAGACAGGGGTCCTTCTCGTAGGGGCACCCACCCTGTGGAACCCACCCATCAGATGTCAAGGAGATAACTATGCAACTTTTAGAGGACGTCTGAAGGTACCTCTATATCGGGAAGTTTTAATGTTTGATGTTTTATTATGCTTTTATATTTGTTGGAAGCTGCCTAGAGTGGCTGGGGCAACCCAGTCAGATGGGCAGGGTAAAAATAATAAAATCATTATTGTTACTACAGGGTTCACTGCCTGAGATTCAAAAAGCCTGGCTCTTTTTTGGGATGCAGTTTCTTTGGTCCAGTTGTGGAATCTGTGCTATCTCCAATGTGAAGTGACTCTTTGGTCAACCAAAGACAGACAGAAGCAAGAACAAAAGCAGGAAATTTGACTGAAGCTACTTCAACACCCCAAATCACTCTGAAGCCTACATTTAAGCAGGCCTAGGCAGTTCAAACAGCCTGATGGTGTTAAAAGGTAGAACTGGGGGAAGAATATTCACAGGGGAAACAATCAATAGCCATCCATCCAGGTTTGCTGTGGGAGTGTTAGCATTCCTGGTGCTGTGGGTGGCGCTGTTGAGCTCCATCAAAATATCAGGTGTTCCTCACCTAGAGAGATTTCTTGAATTACAAAACAGATAAGATGATCCAAAAGGGAGCCTTACCGAGAGAGTCCAACATCCCACGATTCTCCTCCATGACCTCCTGGTGCAGAGCTCTCTGGTCAGGATCCAGCAACGCCCACTCCTCATCAGTGAAATGCAAAGCTACATCTTCAAAGCACACCGGACCCTAACAGAAAACGAAAAAGGCTATCCTCTTAGAGAACATTCACGTGATCCATTGCACTTGGCTCTCTTGTTTTCTACAGCGGCCAGACCCCTCTCTGCCTTCCTCATCTCACTCTCCTGCTGCAGCTTCTGCCACTGAATCTGGCCTGCTCTCTGCCACAGACTCCCTCAGGTCACTGAGCCCTGTTCCCTCTCCAGCTTCAGACACCTCCTCCTCCCAGTTGGTTCCCTCTTCTCTGGCTCCTCCCACCATTCTGCATCCAAGCAGTCATTCCCCACAAGGCTCCTTCCCCCTACCTGATCTGGGTCCACAGCCGCTGCCTCCCCTCCACCACCATGAAAAGATGAAGGAGCAGGTCTTGGTGGCATCATTATGTCACCTGGAAGAGACAAAAGGTAAGTGGGAAACCGTAAGCGCCTGCTTCTCTCAGAGGTAAAACAGTGCATCTCTAAGTACGGATGGGGCTTCGTCGAAGTCTCCCCTGCTAGCTTCCAGTTCCGCTCTGCCTTAATGGAGGTACAGGGATCGTTGGCAAAAAACAAAGATGATTGTGAGTAATTCTCCTTGCAAGTTCCCCCCAGGGACGGGGGAAACAGGCTTCACTCCCAGATCGTCTGGGTACTTGGCTCTCGCTCCGACATGGATTGCAGGAGGCAGGGAGGTGCTGAGTGCAAAAGCCCTTCACCTGCCCCAAACCCTCCTTCGCCGCAGAGGTTCTCCTGTCCATTAGAGCTTAATTTGGACTAATGTACAGCCGTTGCTGGAAGAGATGAGATCCTAAACTGTGGAATGGAACCAGCTGCAAGGTATTTAAGGTTTGAATTTGAAAAAAAGACTTCATTTGGTGCAAAAGACCGTGAGAGGGGAGCCTACGGCTTTATATAAAGTTTTCTTCTCTTCATTTATGATTTGGCAACCCTCCCTTGAATATTGGTTCAATATATATATATATGTATAGGTGAGCAGAGATGAAACTGGACTGCAGATAAGGAATATAACATCAAATGGAACTGTGTGTGTAAGAAAAGGGAAAAGGGAGGGAAGCTCTATTTTGCAAAAAGTTTACAATGGAAAATTAGAGCTAACTCTTCCCCATCCTTAATTACTTACGGAGTTGTGAAGGAACTGATAAGGTTCCTTACTGAGTCATTTGCAGTTTGACAGATCACCTCCTTCCCAGGCTGAGAAAAAAATTGCCCAAACAGGTTATTTATTGGGACAGTGTGATTTTTGCAGCTGCTGTTAAAGTTGCAAAACAACGAAGCACGGGACAGAAGGATGGAGAATTTCTGAAACCACAATGGGATATTAGCACCGCCCAAGGAATGATGGAGAACAGCAACAACCAGGAAAAGATAGACAGAACATTTTACAAGGACAGGAAGAAACATCATGAACAGAAAATTTGTCACACACAGGAAGAATAAGGATATAGCTGGAGTGCCTCAGTTTTAGTTTTATATATTATTTGATGTGTCAATATGATTGGGCATCATGAATACTGCAGTTGTTGTAAAAAGGATTGTTATCTTGACTAGAATGGAATTGAACTTAAAAAGATTTTGGAATGCAGAAATGAAGAAAATCATGAAACCATCAGTTTTAGCATGCGAGGGGCCACCTAAATTATATAATTTGGTATCTTAAAGATTGGTATTAGTAATTGTATTGTAATTTGACATTGTTATCATGAGGCTATTATTGGACTGTAATTGTAAACTACCGTAATAAAAATTATTATCGTAAAAGTCTGCCCTGCTGATTACATTTGGACATTTGTACCCATTTCATATATTAGTTGTGCAAAAATACATCTCCCCTCCTTTGAGCTCTGGGCTCCAGGTGTCTTCACCGAAAAGATGTAAAGAACTCACAGATTAGTTTCAAAACCAAGTGAATGTGACAAAACGCAGAAAATACTCCTTCCTCCTTACCCAGAGGCCTCACTCTGGTGTCCAACAGAGTCTTCTCTTCCTCAGAAGAATCAAGATCCTTCCCCTGAAAGAGCAACAAGGATTCAAAACAGAGAATGGGGAGAAGGATTAGAAAAGGAATGGCAGAGGCAAGCGCTTTCAGGGGACAGAGGTGAAAGCTGTTTCCTGCTTCTGCTAGACTGGTGTCTGGGATCGGCTGCCAGGACCATATAACATTGGTCCTCAAGGATCTTCACTGGCTCCCTGAATGTTTCCCAGCACAATTCAAATTGTTGGTGCTGAACTTTAAAGCCCTAAACGGCCTCAAAGGCCCAGTATACCCAAAGGAGCGTCTCCATGAACTGAGGTCCAGCTCTGAGGGTCTTCTGCCGATTCCCTCATTGCAATAAGCAAAGTTACAGGGACGCAGGCAGAGGGCTTTCTCAACAGTGGCACCCACCCTTTGGAAGGCTCTCCCATGAGATGATAATTAGATAAAGAACTGCGTAACTTCTAAAAGACATCTGATGTCTTATTATGCTTTTATATGTGCTGGAAGGCAACCAACCACATAGTTGTGATTAATTATAATAATAATAATAATCTGTTCCTAGATGATTTCCAAAAAGGATGGGGCATTAGTAAATAATTTGGGAATACTCTCTCTCCTGTTTAGAGCCCCTTTGCAGTATCCAGAGGAAAGTCTCTCTCACCTGCTGCTCTGCCTGCTTTCTCTCCTCTGCCTGACTCAGGAGGAATCCTTCGGCCAGGGCCACTGCCTGGGAACTGGTCTCCACTCTACATTCCCTCACCCAGCTCTCCATCTCTGGAGGAAGGACAGCCAGGAACTGCTCCAAGATCAGCAGGTCCAGCATCTCAGCTTTCGTGTGCCTTTCTGGCCTCAGCCATTGATGGACAAAGTGGTAGAGTTGACTGCAAACCTCTCGGGGTCCTTTGGCCTCCTGGTAGCAGAACTGCCTGAACAGCTGGCTCTGCACAGCTGAGTAGAGGGTGTCCTCCTCACTCAGAATCTTCTGCATGGAGTTTCTCCCACTGCTCTGAGTTTCCAGGGCATGGCCTCTTCCTGCTTCAGGGCCAGCTGAGTCTTGCTCATCCATCTGTGCTCCTGGGAAGTCTCCAAGAGATCGGAAGGAGCCCCTTGGTCCTCTGCCAAGTTCAGTGGGTCCTAATGCGAGGTGCAACAAATCCTACAAACACATTCTTCTATTATAAGACTAATACGCAGCCAAGAGAAGAGGAATGTTCCCTGAGGAAGCGTGGATGAGTCTTGCTAGGAACAGCACTGGATTGCACCACAGCTCAGACTCCAAGCTGTCTGCAAAACTGCAAAAAAGGACTGAGGAGAAGGAAGAAGCAATAACTGTAAATGACAAGTGAGTCATTTGTATCAAGTGTAATTTTTACCGAAGGCAATAGTGGGGGTCCCTCCCAACCCCACTTCATAGTTCCAGAGCTTCACCCCAACCCAGCCATATCTGTTTGGGTGGCCTTGGTGACCAGGAGGGCCCAGGTCTAGCTCCAGCCACCGTCCCTTGGCATAGAGAGGATGTGGCCATGGGATTTCCTGCTCTGGATCCGATGGGATGTTTGCCCTGGAAGACGGCTCGGAAACTGGCCCCAAATGCAGCGGTTGCATGGGGTGGGACTTTGCTCAGAATAACACCATTACTGCAATGGAGAGGCGCTTTTCACAATCTCTCTCTGTAAATATTGAATAAAGGACTCGGTAGCAACTCCTCTTGTTATCTACTTCTCGGTTGGCCACTTTGGAGGGATCGGATTCCCTGAAGCCCGACAGGTGGCATCTACCCCTCCTCATTGAAGACCCACAAAAATGCTTTGGAATACATGTAATTCTTTTTTAAAAAATACCTGCATTGGTTGCCAGTTCATTTCTGGGCCTAAGTATTTCAGTTCAACCCTGACTTGCATAAAAAGGTACATCTCTTGCGAGGGGCCAATGGCTGGAGATCCCTCTGGGCTCCATCCCTGACCCGCCAGCATCTCTTCGCCCCCCAAAGGGCAGCTGGACCTGGCCAGGGCCCCCTTCCCCCTCTCTTCCGCCCGGCCCGGCTTGGCCCCCCCTTCCTGCCTCCCGGGGGAGGGAGGTCCACAGGCTTCACCGCAGCCCCCTCTCCCGCCTTCCCATAGCGGAGCAGAGAGGAGACCCACCAGATCCCGGCAGGCGAGAGGAACAGGCAGCTCTGGCCGAGCAGACCCTCTTGCAGGAAATGACGTCAGAGGGGAGGAGCGGCTCCGCGTTTATTTCCGGTCCCCTCTAGGAAGCCAGTTCAGCGCCACTTAACCCTTGGCGACCTGCTCCCTCCGTGTGGAAGAGGCCGGACTTGGGCCCGCCTGGCCCCGGAATGGGTGGGGCCCCGGGGGGGGCTGGGGAGGGTGCTGGGGCCCCTGGGCCGAGAGGAGGGGCGGCTGGCAGGGATCCCCCTCCCAGAAGCCGGGACTGGGCGCGTGTGCGTGGGAAAGGGGAACCCGTGTCCGGGAGGGAGGAGGAGCCCGTCTGTCTGCCTGGGGCTCCGGGGCTGGGAAGGGGAGTCTGGGCGGAGGAGCGGGGAGCCTTCCAGGGCCGGGCAGGGAGGGTGGAGTCCCGCCTGACTCTCTTGGGGACCCCCTGGGCAGCTCTGGTGGTGGTGGGCTGTCCCTCTGGAAGGGGCTGCCGGGGTCGGAGGTGGGGGGGGGTCCAGGGCAGAGAGCCCTGTACCAGCAAGAGGGGGTCCCCGGGGGCTGCAAGGGGGGCCGAAAGGACAGGTCGAGGGGGGAGACAGGGTGGTGTAGTGGGTAAGAGCGGTAGACTCGTAATCTGGGGAACCGGGTTCGCGTATCCGCTCCTCCACATGCAGCTGCTGGGTGACCTTGGGCTAGTCACACTTCTCTGAAGTCTCTCAGCCCCACTCACCTCACAGAGTGTTTGTTGTGGGGGAGGGAGGGAAAGGAGAATGTTAGCCGCTTTGAGACTCCTTCGGTAGTGATAAAGCGGGATATCAAATCCAAACTCTTCTTCTTCTTCTTCTTCTTCTTCTTCTTCTTCTTCTTCTTCTTCTTCTTCTTCTTCTTCTTCTTCTTCTTCGACATGGGATACAAATGGAGTTATTCCGGTTGCTGGGGGAGGAGCATCTGTATCGTAGCATATGTTGTTTTGTCTCCCTATTTCAGCAATAAATATACGGTATGTTCTTAGTGAAGTCCCATTGGAAACAATCGGACTTGATTATTGCACTTTATACTGGACCTTAAGACTCCGAGCATGAGATTTTGTACACATTTTTTAATCTCTTTGTATATGTGAAGGTTGTTGGTGCATATACATTTAAATATTTGCACTTCACAGTTGTTTACCTTTTCATTGTTTTGCTAACATTACCGTGTTGTCTGTTTGTTGCTGCAAACTCTCTGGGGAGCTAGGAGAGTACTATGTAAGGATACTGGCCAGCAAATATTGCCGTCTAATAGCTCACGTGATACTTTTTCCTGATCTTTTTCAATGCACATTATAGGTAGGTGTGTGTGTGTGTTTGTGTTCTGAATGCAGGCTATTTATTCCACATTTTCCATCCCACAGAAGTAAGAAAATGTCACCCTAGAATAATGTTGGTGATGGGATGGTCTGCAGGGGTTTGGCAGGCCACCCACCTCTTTGCCAACCAGGTCAGGAAGCGGAAAGGCCTGGCTGCAACTGTTGGCACCTGAGGATGTCACCCGCAGATGCCATTCACTTGCCCACAGGACCCACAGCTACAGTGAATCTGGAAGTGGGGGAGACCCAAAGATGAAGCCATTCTCTCATGTTAGCATGTGGATTTAGTTCCCTCTGGTGCCCAAAGGCAGGGAATGCTGGTCTTTTCCTCCCCCTTTTGATCAGTCCGTCTTGGGCTCAGAAGAGAACCATGGTGTGTGTGTGTGTGTGTGTGTGTGTGTGTGTGTGTGTGTGTGTATGTGTGTCCCAATTCGTCTCCTCAGGCTTGTCTCAGTTTTCCTTTGTGGAGAGTCTGGACTGAGCCAGCATCTAACTGTGTAATTGTAGAAGTTTCTCATTTCGGTTTTCCTTTAAGGTTTTCCATTAAGGTTTACAGAGAAGGTTGCAGCAAAGGGAGCTTGAGTGGGCACCCACTAAATTGCAGGAAACTGAACAGGTAATAATGACACACTTGTATTGTGTTGACTCTCAAGGGACCAACTCAATATCACCGGTTTAGAGCACCCTGGCACCCTGTTGGCAGAACGTCTCCACTTCACGGGCTGCTCAACTCTGTCAAAGAAAGAGAGGGGATGAATAGGTCCCCCTCACAGGCTGACCTCCAGTTTGACCTGCACCAAGCTCCCTGGATTGCAGGGGGTTGGACTAGATGACCCTCAGGGTACCTTCCAACTCTACATTTCTATGAAAAAATGGGTCGCCAGCAAGTCCCATGGCTCCCCACAAATTCCTTTTGCCTCTCAGTTGGCAATGTGGAGTGTGTGTGTCAGGTGTTTTTTTTTTAAAAAAAAAATTGTTAGCTTATAGTTAACATATACCGTATATTCCGGCGTATAAGACGACTGGGCGTATAAGACGACCCCCAACTTTTCCAGTAAAAATATAGAGTTTGGGATATACTCGCCGTATTAATAAAACGACTCTGCGTATAAGATGACTCCCGACTTTTGAAAAGATTTTCCTGGGTTAAAAAGTAGTCTTATATGCAGGAATATACTGTACTTAACCAGAGTAAAAAAAAATAGCTTGGAAGCTGGACCGACCACCTATCATCTCCCTCATTCACTCATCAGTAGCATTGCTTGAAAAGATAAAATAAAATATGCAGAATTCCCAAGGATGGCTTTGGATTCTAAGCCTACGTTGTGAGATAGAGTTTATCCTGGATTGTTTTATTCGATGCTTTAATGTGTTGTTAACTGCTTTGATATATATATTTTAAAAATAAAAAGTATAAAAATGGAATGTATTGTTATTATTATTTCCAGTACTCTCAAGGTTGCCTGGAACAATATTCTTCAACCACCAAATGCCAGTGAAATGGAAAATGCTTTTTAACCCCCCCCCCAATTCATAAGGGTGGGGAAAGATGGAGAATCACTACTGGACTGATCACTGATCCTGTTGTGGATCAGTGCCAATCAGGCAGTCCATGGTAGGGGCATCAGAAATCACTGCTACCTAAGCCTAGCATCATCCCGTTCCTGTGTCTGCTATTCCCTCCAATTCTGGAGATAAGAAACCTAGGAAGTTGCCTTTCAGAGCCTCTGGACCAGGGGTCAGCAAACTTTTTCAGCAGGGGGCCGGTCTTCTGTCCCTCAGACCTTGTGGGGGACCAGACTATTTGGGGGGGGGGGTGAACGAATTCCTATGCCCCACAAATAACCCAGAGGTGCATTTTAAGTAAAATGACACATTCTACTCATGTAAAAACACGCTGATACGCTGGATTGAGAAGGCAATTGGGCCGGATCCGGATCCGGCCCATGGGTCTTAGTTTGCCTACCCATGCTCTGGACAGGCAGAGATTCAGTAGAGCAAGAGTTAGTCACTGTGAGGAGACGGCATAGAGCAGGCATCCCCAAACTGTGGCCCTCCAGATGTTTTGGCCTACAACTCCCATGATCCCTAGCTAACAGGACCAGTGGTCGGGGAAGATGGGAATTGTAGTCTAAAACATCTGGAGGGCCAAAGTTTGGGGGTGCCTGGCATAGAGTTTAACCTGCTGCACTTCATACAGTCAGACAGCTGTTAAGCTGTAGGAACATCATCAGGGTCAGGGAAAGAAGTCTGTTGAGATGACCTGCTAGGCACCCAGCCCCACGGTCTGAGCCCTATATGCTGTTCTCTGTTTGCTTCACAAAAGTGCCAAGTGCCACCCAAAAATTCATGGAAACCAGAGCTTTGGAGCAATGGGTGCCAAGTACACACCATTTTATTTTATTCCAGTCATACATTCAAAGGATCTGCACTGATTTTGAGAAGGGGCAAGGGGGGGGGAGTTTTGAGCTGCAAACCTAAGAAGAAAATCCTAGTGAATTGGGGATTATCTGATCCAGATCATCTGCAGATGAAAAAGATAATCCCACCCTTTTTTATCCCTTACCTGGCAAAAAGCCTACGTGAGCATGGATGAAAAATGTCTGGATCCTTCAGCAGAAAGACTTGTCATGCATTTAGCTCTTGGCTCTGAGTTTTGCAAACTCTATAAGGGGTGTGGCTAATCACTGTACGATCTTGGGCGTGGCTTTGAATAATTGTGATAAGATGCAAATATTATGCAAGCCCAATTTCCTTGGTTATAAATTATGAGGTTTATTTTATAATAATAATTTATTTATTTATACCCCACCCTTCCAGGTTTAAAAACCAGGCTCAGGGCAGCTAACAGCAAATACAAAACACTGATTAAAATGCGACTTAAAAACAGCATAAAATACAACATAAAATGCAGCATCAATATAAAATTCAGGGGTCATTTTGGGGGGGGCGGGAATAAAAATCAAACACTATATAAATTTTATGAAATAGATAAAAATAAATGCAATGCCACCAATTGCCATGTCATTTATTGTCGTCTTGTTGTTTGCATCCATTTTTCTCTGGAGACAAAGGAGGAGTGTGCCTTTCAGAGTGAAGTCAAGCTGTTGGATGGCTGCAGCGCCTGCTGTGGAGAGACATGTTTTGTTGCAGCTAGGGCAGATGAAGGAGTCTGGTTGTGTTGCTGCAGATGCACTTAACCTCAGGGTCATGGGTTCGAGCCCCACACTGGGCAAAATATTATTCCACTGCAGGGGGTTGGGCTAGATGACCCTCTTGGTCCCTTCCAACTCTACAATTCTAGGATTGATGTAGCATTTCTTCACACAAGAGACCGAAGCTCCATGTTCTATAGCTACCCTACTAGCCCTGACAAAAGTCCATTGTTTTCTTTTATTGATCCAATGGCATTTAGATCCAACTGGAACTTTTGCTGCTGTTAAAGCGCTTACATCTTGATGGTCTCTCATTTAAGGGATGCCGCTATATGGCAACAAGTTGTTTATGGTGTTGAAAGAGATCGATGATACCATGTCAGAGGGGAAGAGGGGCTCAGGGCTCTATGAATGCCACAACATGCAGGCCTCCACAGTCACTTACGGCAGTGTTTCTCAACCAGTGTGCCTCCAGATGTTTTGGGACTACAACTCCCATCATCCCTAGCTAGCAAGACCAGTGGTCAGGAATGATGGGAGTTGTAGTCCCAAAACATCTGGAGGCACACTGGTTGAGAAACACTGACTTACGGACTCATTGTTAAAACCATGTTTATGGAAGACAATCTTAGTCGTCTATGAGGGATCGCCAAAGAAGAAGAAGATTCCTGCGGCAACTCCCTATCAAAAATTCTGATATGTGTACATTAACTTGATGAAGGCAGCTGGATGATGAAGGCAGGATCACAAAGGAATAGGCAAATAGCTTCACATAGCAGGTATTCCTTCCTTGGCAGCTTCTAGACATATGCGTAGGCTTTTCTCAGGAAATCTTACATCTGAAAAGGCAGCACTTGCCAAATAAATGTACTCTCTTCCGAGGAAAAGACCTGCTTTCTCAGCAAAGTGTGAATGCTGTCAGTGAGCCAAACATCCCTAATGATATTTCAGTAAGCTGTTGGACCTGTAGAGAGGTGTAGTAAGCAGGACACTATTATTTCTTTTCCAGAGAGGCCACGTAAAACCAGGTGTTAGGTTGGTGAAGGCTACACAGTGGGGCGTGTCATTTAAGGACGAAAAAAAATTTTTTTTTTATTTCCTCAATGAGGGGTTCTAAAAATATGTTATTGCACATGAGGAATCCAAATCTGCAATTATTTTTATGATTGGTTGATGTTTAGCTTGGTAAATTGAGATCTGTTTGAAATACACTAAAAAAAAGCCAAAAACTCGCATTTTGAAGCGAAGTTAAAGTATTTAATCATTTTATACAAGCGAAAATATAAAGAAATTTTGTTTCCAGCTGTAACAACATATCATTACTTTATCTTAGGCATCCCCAAACTGTGGCCCTCCAGATGTTTTGCCTACAACTCCCATGATCCCTAGCTAACAGGACCAATGATCAGGGATGATGGGGATTGTAGTCCAAAACATCTGGAGGGCCGAAGTTTGGGGATGCCTGCTTTATCTTATAACGTCCTATTATAGTAAATAATAATAATAAATTAACAACTTCAAGGGCTGGTGTCACATGATCATGTATCTGCTGAGGGCCCACATCTGAGTAGGAGAGCCACTGGCAGAAGCCCCCTGGACCATGCTCTTCAAAAGAAGTGTACACTGTTAAAATTTGATTCCTGTAGAATCTAAAGGCCTGCTCTTGATCCTCACAAAGATGGTGTCAGACTTAGAGAAACCATATTCCATGCAGGTCAAGACTTCTGTTCATTTAATGGTTCTGAAGCAGGAGAATATATAGTATTTCCATCCTTCCATCACTGTGATAGAAGGGTTACCATAATGCTTATTATCCATGCTACTATTGAAGGAACTAAAATCTTGTCTTTCTTAAAATGTGGCAATCCTTATCTTAAGATTGGGTGCCTGCCCAACAGCCTTAATCCTACACTATCAGAATGCTGTTTTTGCACCCCCAATTTATCCAATAAGGAAAGACCGTCACTCGACTGAACTTTGGTAGCTCTACTTTACAGTGTACCTATTTTTAACACCTCCAAGTAGTTTATCCAGTCCTCTGCATAGACTTCCTTATCGTGTTTATCATCATAGCTATTCTTCAAAGAAAACATGCTTTTCTCCTTCATGGGAATAAAATTCTGTTTGCAAAGGGTGGGAGTGAGCAACAAAAGGACACAATTCTCTGCTGAATATAGTATATATATATAGAATATAGTATAGTATAATAAAATGATGTTGGTGGGTGAGGATCCCAGCTCCTTTGATGACCACACAATTGTTCTGCTACCAGAGATGCTCTGTAACATATTCAAGCAAGACCCCAGCCCCCAGTCTCCAATGCAACACAGAAGACAATTGCTAGGGCTGGTTAGATGTCCTCATGCCACCCCATTCTGTCTATCTCGGATAGATGAGAAATCTACTTGTCAGAGCATTTCAGCTTTGAAACCCCAACGACCTCAGTGGGTGGACTGGTGGTAGAAAGCAAAAAAGATATCACATACTGTTGTTTAATATTAATAATACAGTAATATTAATATTAATATTAATAGTACAGATAACTACAATACATATGTAAGAGAACTACAATACAGTGGTACCCCACAAGACGAATGCCTCATGCAACGAAAAACTCTCAAGATGAAAGCGTTTTGCGTTGCGTGAGGCAACTCGCAAGACAAAGTTTCCTATGACCGCGCTTTGCAAGACAAATAGGAATGCATTAACTAAATGGGTAGACCGGGTAAACCGGGAAAATTTTAAACCATGCTTTGCAAGATGAGTTTTTTGCTATACGAAGCGACTTGCAGAACAAATTAATTTCATCTTGCAAGGTACCACTGTATCTTGTAATCAATTTTAGGCACTTATCAACATCTGTTTTCATCAAAATTGGGGAATAACCTATATGTTTATAAATGACGGAAATTTGAAAAATGTTAAAAAGTAGGAACTTTTCACATAGAGATTTACCAAGCAAGACCTCAATATTTACAAGGAACCAAAATAGATTTCAAATTACCTCATCATACCACAACTTTTTAACACCCCTCAAATCAGGATTTTTAAAGATGAAAAATTCAACACGCCCTACTACACAGGCTTCCATTTCTTTCTGACTTTAGGGCTGGTCAAGAAACTGTTGAGGTTTAATCACTGAATCAAATGCAGCTGGCTCGCAGTTGGATGTTGCCAGGATACGGGTGGCACTGCCCCTAAACTTCGCACAACATTACTGAGAATTTTGGGGGGTTTTTTTGTAGATAAGATCCTTTCTCATAAATGGAATCGATCCTCAGTGAATTCAGCAGATGTAAGGCTCACGTGCCTTGCCCCCAACATACACACACACACACACACACACACACACACCTGCATGCTCTTAGGTGACCCACCTTGACCCTGATATAAGCTGGAGAAAAGGGACATTCTAGGAAGCATCGATTGTCCTCTCTGCTGCTCCAACTGCCACTCCCTGTTTGGTTCCTGTACTTCAGAAGTTACGTGGGCAGCCACATAGGTAAGAATTCAAGAGGTTGCCTATTGCCTCGCCCTGAGTCCAGGCCTGTTGGTCCACCTGGCTCAGCATCGCCTTCAAAGACCAGCTATGGGTGGCTCTCTAGAGTTTCGGACAGACACCTTTTGCCAGCCCTATCTGGAGATGCTCAGGATTGAACCTGGCAAGCAACACATGTGCTCTGCTGCCCCTGACTTGTGGCCAAGAGGGAGGGTCTCCTAGGAGGGGATGCCTAATATTTTTATTTTTATTTTTTAAAAAACGACAACCTCTAAGCATTGTACAAGGCAGCAGCTGGAACATCTGGTAGGTGGTGCGGTGGGAAAATCTCCCACCAGAGGTTTGCGCACCGGCCGTGTCTTTCCTGAGGCCAAAACTCAGAGGCAAGGCACATTAAAGCAAAGAAAACAGGAATTACCAATTTATTCCATGCTCAAGCCTAGAGGTCCAGCTACTAACCATCTGGAAAGCTAGCAAAAAAGAAAAGAAAAAAGGACAGGACTCCAAACAAAGGGCTCGAAGGATTTTTATACCCATTTTGAAACAAGCAGGTTTTTACTTGCAGGGTGGGCTATCTGTCTTCCTCGTAAAGGTAAAGGTAAAGGCAAATGGACCCCTGACAGTTAAGTCCAGTCACAAACGACTCTGGGGTTGCAGCACTCCTCTCACTTTACAGGCCTTGGGAGCTGGCGTTTGTCCGCTCTGCAATTCTGGCTAGATTTCATTTCTTTTCCTGCTGTCTCTAGTTACTACTATTCGGCCGGCATGGCATCGTTCGTTCTGCCTAAACATGTGTGGCCTTGAGCTCCTTATGGCGATGGCTACTTTTTCTTTCGGTTCATTGTTCTGCACACATCAGCAGTAAAGGATGAAGCATCACACATGCAGGCCCCCACAGGCGTGAACTGCCACCTCCAGCTTTTACATGCCCATTCAGCTCAGCCATTTTTATTCATTTATCTTATCAATTATATAGGCTGCCTAAAATATATATTTTTTAAAAACGGCAACCTCTAAGCATCGTACAAAGCAAAAACCGTAAAATTGCAGGACTAGAAGGCAAATAAAGCAAAAATGCATACAGGCAACCAACTCCCCGCTTACACGCACTCAAGGCACATGTGAGTGCCTCACCACGAACCCAGAAGTGGCATGAAATGTGACAAATACAGCCCTAAAAGAGCACAAAAATGGTACGAAAACAGCCTCTAGCCTTTGCACCAACCGCTGAGGCTTGGGGAGGGTTAGAGTTTGAGCGAGGTTTGGAGAGAGCGATTGTAGTGGAATTGGGTGGGGTTTTTAAAAATTTTGGATGGCTTTTTTCCAGGGTGTCCAGTGGTTTAGAGCACGTTTGCAGTTTTCTCAATGGTGTTTCTGATATACATGATTTCACTTAAATGCCTGGTGCCTCGGAATGCAACCCCCACAAAATATCTGAAAATGTATGGGAACTATTTGTTAATAGGCATCTAAAACTTGCCACAGTTGCCAGCCCAGAAGCAAATATGGCTATACCTATATACCTGAAGGAGCGTCTCCACCCTCATCATTCTGCCCGGACACTGAGGTCCAGTACCGGTTCCCTGGACCTGGCGGGTCCCTCCCTCGTTGCGAGAAGCCAAGTTGCAGGGAACCAGGCAGAGGGAGGGCCTTCTCGGTGGTGGCGCCCGCCCTGTGGAATGCCCTCCCATCAGATGTCAAAGAGAAAAGCAGCTACCAGATATTTTAGAAGACATCTGAAGGCAGCCCTGTTTAGGGAGGCTTTTAATGTTTAATAGATTATTTTATTTTATTTTTCTGTTGGAAGCCGCCCAGAGTGGCTGGGGAAACCCAGCCAGATGGGCAGGGTATTAAATAATAAATTATTATTATTATTATTATTATGGCTAGGAAGCAGCGATGGTAGCCATGACACAGGGAGTTGAGCTGTTGACTTCTGCCTCCTTCATCTCAGTGCTGCCCTCGTAGCATTCAGCAGGGAGGAAGATGGGGGCAAAACCAGAATTAGTTGGCTATGTTCCTGTGCCACCTTCGGTTCTGGTGCCAGCTTCTGTTGACCTCTCTGCCCCCCCACCCTACCAGTGCCAAGAGGTGGAGACATTACTCTACTCATTATCCTATCCTTCTTTGGCAGAGTTAAGCAGCCTGTGGACTGGGAACTTTTTAAACGCCACGATGATGAATAAGCCCATTTACATTTCGCTCCAGCGGAAGGGAGAGGCACCTCCGCATAAAGAAAATCGGGGTGTGTAAGGTACTTTCCTAATCAGCGTCTCAGATTTCAGTTCTCTTCTCCGGTTCTTCTTGCTGCCGGTCCTCATAGTCTGGTGAAATTCAAAAATAAATAAAAATCATTTTGATTTCCTTCTATTTGTTTTACAGAGGAACCAGGAACAAATGAAACCATTTACTGCCAAGCCTTGGCTGAGACTCTGCACCACATTGCCCTGCCTGTGACTGTGGGACTCTACGCCCCCTGGGGGCGAGGCAAGAAAAGGCTCTTGTGTGAAATTGAAGGTAAGGACCACCCATCCATCAGACGTGAGCAGTCGTCACAGTTCAAAGAGAGAATTCAGTGCGTATTTAATTATACAACAGCGAGAGGGTCATTCACCGTTTTGGCAACCCCAGTGCCCAAGGCAGCTTTCCCCAACCTAGTGCCCTCCATAAGTTTTTGGACTGCAACTCCCATCAGCCCCGGGCAGTCCAAAACACACAGAGGCCACCCGATTGGAAAAGGCTGCTGTAGATCTCCAAGCAGGACCTGCTGACTGCCAGAGGCCCTCTGTGATTCAGCTGGAGCACCTGAAATCCATTTCCCCATATGGCCTCGGCAGGACTGAGGGGTGATATGATAGCCATGTTCAAATATATGAAAGGATGTCATATGGAGGAGGGAGAAAGATTGTTTTCTGCTGCTCCAGAGAAGCGGACACGGAGCAATGGATTCAAACTTCAAGAAAAAAGATTCCACCTAAACATTAGGAAGAACTTCCTGACAGTAAGAGCTGTTCGGCAGTGGAATTTGCTACCAAGGAGTGTGTGTACTCTCCTTCTTTGGAGGTCTTTAAGCAGAGGCTTGACAGGCACATGTCAAGAATGCTTTGATGGTGTTTCCTGCTTGGCAGGGGGTTGGACTGGATGGCCCTTGTGGTCTCTTCCAACTCTATGATTCTATGAGGTGCAGCACTAGAATGGGTCCTCATTGCCCTGCAACCTGGCCAACCATTATGAGAGATTATGGTAGCAGTGTGTTGTGTATGGTGTGTTAGAGGAGGGGTAGTACCTCTAGTGGGGGATACATCATGCTCCTTCTGGAGTAGTTTTTCCACCTTTGGTCCCCACCCTGCACTCAGGTCTCACTTGGGGCTCCTAGAAGCTGTCCGCAGGTGACAATGGCCACACCCTAGGAAACGGCTTAGACTGGCCAGCTAAACCAGGCAAAGACAGCTGATGGGTCTCAAACCCTCAATGAGTTAGGGGCTTCCCCTGAATGAGTGGGTCAAGAAGGCAGTTTCTGCATGTGCTGTAGAAGGAAGTGAGGGGCGGGTGGTCAGCAAGCCCATCTAGGAGAAGGAAAATTCTGATCCTAAACCAGAGGTCGGCAACCAACTGGCCCATGGCCGTTCTGGAGATCTGCATGGGGATTCTGTGCTTTTTTTCGCGGCACCATTTTTTCCCTTGCCGCTGGGACTGACCTCCGGGGTTGTCTGGGCAGCCCAGGACCTCCAGACACACTGCCCAGGTTTGTGCCCTGGGGAGGTCATTTCAGTATGCTTCACCCCCTGAGGCGCACTCCAGTGTCTCCACCGGGGTATCCAATACATCTTTCCTGTTCAGGCGGACCTTGTATCCCAAGAGCGTGGTCTGCAGCAGCATGCTGATGAATTGGGAACTGGGGTGAGCACAAGGTGTAAGAACCTCTGCAGAGTCTGCTGGATCAGAGCAATGCCCCATCTAGTCCAGTGAGTTTCATAGTTTACCCATGCGCCACATGAAGGACTTTCGTTCATTTTGTCTGGAATTTTCCAATGTGATGCTCTCCATTGCAGATCACATGCGCTGGCTAAGCAAACAAACCAGAAACAAAGCTGGAAGGACCACGTACTCCCTGCTTTCGTTCCTCTGGCACATCATCTTCGCTCACCCCCTTCTGCGCTCAGCAAAGCCTGAAGGCACCCACTATATTTTTATCAACTTCAACGCCTGGGAATATGCAGGATGCGATCATACCTGGGCCGGCATCATCACAACACTGCTGGATGAAATCGAAGGCAATTACAGGATCCCATTCAGCACTTTTCGGTCCTTTGGTGTGCAATTCAAGGAAGAGCCGGTTACGCGGAAAACGAAATGGGTTTTGAAAGGATGGAGCAAGCTCTTCTGGTTTTGCCTCTTGTGTCTGATCCTTGGATTGTTTCTGAGCACAATGCTGACGAGGCTGAAATTGGGCAGCAGTTTTTGGGAAAGCATGGCATACACAACAGCAGTAGTGCTGGGCGCATTTTCTCTGCCTTTCATGTGCTGCACGAAAAACATTTTCTTCACCCTGAAAAAGAAACTCCAGTTGAAGATGAACGCCAAGGACCAACTGGGCTTCATGCACCTTGTGAAGAAAGAGGTGAAAACAATCACTCATTTCCTACAATTCATGGCGTTCGAGGAGGACCGAGAGATCCGGGTGGTCCTGAAGATCGTCAATTTAGACCTCTGCACTCCGGACAAAGTGGTGGCCGTCCTAGACGCCATCAAAATCCTCCTTTCAGACGAAGACACTCCATTTATCACCATCTTGGCTGCTGACCCAGGAATCCTCGTGGAGAGCATTCAGTTGTCAAATAACACCTGCAGCAATGGCTACTTGTACTTAAATCGAATCATCTCTCTCCCCTTCTCCCTGCCCCGAATGAGCTGCAAAGGCAAGAGGCGGATGCTCACAGGGATTCTGAATGGAAAAAGGAAACGGGGGCAGGATTGTGCTACTAATCAGGAAACACGGGCTCACAAGCAAAACAGCAAAGGGGTCCAAGAAGCCAAGGGCTCGTTGGCCACAGAGGAAGTCCAGCACATCTTCCAAGACATGAGCCATGAGAATTTTGAAGACTACATCCCAGGAAATTTTGTCCAAATGAACCGGGTCGTCAACACGGTGCTGACCATTAGGTCCATGCTTGACCTAGGATATAAGCCCCACCCTGGGCTGAATTTCAGTAGGGAAGATGGCAGGTTGGTGACCAAAGAGGTGGTCGATTGGGTTATCCTCGCCCATTTTTGGCCTTGCCGCCTGAGCTGGATTTTGCAGTGTGCGGAAGACGAGCAGCAGCAGGAAAAGCTCGCCGAAAGCCGGGCAAGGGGCTCACAGCTGAAGCAAGGCCATGGCAGAGGTGGAGGAGGAGATCCGCAGGGCAAAGCATTGGAAAGAGACAGCAAGGCATTGTTGCCGTTTTATGAGGACAATGCTTTGGAGCTGGACAAGATTAAGAACGACATCAGAAAACTTTTGGAGCTCGATGGAGACCCTGACCTTTTCCGAACCTTCTTGCAGAAGAGCCATTTTACGGTGGGGCGGGCCAGATATTTTTCCAACTTCCTCATCAATTTAGACTTCTCTCTGAAGAGGCAGTTTGAGTTGCAGCGGAGCCTGAATCATATAGTCCGGAAGGAAAACAGGGAGGGCGAGTCACCATCTGGGGAGAAAAGTGCTGGGTTTAAAGATGAAGGAAAACTCCAGAGCAGCTCGTTGCAGCAGAAAGATAACGCCCAAAAAAGAGAGGATCCTAGACACCCTTCAGTAGCCTAGCGTCCTTCAGATGTTTTGGACTACAATACTGAGATCTGATGGATTCAACTGAATTTCACTGCAGATATTTGTGGGGTTTTGTGGGGTTTTTAAAAAAAGCCTGCATGGGACAGGAAGAGAGGAATGAAGTGTGCTGTATATGATATGCATTTGTTACAAATACCAATCTCACCCCCAAATTAAATTATGTCTTATGAAAACACTACATTATTTTGTCTGTCATTTACTCTGGTCATTTCATGAGTTTGGATCATTTTCGCCACCACCACCACCTCATTCTACAGCTCCCAGAATCTCAGCTCTGCAGCCTCTTTTTCAGTGTTGCACAAAAACCACAGTCTGACTTTGGCTTCTCTCCCCTACACCTAGGTTCAGACTTATCACCTTAACCTTTTTTTTTAAGCCATCCAAGTTTGTGGCCATCACTCCCGCTTGTGGGAGCAAATGCCATAATTTATTTATGTATTTCATGCCGTGCTTTTTTCTGGGGGGATGCATGCCCCAAACATTTTGTGAATCTAAGTTTGTCCTCATTGAGGGACAGTATTTCATCATGAGTAGGAAAATGAGAGCACCTCCTAAACATATTTTTTAAGGAAAAAAACCACTGATTTTATGTATATACTGGCTCATTTTTTTAAAAAAAAAACCCATCCTCAATGCAATTCACTTTGTGAATTACATTCTTTTGCTTCTCCCGAATAATAATAATAATAATAATAATAATAATAATAATATGCCTGTTGTCTTTGTCCATGGAGTTTTCTTGGCAGGGATACTGGAGTGGCTTGCCAGTTCCTTCTCCAGGTGGATCACGTTTAGTCAAAACTCTCCACTATGACCTGTCCATCTTTGGTGGCCCTGCATGGCATAGCTCATAGCTTCTCTGAGTTATTCAAGCCCCTTCGCCACGACAAGGCATTGATCCATGAAGGGGATCTGTGGTCCATGGGGTCACGAAGAGTCGGACACGACTAAACGACTAAACACCACCACCAACACCAACAACAACAACAACAATATAATTATTTATACCCCGACAATCTGGCTGGGTTTCCCCAACCACTCTGGGCAGCTTCCAACAGAATATTAAAATCTTCCAGCTGATTAAGTAGATTGTATCTTATGAAGATTATGGGTAAATAAATCACACCAGTGACCTGAGGATTTCAGGCAGAGTTGCTGAACTTTTATTTCTGGAGTTAGGGACCACAGTGCTTCCCTGCTATAAGAAATAAATAAATGTTGAAGTGGCCTTCATCAAGTCCACCTCTTGCTCCAGGTTCCAGTAGCAATTTCCAGCACGCCTCAGGTGCACAGAACCTGGTTGAGCTGGTTATTTTCCCTGGAAAAGTTCACGGACCAGGTGCTTCCTCTCGGCGTGTTCTCTTGCACGCCTAAATAGGTCTTATTTCTGAAGACCACCATGGGAGATGATGCCGAAGGGGCCTGAGAAGGCCCTGACCCAAGGAAATAGGCACTGAAGGTCACCCACTCCCCGAGACCCATGCCAAGGACATCTCTGATTTCGTTCCTGTCGCTGTAGGCCAGGGCGCGTCCGTTCAAATGGTGCTGCTTCAACCTCTCCTTGTACTGCTGGGAATTTTCCTCTTTAAAGCCAAGCTGGTCCATCTGGAAAAGAACAAAAAGCAGAGGCGGAAACTCACAGCCACGTCCCTCAACATTGTCCCACATATAGGGAAGGCAAGGGGATTTTTTTTTCCTGTCTGGGGGCCATATTCCCTGTTGGGCAACCTCCCAAGGGCCACATGACCATGGTGGGAGGGGCCAGAGGCAATAAGTGGGTGGAGCAACTAGGGCCTAAACACACACACACCCCACTCCTCCACCCAGACAGGCAAGAGGCAGAATTAGAATTCAAGGCCAAGGAAAAACACCCGAGGTACAAAACGAGGGCTACTTCTCTAGAGTGTATTTCTAGTCAGGTTGGGATAGTTCTGCAGGACATGACTGCAGTCCAACCAGCAATCCATGTTTTGCCCGACAGGCACATGAAAGGAATGAAGCTCACAGAGCTTCCCTGCAAAATTTGCTAGAGAGAACTCTGTGTGGTCACTTCCTTTGTTTGCCGTAACACTATGCACTTCCTCCCCACTTGGGCAGACTCCTCTTTACTCAACATGCTTCCAAGCTGACCCTGGACAAGGCAGTGCTCTCCTACCTCCTTGCAGACCTCATCCACCGACAGCCCCAGCAGAATGCATCTGGAGATCCCGTGGCCCCGCTTGGTCCTCCGCTTCAGGCTGCGGCTGCCCCGGAGCAGCTCCATGTGCCTCTTCAAGGAGGAGTCCAGGTTGACCGTGTAAGGCAGGAAGAAGTTGGCGTCCTCCACCTGGAACCTGCGGCACAGGAAGCTGTGGAAGAGCTCGGGGTCCCCGTCCAGTTCCAAGAGCTTCTCCAGCTGGCCCTTGAGCATGCCGAGCTCGTCCATGTACTTCTCGTACACCTCCCACAGGAAGTGGTCGGGAGCCAGCTGGCAGCCTTGGCCCAGGCCCAGCCGGCCCACCTGCTCATCGTCCTCAATGCACTGCAAGATCCAGCTCAGCCGGCAAGGCCACTGGCTGGCCAGCAGCACCCAAGAGGCCACTTTCTGTGGACACAGCTTTTCCCGGGGGACCTCCGTCGCCATGAGACGCACAGTGACAGAGATGGTATTGATGATGCGTCTCATGTGCACCATGTTGTCCGTCATGTACTCCTTCATGCTGTCATCCAGCAGGAACTCAAAGGCCTCCTGGATCAGGTCCTTGGCTTTGAAGCCTTTCTTGCACCTTTTTTGGGGAGGTGCTTCCAGCCTGGGACTCACGACAACCAGAGGCACCCGGCTGCCATCAGCGTGTCGCTCGGGGGCCTTCCGGCTGGCGGAATTGCAACACAAGGGTGACCCAGTGTTCAGCCTCTTCTGGTTTTCCTGTGGAAAGTCCACTTCGCCCTCCTCGTCCTCCAGGCTTTTCTCCTGCTCCTCCCGGCAGTCGACGGCACACTTCACCAGCTGCATCTTGGTGTGGGTGTCCATCTTGGGGACCGAGAACGGGAGGGTGATGATGCGGTTCAAGAACTCGTAGCCATTGTTGGCCATGCCTTTCATGTACAAGGAGCTCTCCACGCAGTCCACGATCACGCTGGGGTCAGCCACCAGGATGGAGATGAAGGGTGCCTCGTAGTCCGAGAGGAGGATGTTCATTGCGTCGAGGACGCCCACCACTTTGTCTGGGCAGCAGTTGTCCAAGCTGGTGATCTCCAGCACCACCCTGAGCTTCCTCCGCTGGAAGATCTCCATGAACTTCAGGAACTTGGCAATGATCTTCACCTCCCTCTTGACATTGCTCATGAAGCCCAGCTGGGCGCTGAGGTCCGTCCGGTTCATCTGCCTCTCTAGCTGGGCCCTCTGGGTGACGATGACGTTCCGTAGCACCAGGACAGCCATCCGGATGGACGCCGCCGCCGTGATCCCAACCGCCGTGGCCCCGAGGCCCTCGACAACAGCAATGGCGTCCCCAGAAGCGTTGCCAATGGGGACACCGAAAACAAAGATGAGGGCTGCGAGCCCGACAGCCACCGCCGCCACCAAGAGGATGGCAGCCCACAGCGGCAGGCAGAGGTACTTCTTGCTGATCCACTCCTGGCGCAGAGGGGCCTCGACAAGGCCACACTTCCTGCCCACAGCTCTGTAGACACTCACAGGGACCAGGCCAAAGTGGCTCTCGATGCCATCGCACAAGGCAGTGATGAGACCTGCCCAGAGCTGGTCACTCCCGGCGTATTCCCAGGCACTGAAATGAATGAAGATGTGCTGGACGTTTTTTCTCTGCCGGTGTTGCAGTGTCAGGACGGGGCGGTAGAAGATCATGAGGAAGACGGCGGAGACCAGATCCCACCCAGAAGTCCCTCGCTGTTTCAGTCCGGTCCGCTGGAATTCCTGCTGGTCTTTTTTCCATGACTGAAGACGCATGTATTCTGAGAGGGAAAGGAAGAGAGCCAGACCAGAGATGGGTCTACTGTACCCCAGCCAACCAGGGTGTGTCCTGGTTTCTGTTGATCACACAATACTTTGATTAAATACCCAAACGTTAAGATCCCCTCTGGAGTCCTCGCTCCGTGTGCGACCGCCAAGTGAATTGAGGTGCATGGCAGCAAAGGAGAGGGCCTTCTCGGTGGTGGCACCTCAAATTTGGAATAGCCTTCTCAGAGAGACTCACCTGATGCCTGCTCTATGGTAAAACCCAATTTTCATTTAAAAGGCTTCAAACCAAGTTTAGACAACTTTTTTGAGGATAAGGCAGAGAATTGCAGGTGGGGAAAGTGCTAGAGCACTCATATCCTTGGGCTTTCTCTTGAGGCATCTGGTGGCCACTGTGAGAACAGGATGCTGGACTTTAGTTGATGTAGCTATAGGGCAGCTCATATGTTCCCATTCTGCAAGTTCCTTTACATGTCGTGCTTTAAATACGGTAAGCCATACACCAGTCATCCCCAAACTGTGGCCCTCCAGATGTTTTGGCCTACAACTCCCATGATCCCTAGCTAACAGGACCAGTGGTTGGGGAAGATGGGAATTGTAGTCCAAAACATCTGGAGGGCCAAAGTTTGGGGATGCCTGCCATACATTCTCAGCCTCTGGTGTGATTTCAAGCTGATCTATAAATTGTTTCGTTGCTTTATTTTCTGAGAGTTCCATGCTATTTATTTAAAACATTATTCACTGAATGATTTCCATCTCTCTAAGCAGTCTGTTTTGCCTCCGGTAGGGGAAACCGAGAATAGTGAGAAAGCTACTTGGTGCAGCAAATAACTGAAATCCAAGCATTGCACCAGTGAAACTCAAATTCTACGTCAAGAAAAGCAGATGCTGAAAACCAGCATGTGCCCACTTACTTTGCAGGGGCGTCTCTGGAAATGGAGGTAAATGCGTTTTGCTCTCCTGACACATAGCCCTTGATAGCCCTGCCCTCCACAGTATTTAACTCATCCCCCACCTTCATAAAGCCACTCCTGTTCTTCTTAGCCATCGCCTCATCCAGTATGAATGAGTTCCGCAGGCTACACTTGCATTCTGTGAACAAGCACCAGAGGCAGATTTAGGGCAGTGTGAACAGAGCGGTTGCACCAAGCATACAACCATGGGGGCTGCCTTCTCAAAGCCCGGTGAGCAGTTCCCTAGCTTTGGGGAGGAGGTGTGAGGGCCCTGACCAGGTCCTAGAACCCTCTTCCTCCTTCCCAAAGCCAGGCAAGCACTGTGGGATGTGACACACAAGTAGCAGTCAAGTACAACATTCCTTGTTTTCCTAGAGTGGACATGCAAGAGGATGTTTGGTCCAGCCAGTTGGAACTTCCTCTTTCCTCCTGGCTGGGACATACTTCCTTTGCATGTGACTAGAGGTGGGCGTGACCTTACCTGTGCAAGTAACAAAAGCACATGGCACGCAACACACTCTCTTTCTTTTACTTCCTCTGTCGTTGGAGCAGCTTTTTAGCTAGAGATGCTCTGTTAGCTTCCAGCCAACAGAGGACAATGGGATTATCCCCATATGGGATAGATCCACATGTATATATTTTGTAACTAAGTCTGCCTTCAGGGATCCAACTGTGAACTGATGATGTGAGTAAACTTCTTTTATTTACTTTTAAAAAGATTGTGGCGTGTTTATTCTTTTAAGAGGGATATAAGGAGACTTACCAGGAACCTAATAGTGAGAGGCTTACACAAGCCTGCAACCAGTTATCTGCTGTGCATTTAAAAGGGGAATGTGAAACTCTGCTAAGTAAAGGAACTTGCTAGCGCAAGTTAGGAAGGATATTAATAAACAATATATCCTCTCCTGCCTCCCTGAACATTCCCACAAGCGCTCTTTGGGAAGGAGATAGGAGGGCTCTAGGACCCTGCCAGAGCCTCACACCACCTTCCTAAAGCCCAGCTTAAGACGGCACTATGAGGGCTACAGGGAGGGTGTCAAGTGGCCTTGCACAGGGTGGATTATTACCAAGGTCTGCCCTTGTTAGCCCTTCCTTTCCTGGGTCTTCACCTTATGAGCACTCACCTCGGATCCTGTCCAGGAGAAAGGCTTTGCAGTGCCCCCACGGTGCATAAAACCCAACCGTCACTGGGGAGGACACGCAGTAGAGGGCCTTGGCTAAGGAGAAGCAGTAGGCGTCATCTTTGTTCTGGAACTCTGCAAAAGGAAGAGCAGGGGAGCAGCCAAAAGGCAAATCCCACATCAGATGCCAACAGCCGCTGGTAGAATCAGCGGCGGCTGATCCTTTAGGGTGAACGGGGACCCTGGCCCACCGACCTCAGGGTGCCTTCAGCCAGCCCCAGCTGCCTGCTTTCAATTTGCAACAAACACAGTCTGTCAGCTTCCTCCTTCCTCCTTAGACCATGTGGAGGATGGGGATAAAACTAGTGTTCCTTGGCTCCACCTGTCCTTGGCTCTGGCTCCACCTGCTCTTTGGGCTCCCCGCTTTCCAACTTTACAGTCCCAATGGGCTGGTGGGGGGGCGGGTTGAAGTCCAAAAACATCAGGGGTGCTGCAGGTCCCCTTTTCCTGCTGCACTCCCTTGGGGGAATCTTGTTGGCATCCGTCTGTCTCAAGAGACAATGAAGTCAAACTGCTGTGTTAGCAGCACTGAAGTGACCTCCCCAGGTCGTAAGCTTGGGCACTGTGTAGGGAGGTCCCGGGCTGCCCAGACGACAAGGCCCGCCCCCCTCGGCCAAAGGAAAGCAGAGCAAGACATTTGGCATCAGCTTGGCTGCAGGAGTTGCCAGAAGGAGGTGTACAAGGCACCATCCAACCGCCTTAGGGACTCTGCTCCGGATTTGAGTAGGGTTCGCTCCTGAGCCTTTTCTTCTCCTGAAGCTGTTCCTCAAGGCAGCGGAGGTTTCCTTCTCTTAGATGGGCTCCCTTCCCAGGTGGCCGAACCCCCTCTGCCCCCCACTTCCCTCTGCACCATGTACAGAAACCGAGGGGGAAACTCATGTACCCTTTCAGGAAGTGGGGAGATATGGCTGACACAAAAAAGGGCACACCAGCCAATATGACTAGGACTGAATTCCACCTAGCCAAGAGGCAAGGCCTGTGAGGACCAAGTTATCTTACCCTCTCTCTCTCTCCTTCCTTCCCTCCCTCTCCTTTCTTTGCAACTGGTGTTATGTGGGGAAGTGATGTTTAATATTCCTGAAGAAATCTACCCAGCAGCAGACACCCTTCTTCACGGAATGGTTCACAGTTACTAACTTGGGCTATGATCCTGAGATAATAACCTCTGGATCCTTCGGGTAAGTACACCCATCCTAAAACCCAAATTATTCCACTTACCTCTGGTCAGGGAGAGCATCGCTTTTGTCAGCCACAGGGTATTAAAAAGGTTGAAGATGCACAGGTGCTGGTAGCTAAGAAGAGGGAGAAAATGTGGAGGCTTTTCAAACTATTCCTGGGCCTGGGACTAAATATATGCAAAAGTTTGCTCTCTGGAAGGTTGGCAGCTCATCACGTGTAAATAGACAGAAGGAAGGTGTCAAGGACTGTTTCCCATCAAAAAATGAGGATTAAGACTTCCTCCTCTGTACAGTTGAAATCTTCAGTACATAGCATTGGAGAGGTGGTCTTCCTTTGGCCCCTATTCCTGCACAACTGCTTCTCGTAAGAAATGGACACTCCAACCCGATCTTTACCTTCCAGGTGTTTTGGACTCCCATCAGCCCCAGCAAGCGCAGTCATGTGATGCTGGTGTTGATGGGAGCACAGCCAGGGTGATTAGGGCAGATGTTCGTTGCAGCTCCAGAACATCTGCAAGGCGCCAGGTTAGGAAAGGCTGGCCTACAACCCTCTCCAGCTTCCTCTGCTCTGGAATTCTCAGCTGACCGACAAGTCAAATCTGTAACCTGCAGCAACAGGTTGGTAGCACTGCTTTCTGGGTGGCACCGCTTCAAGCTACAGAAGCTGCTTGGCACCCAGTCTGGTGATAAAACTATTCCAAATATGTAACGGAAGAAGAAGGGAAAGCCAGCCTTTCCCTTAGCAAGCTGCTTGGGGTCTTATTTTTCTCCCCTGAGCCAGCATGCAAACATGCAGAGCTTCACGAGCCCAGCTCTTACAGGTGGCTGTTTCTGACACAGCAGACACAACATGAGCATGCAAGCTTTTCCGCCTGGCTGCAGCAGAAAGTGGGAGGCGAGATGACGAGGTCTCCCCCATCGGCTCTCTCCTTGCCTTCTCCCCTCCCAGAACCTCCTCCCACCCGTGTCTGCTCCACCTGGCCATTTTAACAATTACGTAATATTACGTCAGAATCAAGGATTCAACTCGCTTTCCTCCACCCCGGCCTTCCTTTCCCCCACCCATAATGTACTTATTAGCTTCAGGGGCGCCAGCTCGTGTGTGCTGGGCCAGCCCCCCTATATTTCAGGGGCAGGGGCCAACCCCCCCCCAAAAAAGTTCAAAAAGTGTGGAGGGGAAGCAATTATTTTAAACTGTAAACACCCGTTAGTGAGTTGGCAGAAGAGGGACACATCAAAAGGTCGCAGGTAGGTAGTTGGCAAGCAAACAACATCTCTCTTTCCCCCCGAAGCAGTTTGTACTGTAATCGCACAGTCTATGCCGGGCAGGTGGCCCGTTAATAAAGCCTGTTCCCCAACATTAACAGCAACCACACTGTTTGCATAAATGGCTCAAAGGCGACAAAGACTCGTGGGCAGAATTTCTTTCTAAAATAAGAACAGAGAAAAGCAGGTGGGCTCCAAGAGGGTCAGAGGAGACAAGTCCAGGATCCTCTTTCCAGCAGCAGGTAACACTCACCTGGCATGCGAAGGCTGCCAAGGCTACACCCACTGAAATCAGCGGGGCTTATTTTTGAGTAAGCTGCGAGCCTGAAAATGAGCCCTGGGGCCATAAACAGGACTCACTTCCGAGCTTGCGTGAGCCAAGCTGGTGAGCAATAAACCTTAAGCGAATGCAATGTTTATAGGCACAGCCAGCCGCCACTCAGCCCAAAGGGGTGTATTTGCAGGAGGATTATTCAGAGAGCCAAGGTTCAAGAACAGGCTCCTTCTCCCTCCCTCCCTCCCTCCCTCCCTCGCCAGCAAAGCAGCAGCACCCAGAGAAGGCAAGGGCAGGTGGTCTACTTACATGCAGGAAGCGCGCAGAAACGTCAGCACCGTTCCGGTTGCGGCAGGCCTCTGCCAGCGCGAACTTTCCCTTCCTCCTTCTCAGATAGGCTTATCAATTCCCATTACACCTTTATAGACTTAAGGGTGGTGAATTTCTCAGGCGAGGCAAGCTCACGCCATCTGTAACTTTGGCTGGGTGAGGGGTGGGTTATACCTGAAGGAACGTCTCCACCCCTATAGTTCAGCTGGTACACTGGGGTCCATCTACCAAGAGGCTTCTGGCAGTTCCCTCACTGCGAGAAGCAAAGTTACGGGGAACCAGGAAGAGGGCCTTCTCGGTGGTGGCGCCCTCCCTGTGGAACACCCTCCCGTCAGATGTCAAGGAAATAAACAACTATCCGACTTTTAGAAGACATCTGAAGGCAGCCCTGTTTAGGGAAGTTTTTAATATTTGATGTTTTATTGCTTTATTATTATTAATAACATTCTGTTGGGAGCCACCCAGAGTGGCTGGGGAAACCCAGCCAGATGGGTGGGGGTATAAATAATAAATAAAATTATACAAAGACTTGGGGGAAGTGGAAAGCTGATGAGTGAGGCTGCAGAAGTCAGGGATCAGGACTGGTGGTCATGAATATTAGTGTCAGATCCCCACTTGGCCATGAAACTCATTGGGGGATCTTGAGCCCACCACTGCCACTTAGCCTAACCTACCTAAGAAATAATGAGACCCATGCATGCCAACTTGGCCCCCTTGACAGAGGGATGTAAAACAAATAAATTGCTTTAGCAGTGCAGCACTGAAGTGATCTCCCCAGGGCGCAAGCCTGGGCAGAGGGCATGGAGGTCCTGGGCTGCCGAGAAACGAGCCTGCGACCTTCTGCAGCCAAGGAAGCTGCTCTGCCGCTAAGCTACTTCCCCAATTGATTGCCTTAAATTAGCTTAGGACTCAAACCCATTTTTTTGTGGTTTCCCTACCCCACCTGACCCTGGGACCCCCATGCCCTTCCCCATGTTGTTCAGGAGAGCCCAGCAGCCTCCAGAGAGGCACCATCAGAATGTGAGCGGCTGCACGGCAGTTGCAAGGGGAGAGAAGGAACTGCAAAGGTCATTTCCATGTACTGCCCTTTCATCTATTTATAATCTTAGGATCCAAGCATAAGTCTTTAAGGTGCTGTGGGCCTCCTTGTTAAATCTACCACCCATGTTCCCAAAATTAAATACAAATATGCACACATAGCTAAAGCAGTTTTATTTCAGCTGCTGTGTGATCAACAGCAGTGTTTAGAAAAACACATTTTTAACACAATACCATTTCCCTTTCTTTCCTTTTGCGGGGCCGGGAGGGAGGGAGGGAAGAGATTTTTTCCCCAATTTGCCACTATCTGATGGTAGCACTCGAGGAACAAGTTCTTAGATGAAGCGTTAAATGGTAGCCCAAGAATGACAATCCACTTTCAGTATCTAAACATCGGACCGTTCAAACATGCAGGAGTGATGTGCAGTCAGGAATAAGGAATGAGATGATGCCCTTTGTCTCTTCAGTTAACACCATAAATATTAAGTGGAGAAGCAGTAGCTTAAAGGCTTCAAGCTGCCAAACTGACTCTCCCTTAAAATGCAAAATAAAAAAATTCATTCAGTAGCACCTTAAAGACCAACTAAGTTTTTATTTTGGTATGAGCTTTCGTGTGCATGCACACTTCATCAGATACACTGAAACAGAAGTAACCAGACCCTTATGTATATTCAGAGGGTGGGGGTGATGGGAATGGGTGATGGGCTGATAGGGGTGGTAAACCTGTAGATGACTGTTAACGACTGTTAATGACTGCAATTGGTCTTGGGGGGGGGGGGAGCAAGGGCTGAGGTGCTAAGGAAAGCTTGATCATGTATAATGAGATAAGAATCCTATGTCTCTGTTCATTCCAGGTGGCTCCATGGTTTTAAGCTTGCTAATGAGTTGCAATTCAGCAACTTCTCTTTCCAGTCTGTTTCTGAAATTTTATTTGCCTAAGCAGGACATCTGATCTCTGTTACAGACAAGAGGTCCTCTGCTGTCACCCTGTACAACCCCCCCCCCCCAAAAAAAACTACAGTTAAACATTTGCACAGGAATATGGCAGCATCAGTTCCTTCTCCTGCCTTCAGGGCTTGATGTGGATCCTTGCAGCTATGATCTGGTGGAAGTGATTTGGGTGACTGACAGAAAGGCTGTTAGAACAGGGCTCATCCTAAACAGTAATAAAAAAGCAGCTCACAAAGAGCTGTCTGGCAATTTTAGTTTATTCAAATTCCTGCCAAGACAGAATAACCAAGGTTACAAGGAAAAACTGAGAAAGTGGGTTTAAAATGCGTCTACACAGGGCACCTAAACCGGTTCAACCGCCATGTGAGTGTGTTGACGATCTCCAAAACCGAATTCCCAACTTCCACACGGCACGGCAACCCCCAGAGCCTCTTGAGGTGAGCTGCGTCAATCAGACCTGCTCAAAGCATCCTCACATCTGTAGGGAGCAAGTGTTTTTAGTTCAACTATAAAAAGGAGGAGAAAAATGTGATGGGAACAGAATGATTATGTATTTTTGAACTGTGCCCTCAAGTGGCAGCTGTGGGCAGCTCTGGTCAGTCATTTCTGAGAGGGCACCCAGATCTGTATTCCGGGTTTGCTAAGCTCCTGTCCACCCCGTAGCAACTCCCATCTCCCTTGACCACTGGCCATGCTCACGAAGCAACAACTGCAAGGCCACAAATCCCCCACCTGCAATACCAGCTGTGCTAAAATCCAGCAGCTAGGAGAAAGGACCAGTCCATTAAAAACGGGCAGGAAACCCTTTCCAAAAAGTAAAATTCCCGGCTCATCATTCCTCCTGTTCCGTCCTGACGAAGGCACCCATCTGCTTGGTGTGGGCGTCTCTGAGTTGTTCCAGCTGCCTCTGCCCACGCCGGACGAGGTACTCTATAATCATGACATCTGTCCGGGGGATCTGGGCATTTTTCCTGAACTCGGCCTGTATCCGAGGAAGGAAGCCAGGCTTGTCCTTGCCAGCCCGGAGGAAGCTGCGGTAGAGGCCGAGCACTTGCTTCTGAAGTTTGCTGTGGCGGGCCATGGGGCGTTCGGACATCCCTTCTGGTCAGCCAGGGAGGATCACCCAAGGAGCAGAGCAGGGGCTGGGGAACCAAAAGGAGCAGTGTCAGAACAAAAGCTGGTGGGAAAGTTTGGGGGGGGGGGCAAACAAGGCTGGAGGAGGGCGGGAGCCTTTCTGAGAGAAAATCAGCTCTGGGTCCGAGTTCCAAGACCTGCGTCAGGGGTGCCAAATTGAATAAAATATGGGGGGGGGGTGCAAAAAAAATGCACAGATGCGAACTGGCCCACAGAGCAATCTCCGCAGGAGTGAACAGACCCAGGCGAGTTAAACCTTGCCGACCCCTGCTCTACAGCATGTGCAGAAACTGCCTTCTTGACCCTTGGTCTGCCCACTCAACTGGAGCTTGTCTTTGCATGCAGGGCAAGTCCCTAACTCACCGAGGGTTTGAGACCCATCAGCTGCCCTCACCTGATTTAGCTAGTCAGTCGAAGCTGTTTCCTGGAATTGTGGCCGCTGTCACCTGCCGACAGCTTCTAGGAGCGGCAGGTGAGAGCTGAGTGCAGGGTGGGGACCAAAGGCAGGCAACCCCCCCCCCCAAGATTAAGCACTGCAGCCTTAGCAAAAGGCTCCACAGCGAGGAGAATGAAAAGTACAAAATCAGAGGCAGTATGTCTAGTTATTAATGGTCAGCGATGTTTCAAGCAGGGGGGCAGGAGTTATCTTCAGGAGGGAGGGGAGGCTGGCAGGAGCACATGGGCCACCAGAAGCTGCCCACCCCCCAACCCAGTGCCAGAATTACATATAAGCTAAACTAGCTATAGCTTAGGGCCCCACTCTCTTAAAGGTAAAGGGACCCCTGACCATTAGGTCCAGTCGTGGACGACTCTGGGGTTGCGGTGCTCATCTCGCTTTACTGGCTGAGGGAGCCGGCATACATGTGGCCAGCATGACTAAGCTGCTTCTGGCGAACCAGAGCAGCACACAGAAATGCCGTTTACCTTCCTGCTGGCGCAGTACCTATTTATCTACTTGCACTTTGATGTGCTTTCGAACTGCTAGGTGGGCAGGAGCTGGGACTGAGCAACAGGAGCTCACCCCATCGTGGGGATTTGAACTGCCGACCTTCAGATTGGCAAGCCCTAGGCTCAGTGGTTTCTTTAGACCACAGCGCCACCCACTCTCTTGGAGACCCCCCAAAAAATTAAAAGGAAAAAAAACACCTCGGTGTACATTTCAAAAATACAAGATAAAAAACAAATAAAATAAAACCTACATACAGCAACAGTGTTTATTGTTTGAAACAAATTTAAAAATTGTCCAGTAGCACCTGAGAGACCAACTAAGTAGTTCTAGGTATAAGCTTTCGTGTGCATGCACACTTCTTCAGATACTTTTGTGTTGCATAGGCTCCTATGATGTAAGTCATGAGTCCCCAATCATTTTAAGTTAGAGCTTAATAATTATTTCACTATAAATATACTTCTTAATTGTATTTCACTATTAATAAACTTAATTGTATTTCAGTTCAACCATGACTTTGATAAAATACATATTTTGTGATGTGCCAATGGCTTGAGATACCTATAAGGTCCATCAATGACCATATATCCAACACAAAAAACAGCAAAGGACAGCTGGACATATAAACCTAAATCCGGCCCTGCCCACCCCCCCGACCCGACGCCACTCGGGCGTGGCAACAGAAACAGCCCCCAATTCTCGTGGCCTTGAAGCGACCGCCCTGAAAACGCAGTTCGAGAGGACCTCCCGCCGCCGCGCCAGGGGCCTGGTTACCCGGCGCCTGACCCGCGATCCCGCAACGCTCCCCGCCGAAGCACCTCTCTCAACGGCTCCACCGTTCCATCCGGACTCCGGCCAAAGGAGGGGATCCCGCCTCTGTGCGTCATAAGCCGTAGAACGTTGACACTGCCTCGCTTCAAAATCTCGCTTTCCATTGGCTCGTCGCTCGCAAGGGGGCGTTCCCAGGAAGTTCCCGGCCGCTGCTGGAAGCCACGTGGGCGGGGAGGCCGAGCGTCTTTGTCCTTAAGAAGACCCCAAGGAAGGGCAGGCGATCCCCAACCCGAGAAGGTGCCCCAAAGGGGGCTCCACGTTGGCGATTGTATTTGGACTCACTGACTGGGAGTGAATGGAAGCTCGTTTTAACTAGAGCTTTCCGTTTGAGCCGAGCCGGAAGGAATGCCTCGTCTTGCAAGAAATTTATTTTGTTTTGAAAAAATAGTGAGTGTGCATGTGCGCTGATTGCGGTTCCCCTATCCGCTGCTCCAGCTGTAACCGCAACCTAGGCTTGATTAAGGCAGGGGAGTTAAAGGCTTCGTCCCTGGCGCGCCCCAAACGACCTGCCTGCCCCCTGCATCCGCTAAATAATTGTTCCTGTAGGTCTTGGAGGACCATACGGAGAGCAGCCCATGTTGCTTCAGACAGAGATAGGGAAACTGTGGCCTTACATATACCCAGGGCCGGTGCTATCACAGAATTGTACAGCTGGGACCACGAGGATCATCTAGTCCAACCCCCTGTAATGCAGGGCTCTTTTGCCCATGGTGGGGCTTGAATCCGTAAGTCTCACGTTCTACCTAGGGTGCAGTACTGACCTTTGAGGGGCTGAGTTTTTATACAGATTAGTTTTTGTTTATCCTACGAATTTCTGATCATATTTTACTTCTACATTTTGAAGAATTTTTATCATTTCTACAAGATGGGTTTTTGAAATTTGAAGTTAGTGATTTCCCTAAGGCACAAAATAGCCTGGCACCAGCACTGCATACACCTCCTCTCAGCCAACTATGCTGCCTGGCACTGACAGGAGGTGGGAGCCCAGCGTCGGGGGGGGGGGGCAGATGTTATGGTTTAAGGGAAAGTACGGTAATTCTCAGAATGAAGTTGCAGGACTTGGGAGAGGCAACAGTTCAGGCACTGTTCACTTGGTGCTCCCCACCACCTGCCCCCCTGACTTCGCTTCAAATGCACCAAGGCCGCCTTTGTTAAGAAGGCTAATGACACGTACTCCAAACTTGTTTCCAAAACAAATGTATAGCTTTGCAGCTTGATGGCTTTAAGCAGCAGATTGGGGGTTGTTGTGTTTTTAAAATCCACTCATTTTTGAGGAAGAACTAGAACAGGGAATATGATTACTATCATAGTAATCTATGAAAGGCAGTATACTGTAGTTTGAGCCCACTATCTAACCTTCCCAGGCAAGGGACACAAATATATAGAGTAGGTATTTTGCAAGCTTGCAGAATGCTGCAGCCACAAGATAGAGGGCTTAAGTTTTCACTCACGTTCTTTTTTGCTCAACTACATGAAAAGCTCCCCCAATTACTACTGCACATTTATCCAGCCCAGCCGTGAACGAGATGCAACAGCACCCTCCTAAATGACGTGGCCTTTGACCACAGAGCTTGAGATTTGGGAAGGGCTGGGAGAGAAACCAGGGTGAACAAAGGAGGCGGGAGAAAGATGAGTCGGATGATGAGCAAAGGAGTTGAGTCCTGGGCGATGAAGGATTTTGAAGGGAAACAGGACCAGCTGAGCCAGACTGAGGGATAGCGTTACCGGCTGAGGGAGGAACAGGCTGTGAAGATGAGAAAGGAGAGCAGCAGCGGAATTCCACTTATGCGGAAGGATAGAGTGAAAGCAGCGCAGGGGGCAGATAACTAGCAGCTTGAAGCAGATGCAGAGAAAATCAGTGTTAAGTGCTTAAGGAGAGGGAGAATATTAGCAGATGCTTCCCTAGAAGAGCAGAAACAAAGCAGTCCTTGCAGTCAAGGCAAGAGAGGAGCTGAGCATGGAGATCACACTAGAGCAGGCATCCCCAAACTGCGGCCCTCCAGATGTTTTGGCCTACAACTCCCATGATCCCTAGCTAACAGGACCAGTGGCTGGGGAAGATGGGAACTGTAGTCCAAAACATCTGGAGGGCCTAAGTCTGGGGATGCCTGAGCTACGTCCTATGTCCTGCACTAGAGGCAGGTTGGGGAATCTGTGGTCCTCCTAATGAATGCTGGACTAAAACTCTCACCCACCACGGGCCGTGCTGGATGGGGCTGATGGGAGGCCACATTGGTACCAATGGGTCACACCCACCCCACCAGTATTTGTAATATTTAGAGGCAGGGGGAGAAGAACCCAGTGGCACTGCTACACAAGGTTTCCCTCCTTGCACAAGGTTCCAGGTTCCATCCCTGGAATCTCCAGCTGAAGTGATCTGGAAAGCAAGGCAAGGAGATCCAAGGATCTGGAGAGCTGCTGCAAGACGACCTCCCATACCTCCACCCAGCCGGGATCCCCAGGATTTTGGCGTGCAAGATGGAAGAAGCTCACACAGAAGCAGCACTCGTGTCTGGAATGTATATATTCCCACCAACTTTTTTAATTTATCGTATTCACATAGCATCGGCCAGCAGCACAAAAAAAAAAACAAAAACAACTTTTCACAACGGGGAAAAAATGCATGGTCATAGAAATGTCTGCATTTACTTTAAAAAAAGCAGGAAGGGTCTTGTACAAATCTGCTCAGAGGTTCTCTTTTCATCCTGCTCAACTAACTGCTTCTGCAACCAGCAGGCCTTACTACCGGGGTGGCGTGGGGTGGGGGAATCAGGAGCGACTTTGCTGCCACCCCCAGGCCCCACCCCTTCAAGGATTGCTACAACAAGGCAAGGGCACTCCAGTTTTCTCTGGGTTAACTGAGCCGGCAAAGAAGGGTGTGAATGTGAGAAAAATCATGGGGATGTAGCATCTTCACGGAACAGACGAGACACAACCAGGAGAAAGGGAAGGGGGGAAGGAAACCACCAACACAAGTCGAAGAACACACAGCGGCTTTTCGCGCCTTCTCCCTTTGGCTTGCTCAAGTGACCTCGCACATGGGATCAGAGCGCAACAGCCAGCCATTAACAGAGGCCGCATGGCGACCCGCTCCGCTTCCTTCAGCCACCCCTGCACCTCTTCCTCTCCCCGTCACATTTCGTCATCCAGGCCATAGTCCACCACTTCCGGGAAATCCCCCACGGTGACGAAGCGAGGCTTCACGAAGGCGCCGTACTTGAGCTGGCACTCAAAGTACTGCTTTCCGTTGACGCTGCCAAGGAGAGGAAGAGCAGGAGAGAGTCATACACAGGCTGGGGGGGTTTCCAGGGACAGCGGCCTGAGGAGAATCCCAGCTGGTCAAAGGGTGGCCTAAGCCCCAATCCTCAGCATACGCCGCTGACTTTTTTTTTTTTAAAGGAATGCTTCTGCACCAGGGCAATCTACATTCTGTGCCCTGTATAAATTATAGGAGTTTCCTGTTTTGCACAGTTTCTTGCTCTGCATTATTTATCCTGCTCCTGCCATTTTAAAAATCTTTAAAACAACTATTTGACTTTTAGAAGTCATCTGAAGGCAGTCCTGTTCAGGGAAGGTTGAGATTTTACTGTGTTTTTGATATTTTGTTGGGAGCTGCCCAGAGTGACACCCAGAGTAAAATATTATTATTTTACATTTCAAAAAAATATTTATTCTTGTTTTGCTGGCTATTAAGAAGGGGCGGGAACTATGCAGGACTCTGACATTCTGCCCCCAACCGCTGGAAATGTTATTCAGTCAGCCCTTCTGACAGAATTCTGTACCCAATACAACATTCTGCACTACAGAGGAAGACTTGAAGCAAACTCAGACTTGTTTTTATCTTTCTGAGGCAGCCTAAACTGCAGACTGCCTTTAGACGTAGACATAAAACATGTGCAGACAATGTGCCAGAAGTTAAGGTGGGAATATGCTGATGCTTCAATGTGAAGCTATGAAGCTACCAGAGCCACCCAGATCCCATTATGACCCACTTTGGGGGCCTAGGCTAGGCAGAACTGCACAGCAAGAGACGTCAGGTGGAGGGAGCGCTTTACCTTCCGTCGTGCTTCCCCACAGGCTCATCATACTTGATGCCGACCCAGTAACCAGGCTTGAACTCCGTTAAGCCTATGGAGAATAAAGGAAAGGTGGAAAGCTTACAATCCTAAGTCAGGCACAAGTGCAATGGGCCTTACTTCCAAGGAAGCGTGCTTTGGACTATAAGTCTCACTGGGACTTGAAGCAACTTATCTGTTTTTGCAAGGAGGGAGGGACACTCATAATCCCTGTTCAAGCTGAAAAGCACCATCAAATTTCATAGAATCATAGAGTTGGAAGGGACCCTGAGGGTCATCTATGTTGGATATTCTCTCTCTGTGTGTGTGTGAATCATTTGTTCCAGAAACAGAGAAGAACAGAGAAGAAGCTTCAAGAAGCAGAAAGCTGGAGTTTTTTGTGTGTGTGTATGGAAGGACTTTATCTATGGGAACTGTTCTTTGGACATGCGCAGTGTGACAGGAATTACTGATAAAATGGTTCTGTTGTAACTTGTCTTTTGCTTGCGTCTTGCAGTTAAGAGAGAGAGTGTCTTGGACTCTTGCTGGACTCTAAGCATGCCTTGACCATGGCAGTAGTGAATGTCTGTATATATTTCCTACCAATAAGGTTTTATGCCTGTTAAGTAAACCTCTACACTTGACTGAATCTTTATGGCGTCCATGAGTGTTTATTGCCTACTGTGTGTACGTTCAACCCCGAAGACACTTCCAAGGATGGAGCTGCGTTGAGATGTAACTCTGCTGAGTGTGGATACTGACACACACGCACAGCAAAAGTGATGCCAGACAGAATCCTACTAAATCATCCATCAGAAGTTGATGGATTGATCCAACAAATCTAGTCCAACCCCTGCAATGCAGGAATATGCAGCTGTCCCATATGGGGAATCGAACCTGCAAACTTGGTGTTCTCAGCACTGCGCTCTAATCAACTCATCTCCCCAGTGGTGCCAAATGTGTTAACAGAATTTTTCACTTTTTTATAAAGCAAAACCAAATAAAACTTCAAACTGCTCCTCACACTGGTTTCTGCACCGTATTTTAAATGCCCCCCCTCCAATCACTACAAAGTGATTCTCTTCTACAGTGCAGGAAGTAGGGACATGAGCCCAGGTACTCACCAACGTACATCACTGTCCCTCGTTTGTTGGGCTGCCCTGCTGCCCGCACCTCACACCTTGACCCCACGGAAATGGCTTCCGCCAGGGCCTTCTCCTCCACCAGCTTCTGCTCCCTCTCTGCTTCCTTCTTCATCATTTCTTCCGCATTGTAGTGCCCCAGCTTACTTGTTTTCATGAAGGAGCGTGCTGTATCTGCAGGACACAGACAGTGGCGGGAATCCGTTCAAAAGGAGTAAACTCGCTTCTCTTCAAGCAGCAAACAGGAAGCTGAGCTCCCCCAAGAAACACTCAGGCTGAAACAAGGCAATCTACAACGGTACCTGTGAGCCCTCTATGAATTAGTTCACTCAAGTTCACTCAAGCAGAGGTCTATCTAGCCCAGCAGCCCGATCTCAGTGTGGCCAACCTGAATGGGAAGCTCACAAGCAGGGCCTGAGCACAACACTTGAGATTCTCAGCAATGCCACAAGACATGGAATCTTAGAATCACAGAACTGTAGAGTTGGAAGGGACCTTGAGGGTCATCCAGTCCAACTCCTTGCAATGCAGGAACAGATGGCCATGATAGATGGCCATCCAACCTCTGCTTAAAAGCCTGCAATGAAGGAGAATCCACCACCTCCTGAGGGAGACCGTTCCATTGTCAAATGACTCTTACTGTCAGAAAGTTCTTCCTGAGGTTTAGTTGGAATCACCTTTCTTGTAGCTTGGTTTGAGTCCTGCCCTCTGTAGTAGCAGAAAACAAGCTTGTTCCCTCTTCCAAGTGACAACCCTTTAGATATTTGGAAATTGCTATACTATCAGTCTTCTCTTATCCAGGCAAAGTAAAGGTAAAGGAACCCTGGACTGTTAAGTCCAGTCAAAGGTGACTATGGGGTTGTGGGGCTCATCTTGCTTTCAGGCCAAGTGAACCGGCGTTTGCCCACAGACAGCTTTCCGGGTCATGTGGCCAGTAGGACTAAACCGCTACTGGCACAGGAGGACCGTGACGAGTGCCAGAGCACACGGAAATGCCATTTACCTTCCTGCCGCACCAGTACCCATTTATCTAATCACGTTGTCATGCTTTTGAACTGCTAGGTTGGCCAAAGCTGCGATAGAGGAACAGGAGCTCACCCCGTCGCATGGATTTGAACTGCCAACCTTCTGATCGGTCGGCAGTTCAAATCCCCGTGGTGCAGTGAGCTTCTGTTGCTCTGTCCTAGCTTCTGCGAACTCAGCAGTTCGAAAGCATACCAGTGCAAGTAGATTAATAGGTACCACTGCAGTGGAAAGGTAAACAGTGTTTCCATGCACTCTGGCACTTGTGACAGTGTCCCGTTGCACAAGAAGCAGTTTTCTGAACCTCTTTCAAAGCCATCCAAGAATGTGAGCAGCTGGAACCCAAAAACACAAATGAGGAACCAGTTTCAAGAACCTAAGATACAACTGATGGGATTATACAGATTCTTTTCTTTCAAACACAGATTCATTTGGGACACTGCCATCAGCTCTCACCTCTTCGCTTGTCGTATTCATCATCGGTTATCTCGAATTTCTCCACGTTTGACACATTTTCATATTCCCCGATGGTTGCACCACTCGTGTCAATAACCTACAGGCCCCCAAAACACAGTCATTTTATTTATTTTTTAAATGCAGAAGCAAAAGAGGAATTTCTAAGCTTTTTTTTTTAAGGCATTTGTTGACACCAATTGCAAAGGGTTCACAGAGGGCCACATGCCACATGTTTCATTCCATCTTTTTTTTATTAATAAGGATTAAATTTATATATGGAACACAGTGACACAGTTACTACTAGGAATAGACCCCACTATGGAAAATACTCCAAAAATTAAGAGGTCACATAATTTAATTATTTGCAGTGTGGCACCAATGTGCGTAATGCTGCTCAGATCAACATTAAGCAATGGAAGAGAGCAGGGTCCCCATTCCCATGGAATGTGCAGACTACATTTCAGTAGCCAGGGAACCTCACTTTCCTCACCCACTCACGAATCCTTTGTCAGAACCCAGCAATCTCCATAGTCTACTGCAAACAGGACCAAGTGCATGCAACTGAAATAAATGCTTATTCTTCCCTATTCCCTCCCCCCACTTCAATTTCCCTCCCCTGTGTCCATTTCTAGATCATAAGGACCCTGGATTGTGGCAGGGACCTGTCTTCCCAATCTTTACAGAGAATGATATTTTTAAAATTTTGTTTATTAACATTTACTAGCAACACCAGTAGACCGCCCTTCATCACATCATTCTGATCACAGGGGGGTTGCCAACATATTAAAACATACAGCAAGCACTTAAATCAAATCCAAACTCTTCTAAAGACACACTGAATAAAGCTCTCATTTCTAAAAACAGGTTAGTGTATGCAGCAGCATAGAAGACCTAAAGCAATGGCGGCATTTGCAAATTTATCGCCAGTGCATGGAAGAAGTGAAATGTTTTCACTTGGCATTGGAATCTCATCAGGGCCTCTGCCATCCCCAGCTTTGGGGAACAGTACTATAAAGGGAGAGTAGGCCCTTGACGGCACATGTCTGACAGTACATTGATGCTGCTATATAAATAATAGGGGGAAACAGAAGGACAACAGAAATCAGAAGGCGGCTTCTTATCAGAAGCATAAGAGGCCCTGACACAGCCCAGGCCCCAGGCCAGCTCCCCCCAATTTCTTGTAATAGCAAAAGTATTACGAGGAGAGCCTCAGACAGCATCCTCTTGATCCAGGGAAGAACCAGCTCAACACTCACATGAATCCTGCACCCGTCGTCGATGGGGTAAGACCCCAGCAAGGCCTCGTCGCTGTCGAGTTTCATCACAAACTTGTCATCTGGAGTATAGAGCTCAAGGTCCATGCATGATGCCGGACTTCCCACAACCAGTTCCAGCTTACACTGTTCAGACAGAAGCACGGGGCAGAAGGGGAAGAAGAGTATTTGTCACCGGCAACAGATGATGTGAAATATCCCACCCCTCGCTCCGTGCAGGACGAACCACAACAGTAATGTAACACTAATGGGACCAGTCGTGTTTGTGACCTCTAGTGATGGGGATACGTCAAGGCATCTTAGTAGGGACTGTACAAAAGATGCTTTCTGGCCTGCCAGTTGTCAATCTGAAGCTCAAAAGAGACAGACAAAGAGGTGCCTGTGGCAATAGAGTGTGCAGGCCCAGCACTTTATGGGGTGGGATTGCCTACCCAACCCCTCAATTACTTCACAAAATAGCTCTGCAGAGAAACTAGTTGCTGACCAAGGCTCTACACCCTCTGAGCAAGAAACTGGTCTCCTCTCTGTGATCCAGCCTGCACAGCTCCCAGCTCAGGGTGCCAAGTAGGGTATAGTGACATTCCTGACATAGGTGGGGACTGCAAAACAGCATCTGAGTGGAGGGAGGGGAAAGCGTGGAACAAGCTCCATCCTTAAATTGTTGCACTAGTTTCTCACTGCCAGGGCAGAAAAAGAGATGCTAGTGGGAAACAAAAGGCAGAATTTGGCACAAGGCCACATGCTGCAGCCATGGGGGGAAGGGGAGAGAAAAAGAGCTGGTTGGCCAGCTCACTCAGCTGGGCACGGGTTGCCAGCTGCCAAGCTGCAGTTAATCCCAGTTTGGATGTGTTGCACAAAAGGATTTTTGTTATTGTTGACACAGGCCTGTTTGCTGGGGGCCATGGCTCAAAATGGGGTCGAGTGCTGTTCTGTTAAGGACACCCCCCACCCCACCCCCAAAAAGGCAGAAGCAAAGAGAAGCAAGTTTGGAACTCGAAGCAAGCAAATATAAGGTGTTTTTTCCCCGGGACGGTGGTGGGGGGTAGATGGGTGGAAGAAAGCATCAGCTTTCCAAGCAAGAGCAGGAGTCAAGTCCAATGACCATCTGTACCCACATGCAATGGGCGTAAAGGGCATGCCATGCAGCTCAAAATCTAGCTGCAAACCCTAAACCCACATTCCCACAGGGAGCTGATTCTTCCACAAGGAAAAATCCCATTTGACGCTGGGTGGGCAGCGCAGAAATCTACCTTGACGTGCAAGACCTCTAACAAGCAGCCGCAGCTCTCTGCATTCCTTTGGTACACCATCACACGTGCTTGTAGCAATCCTGCTGCCACCGCAAACCCATTCGGCATGGAAGCAAACAGGCCGCGCCACTGCCAGCAGTGCAGGAGTCGCTTACCCCAGGTCAGGGCACCACCCCGTCCATGCCGGCTTCCTCTCTAGGGAGCCTGCAGGTGCCGCTGTGTGAACAGGCCAGACGGCAGGCTAGAGCAATGCAGCATAGCAATTCAGAAGATGCTCCTGGCGGCAGCAAGGGGAGCCCTGAACCACGCCAAGTGTCTCTCAGGACAAAGACAACAGGGACAGATGCATTAAAGTGGTCTCAGCACACCCACCCCAAATCAGCGGAACTTCAGGGCCCCTCGATATTTTTAATGCCCTTGGCAATAATTCCCCCCCCCCAGAAATGCACCTTTGTTTGGAATTACAAGAGGGGAGAATGGGAAAGTCTGTGCCAAACTCAACTGTTGTGAGAATCCCCACTTAATTTGTAAAGGCGAGAACTTTTTTTGGGGGGGGGGTTGGGGATATGTCATGCTCCTGGAGGAAGGGGAGGAAAAGTCCAAACTCTGATGGGACAGGGGGAATTTAGATTACTCTAAGTCCATTTCCGAGAGGGGGACGCACCCCTCTGAACTGTGTGCTGGGATGTGTGGAATCCAGCTCATCTTGGGGGGAGGAGAAAGGATCCTTCTTTGATACCCCCACCCCACTTTTTAGTGGAAAGGAGGCTCCCCTGGGAAGGCTGTTTGTAGTGAACAGATTGCTTACAAAAAAACTAAATGGTCGCCCATTTTCCAGTATAGATTCAGGGTGGAGAAACACATAGCAGAGGAAAGGAGGCAGGCAGGCAGCCTGGGTTGCATCTGGACTAGGATCCCCCCCCCCCGCCCAAGGCAATTTCCCAAAGGGTCATAATTCAGTTCCCTTTCTTGTTATTATTTGGGAGTGGGGGTGGACAGGGGAGATGAGGGATCCCATTAATTTCTGCTTTTCATGAAAGGGCTGGTGAGGTGCTGTCAGGGCCGGATTGAGGTTTGATGCGGCCCCAAGCTACTGAAGGTAATGGGGCCCTTTCTACGTCCAGCTGTCCTTTGTCAACAACAAATGGTCGCTGTTTTTTGTGTTGAATAGATGCTGGACCTAATAGGTATCTCAAGCCATTTGCACATCACAAATAGGAGCCTACACAACACAAAACGCTGTTGCTTTATGTAGGTTTTTTGTTTTTAATCTTATATTTTGGAAATGTACATCCAGTTTTTTCCCTTTAAAATTTTTGGGGGACTCCCAAGAGAGTGGGGCCCTGAGCTATAGCCCTGGCTGTGCTGTTTCTGTTGCAATAACAGGCCTGCCTGTTTCCAATACATCTTCTACATACATGATGGCGCAGAGAAGAACCCTCTGGCTACTTATTTGTTTTCTATACCGCCCTATACCCGAAGGTCTCAGGGCGGTTCACATAAAATATCAAATACAGTAAACCTAAAATCAAAACAAAACCAACAACCCAATAAAAAAACCCCCAAAGAGCCAGCATTTTTAAAAAGGTTATAGGCTGTTTTCATCCTGCTAAAAGCTGGATCGTTTCTTAACGATCGTCCCCCCCCCCTTCGCCCCGCGCACGTTTTGAGCAGCCCCCGTTTCTAATAATAATAATAACAATAATAATAATAATAATAATGCCATTTTCTTTGGAAGGGGGATCTCCTCAGCAGCCCTCTTTTTAACGGGGGAGGGAAGGCCATGGTGGGGAGAGGGGGGTCTCCTCCCCTTTTCTTTGAGAGAAGGGGGTTGGAGAACACGTGTTCTTTTCAGACACGTGTGTGCGCGTCTCCCCGCTTCCCATCCTTCGCTCCCCCCCCCGAGGGTCCCATGGGGGAAGACGATTGGGGGTCCCTCTTGTCCCCCCCCCGCCCCCTCACCTTGAACTCGGCGAGGGTGAGCCCCCGGGCGTATCTCTTGAGGGCCCGGAAGGAGTTGAGGGTGCTGCTGATGGATACGGACACCACCGCGGGGGTCCCCGTCACGACGCTCATCCCGACCCGGCTGCCCGACCCCCTCGGACAGAAGAAACCGCCGCCGCCTCAGCCGCCTCAGAATCCCCTCACGGGCCGCTCTCGCCGTCCGGCCAATCAGCCACCGGCCGCTCCCTCGGCCAGCCAATCGCCCCGCGCTCGGTCCGCCCCCGTGACGTTCCTCGCCAATCAGAGTCCGAGGCTCGCCACCACGCACGAAGAAAAACGCAGCTCAAGCTTTCGTTTTTCTTCCCTTCTCCTCACCGCCTCTCTCTTATCCGTGAAGCCCGAGCGGAGAATTCACCAGTAGGAAGCTGGGATGTTTCCAGAGTGGCCAATGGCAAGGGGCGGTGCGGAAGCGAAGGAGGGGGCTGAAGCCGGCTGGAAGTGAGGGCAAAGCTCCTGGCGGAGCATGTACGCAGTGCATTGCTGGTAGGCAGGCAGGCATTCACCGATGGGGAGCGGAGGCAGTGATGGGGTGGAGTGGGGGGAAGGTTTGTAGTACTACCGGTAGTAGTACTTGTCATAATAATACTAATAGTACTAATGGTAATGGCAGGCAGCTTTTCACCGATGGGGAGCGGAGGCAGAGGAGGGGGAGGTTTGTAGTACTAGTAGTATTAGTAGTACTCGTAGTAGTAATACTGCGAGTACTACTAGTACTAATAGTAATTGCAGATCCCAATTTTGCTCAGGCTCAAAAACATAGACTGTTGAAATGGAATATCAGTAAGCTGGCAAGGTGGGCTCAGACCAAATATGCCCAAAGGCAGGGGTCAGCAACCTTTTTCAGCTGTGGGCCAGTCCACCATCCCTCAGACCATGTGTTGGGCCGGACTATTTGTTTTTTTTGGGGGGGGGAATGAATGAATTCCTATGCCCCACAAATAACCCAGAGATGCATTTTAAATAAAAGCACACATTCTACTTATGTTAAAATACCAGGCAGGCCCCACAAATAACCCAGAGATGCATTTACCTCAGTTTATGAACACCTCGGTTTACGAATTTTCGGTTTACGAACGCCGTGGACCCATCTGGAACGGATTAATTCACTTTCCATTACTTTCAATGGGAAAGTTCGCTTCAGTTTATGAACGCTTCAGTTTATGAACAGACTTCTGGAACCAATTACACCCATGCTTCGGGTTAAGTACGCTTCAGGTTGTGTATTCCGCGTACCCGTCTGGAACGGATTAATCCACTTTCCATTACAGTATATATATAAAAATGTAAAAAAGGTGAAACTGTGAGCTCCACTTTTCTCCGAAACCGCTTGACCGATTGTCCTGGAATTTGGACACAACGGTCCATGCCACTACCCGAGTGTTTGCACAACCTCTGATTGCTCACATCTCATACCTGCGCAGGTAAAAACCTGCTTTTCCACAAACTAAAACAGCGCCCTCAAGTGGTGTTATTCCCACAGCTCCTCCTCCACCTCTTCCTCCCTCCCCATGGAGTCTAGCCCACACCCACAAACCCCGCCTCCGCCACGAGATCCTGTAAAACAGGACTCAGAGGGATCTGAAGGGGGGCTATTACCCTCCATTTGACAGACTAACGCACAGCAACACGTGCAGGGCCAGCTAGTTTTAAATAAAAGGACACATTCTACTCATGTAAAAACACGCCAATTCCCAGACCGTCCGCGTTGCTCTAGCCTTTAGGGAGCTACTGTTCCCAGGACCCTTTGAAACTATGGTTCCCAGGAACTGTTGCAGGGGGTTGGACTAGATGACCCTTTGCATAGCTGTCAACTTTCGGATTTGAAAATAAGGGATCAGCAGCCTCACCTGTCCTGGGGACAGTCTACGGTATATCTAACAATCCAGGATACCAGCAGGGAAACGGCGCTGGAATAAGGGGATTTCCAGCAAAAAAAAGGGAAGGTTGACAGCTGTGGCTTGGAATAAGGGAGTTTCCCGCAAAAAAGGGGGGGAGGGTTGACAGCTATGCCCTTGGGACCCTTCCAACTCTCTTAAGATTCTATGATTCCTTGGGGGAAGCCACATGCCTGACACATATTGTGTGTACGCACAGCCAGAGTCGCGGTAGGTGGGTGGGTGGGGCTTCCATTGTGGGAATCCTCACTCCTGGTGGCTGCAATTTTCTCACGACATCCACAATGACATGGTTGGCATCAGAGCGCCAGATTGCATTCCACCCATCACATTTAACCGAGATCGATGCTTCCCGGGGGGACCCCAATGCATTTTTAATTGAAAAAAACCCTGTGCTTGTCATTGCTTATTTGCAATATCGAACCCCCACCAGGAAGCCCCTCTTCACTAGAGGGCGCCATAATGCAAAGAATAAGGTAAAGTAAAGTGACCCCTGACCATTAGGTCCAGTCGTGACCGACTCTGGGGTTGCGCGCTCATCTCGCATTATTGGCCGAGGGAGCCGGCGTATAGCTTCCAGGTCATGTGGCCAGCATGACAAAGCCGCTTCTGGCAAACCAGAGCAGCACATGGAAACACCGTTTACCTTCCCGCTGTAGCGGTTCCTATTTATCTACTTGCATTTTGACGTGCTTTCGAACTGCTAGGTTGGCAGGAGCTGGGACCAAGCAACGGGAGCTCACCCCGTCACAGGGATTCGAACCGCTGACCTTCTGATCAGCAAGCCCTAGGCTCAGTGATTTAACCACAGCGCCACCTGGGTCCCCAGTTTTATTCCCTGCTGTACATGATGCTCAATGAGCTCATGGGATGGTTCTGAGCATTGTCAAAAGCATTTTGGTCGATTGAGCGATTCCTACCCTTGGGCCCTCCCTCACCCAACCCCATTTTTAATAAAAGTATTTTATTTTTTAAAAAACATCTTAGGAAAGGCCTTCTCTCCTGTGTATACAAAAGGACCTTTGCACATCGGCTGATCATAAATAAATTAGGCTGCTTACTTCTGTTCCAGAACTGAGGTGCTTTTACCCGGTCATGGGCAAACTTTTGCAGATTCAATTAGTAAGTTAACTAACTAACTAAACCCTATCCGATTTAGCAACCATAATTTCTTTAATTGGGTGACAGCTGGTGGTGTAGTCTAAAATATCTAGAGTGCAACAGGTTGCGTGAGACCTCTTTCAGCCACCTGCCTTCCATCTTTTGATGGGGGTCAGAACTAAGTGGGGCAGTGTGTTGTCAGGATGCTTTGCCCCCTTTCCTATTCACCTGTGTTCTCTTACCCCAGTCCTGTGCCGCTCTCCGACCCCCACCCAACCCCACTTGGAAGAGGTGAAGGGATAAGGTTGGTTCTGGCATCTGGCAAAGGGCTGGGTCTTCCTGCTGGTCTGGGGAGTCTGGCATGATTTGCACACAGAACCCCTTAATTCACAGCCCACCACACACACACACCCTGGAGATTAAGCGTAACTGAGTCTCTTCCCAGATGTCATGATAGAATTTGACAAGAGTTGATGATGATAGCCCTGTATACGGAAGCTGTTCAATGTTTAATTTTTTATTACGTTTTTATATATGTTGGAGAGTGGCTGGGGCAACCCGGTCAGATGGGAGTGTTACAAGTAATACATTATTATTATTATTATTATTATTATTATTATTATTATTATTAATCCGTAGGGCCACGATACCGCCATTTTGATTCCTAGCCCCACAACGCTGCCATGTTGATGGTCCCCGAAGGTAAGAGGCACACGACTCCATCCCCGTTAGGAGCTTCCAAGGGAAACTGAAGATATGTTTCAGATCAATTTATTGTGTCTAGGAATCTCTCTGACTCCTCCCAGCACTTGGAACTCGTGGACACCCAACGAAGCTTCAGTTGCAAGATTCAGAACACATGAAAGGAAGCAGCGCTTCACGCACTGCAGAGTTAAACCGCGGAACTCCCTGCCACAGGAGGCAGTGGTGGCCACCATCTTGGGTGGGTTTAAAAGAGGATTAGACAAATTCACGGAGGGAGAGGAGGGGCAGAAGAGGGCCATCGATGGCAACTGGCCGCAATGCTCTGCCTCCACAATCAGAGGCAGAAATATTTCTGTACACCAGTAGTTGGAAACTGCAGGAATTATGGGGCAGAACAGGCACCTGCTTGGCCGCTGTGAGAACAGGGTGGAATAGTGGAGTAGATGGACCATTGGCCTGATCCAGCAGGCTCTTCTGATGTTCTTTGTTAAGTTTGCTTTTGAGAACAGCCTTCAGCGACTCTACTCATCACCCCCCCATCCCCCTTCATGAGAGGGTGGGGGAGGAGTGGAGGTGTTGGAAGTATGGGTGGGAGGGAGGAAGGCATGCCACCAGTTCCCTCCAGCTTCATAAGGTCTTGTTCCCCTTGTAGGTCCTCTTCACGCGGGAAAAGAGCCCCAGCTCCCTTTTGAAAACAAAATCCCAAAGCACAAGGATCCAGGAGTTGTGGTAGGGAAGGTTGTCGTAATACTCCGGGGCGATTTTCCTCACCTGGAAAGAAAAACATCGAAACACTGAAAATTGGACAGAAACAGAAGAACGGGGGGGGGGGGGTGCCACTGATGGTGGGATCTGAATTCAAGTCAGGTTTTGGGGAGGTGGAATCACCCTAACTGGTGTGTTCTGGGCTGCAACTGAGATGCGCTGAAATCACAACTCAATTCACTTTCATAAAGTGCACATATGTTAATAAGCACATGTTCAACAGTGGAATGGTTTCATAGAATCATAGAGTTGGAAGAGACCACAAGGGCCATCCAGTCCAACCCCCTGCCAAGCAGGAAACACCATCAAAGCATTCCTGACAGATGGCTGTCACGCCTCTGCTTAAAGACCTCCAAAGAAGGAGACTCTACCACACTCCTTGGCAGCAAATTCCACTGTCGAACAGCTCTTACTATCGGGAAGCTCTTCCTAATGTTTAGGTGGAATCTTCTTTCTTGTAGTTTGAATCCATTGCTCTGTGTCCGCTTCTCTGGAGCAGCAGAAAACAACCTTTCTCCCTCCTCTATATGGCATCCTTTAATATATTTGAACATGGCTATCATATCAACCTTCTCTTCTCCAGGCTAAACATGCCTAGCTCCCTAAGCTGTTCCTCATAAGGCATCATTTCCAGGCCTTTGACCATTTTGATTGCCCTCCTCTGGACATATTCCAGCTTGTCAGTATCCTTCTTGAACTGTGGTGCCAAGAACTGGACACTGTACTCCAGGTCTGACCCTATCTGAAGAATGTGGAGCATGAGACAGGGTCTTCCTTTTCCCTACCTGTGACCAAGGGGGATTACAGAGGACTATTTGCAAAGAAGGAATTTACCATGGTATGAAATACACCACTTAACAAGCTAAGTGCCCAAAGTAGACGAGATATTTGCCACACTTCTACATCGAATTAGAAATCTGGGAAAGCAGGAGCACAGAAAGCGGCAATATACCATGTCAGACCATTGTCCTATCTAGCTCAGTGTTGTCTGCACTGATTGACAGCTTCCCTCGGGAGGTGGTGGGCTCTCCTTCCCTGGAGGTTTTTAAGCAGAGGTTGGACGGCCATCTGTCATGGATGCTTTAGCTGAGATGCCTGCATTGCAGGGGGTTGGACTAGATGACCCTTGGAGGTCCCAATGATTCTGTGATTCTATGATTCTACTTACTATCTTTCAAAAGAAAAAAGATCCAAATGACTCAAGACTCTTTTGTTACGCACATGGAAAAGGGACGGGATTTTCTTCATTGAATTACTATTATTTTTTCATTCACTGTTTCATAGATTCGTAGAAATGTACAGTTGAACGGGGCTCCGGGAGTTATCTCGTCGAAGCCCCTGCAAAGTAGGAATCCCAGCTAAAGAATCTCTGACAGATGGCCACCCGTTGGTCGAAAAATCTGCAATAAAGGAGAATCCACCACCTTAGGTGGTCTGTTCCACTGTTGAACAACTTACCATCAGAAAGTTCCTCCTAAAGTTTAGTCAGAGGCTCAGACACATTTCCTCTTGCCCCCTGCTCTTTATCACTCAGTTAGAGCAAACTGGAAATTCAGGTTTTCTCTAAAGAACAGGTTTCCTCCCGGAGCAGGACCAGGGGCAGGGGAGAACTTCCTGGACCCTCTAGAGACACAGGAGAAGTTGAAGTGTGGGTGAGCCAATAATCTCCTTTCTTGTCACTTGAAACCATGGCTTTGAGTCCTACCCTCCAGAACAGGAGAACACAAGCTTGCTCCATCCTCCCCATGGCAGCCCTTGAGATATCTGAAGGTGGCTATCTCCTCTCAGTCTCTTCCTCTCCAGGCTAAACATGCCCACCTCCTTCAACCGTTCCTCATCAGGCGTGGTTTCCAGACCCTTGGTCATCTTGGTTGCCCTCCTCTGCACGCTATCTGCCTTAAAATGTGGTGCCTGGCAATCCCCAAACTTTGGCCCTCCAGATGTTTTGGACTACAATTCCCATCTTCCCCGACCACTGGTCCTGTTAGCTAGGGATCATGGGAGTTGTAGGCCAAAACATATGGAGGGCCACAGTTTGGGGATGCCTGACGTAGCTCATTCTCCCAACGGCGGCTCCTTATGCAGACAAAACAACACCATCCAGACTTAAGGGAACCCCAAGGTTTGCAAGCAGTGCCCTCTCTCAGTGGAAAAAACACAAAACTCTATGGAAAGGGCTGCCCAGTGAGGATCAAGCGTGCTTTTAATCCTTCATTTTAATGTTGGAGATGGAAACAGAACTGGAGGCGGAGGGGAGGAGAACGGAATGGAGTATATGGGAAAGGGAGATGAAATGGCTGGCTGGCTTGGATACTGCAGAGGAACATTTTGTATGGCAGCATTTTGCAGCAGCTCCAAATTGTTTCAGTCACTGAGGGTCTTGGGTGTTTTAATGGGTTTTTTTTGGCCTATGTTATAGAAGCAGTCCTCTATTCGAACGGTTGTCTCCAGTCCAAGCCTGGTTTAAAAATCAATACCCCTAACAGAGGGAAAGAGCCTTGAAGCTATGAAGATTACTTCTGGCACCGTGGAACCAGAAACCAAAAAGTAAATTCCCTTGCCAAGACGCTTTCCCCTTCCCGCTGAATCAGATAGCACCTGCCTGGGATTAAAATAAAAGGCTCTCCCTATTTGCATTTTAAAATAGCGCTTCCCTTGAAGTCGACTCTGCCTTTGTTTTCAATAAGCCGATGCTCCAACTTTTCATACCAAGTAGACCGCAAAAGTACTGTATAGATATTAGCTGCCACCCATCTGTCTCAAGAGACAATGGAGCGCAGCTCATGTCAGACTGCTGTTAGCAACACTGAAGTGACCTCCCCGGGCACAAGCCTGGACAGTGTGTGTGGAGGTCCTGGGCTGCCCCGATGAGAAGACCCCCCTCAAAGCCTCACTGATGTGGTCCAAAAGAAAGCAGAGCTATGCGTTTGGCACCAGCTTGGCAGCAGGAGTCGCCGGAAGTAATAGAAGAAGGAGGAGAAGGAGAAGGAGAAGAATTTATACCCCGTCCACCTGGCTGGGTTTCCCCAGCTACTATGGGCGGCTTCCCTAAACAGGGCTGCCTTCAGATGTCTTCTAAAAGTCAGATAGGAAGATAGGAGGGAGTGAGGAATGGAGCGGGGTGGAGAGGGGGCTCTCAGACGCGTCAGAGCCTAGGCACCGACCCAGCTGGCCAGAGGGGGAAGGACAGCACAGCGAGGTGCTGGAGCCTCTGCAATGCTCCAACCAAAGGACGGGAGAAGGAACGCAGCCCCTTCCAGCGCCCGAATTGAGGCGCACGCCCACACGCAGGGCTAGGGGGAGGCGCTTTGGGGTGCCCAGGCTTTTATGCTGGCTGAAGAGCCGGAAGCAGCCATTGCCGGGTTCTGAATTGGACTGGGCAGTCATGTTTTCTGATATCTCTGCACTGTAAATAATATGCACAATAAAACTCTGAAAGACAGAGCGGAATGGAGCGTCTTTACTCGAGAGTAGCCACAACAATCCCCTGACAGCCTGGTTCACTGTAACCTCACTTCTCGCAGTAAGGAAACCGTCAGAAGGCCCTCGGAGCTGGACCTCAGTGTCCAGGCTGGACGATGGGGGTGGAGACGCTCCTTCAGGTCTACTGGGCCATTCAGGGCTTTAAAGGTCAGCACCAACACTTTGAATTGTGCTCAGAAACGTACTGGGAGGCAATGTAGTTCTTTCAGGACCGGTGTTATGTGGTCTCGGCAGCTGCTCCCAGTCCCCAGTCTAGCTGCCGCATTCTGGATTAGTTGTAGCTTCCAGGTCACCTTCCAAGGTAGCCCCACATAGAGCGCATTGCATAGTCCAAGCAGGAGATAACTAGAGCATGCACCACTCTGGTGAGACAGTCAGAAAGAGGTGTACATGGTGCCATCCAACCGTCTTAAGAGATTCTACTCAGGATTTGTACAAGGTTTTCTCCTGAACCTTTTCTTCTCCCAAAGATACCCCACAAGGCAGCAGAAGTTTAGTACCAGAGCTTTCCATCTCCACACACACACACACACACACACACAAAGACAAAGCTCAGGATTTTGCTTTGTTGCCCTGCAAGGTGGCAGAAAAATCAAGACTTCAGAAGAGCTAAAATTGATTACGTTGGACTGTATGTCTCCCACCTTTAGGGTGCCAGGATGTATGCAGAATCTTATTATAGAATCATAGAACTGTAGAGTTGGAAGGGACCACGAGGGTCATCTAGTCCAACCCCCTGCGATGCAGGAGTCTTTTTGCCCAGCATGGGACTTGAACTCACACCCCTAAGATCAAGCATCTCCCAGGCAGCTCAGTCATATCGGCAGGAAGGATTATGCTAAATTGACAGGAGGCTGAATCAATCAATTGGGAGGCCACTCTGTCCACCCTGTTATTTCCCCAACTTTCGAAATACCAGGAAATTCCAATGCTTGTCACACATACCTTTTGATTATTTCGAAACGTTATCTTTCCTGAACTAGTTGGTCCTGCTTCTGATCTCTTAGTAAAGTACTGTAGTTGTAGTTGACAGTTTGAGGTGTTAGCATGGAAATAAAGCCAAGGAACCTCCCCTGGTGCAACAGAAAAAGTACCGTAATACGTACTTGTACATTCGTTTGTACAATGAAACCACCCTTCTTTGCCTCTAAGAACTGGACCTTTAACGCAGCAGCAGTAAAGACCTCCCTTTTCATGGAATCTCTGCTTTGATTCCTGGCCTTTGTCTATTTCAGGTAAACCTTTCCCACCTGAACCGCAAGGTGAATTGATTTCCCCCTCAACAGTGAACGACACCTGGACAGCAGGCAGGAACACAAACCACCTGGCTTCAGCCTTTCCCTCTGTGGCGAAATGCAGTATATTTCCAAATTTGCATCGCCTTATACATTAGCATATTCAAATTGGATGTAAATTTGTGCCCTCTTTTTCAATGTGGTGTGTTTCTTTTCCCTGTTGTTGTTATTATTTTTAGCAATGCAGAAGCGGACACGCTAGTTTTTGGCTATTTCGTGATGAATGTGACTTTTTCTTCTTCTTAATAATAATAATAATAACAATAATAATAATGGGTTCAGTAGCTTGAGAGCTGCCTTGGGCTTGTTCTGAAAGGCAGCATGCATGAGACACAGTGTTGCGTAGTGCTTAGAGTGCTGGACTGGGACCTGGGAGATCTAGGTTTGAATCCCCACTCAGCTATGAAGCTCACTGGGTGACCTTGGGGGCCAGCCACCATCTCTTCACCTACCCTACCTCACAGGGCAGTTGTGAGGGTGAATAAATAATAATAATGTTGTAATAAATAATATAGGGACCCAGGTGGCGCTGTGGGTTAAATCACAGAGTCTAGGGCTTGCTGATCAGAAGGTCGGCGGTTCGAATCCCTGCAACGGGGTGAGCTCCCGTTGCTCGGTCCCAGCTCCTGCCCACCTAGCAGTTCGAAAGCACATCAAGTGCAAGTAGATAAATAGGAACCGCTCCAGTGGGAAAGTAAACGGCGTTTCCGTGCACTGCTCTGGTTCGCCAGAAGCAGCTTTGTCATGCTGGCCACATGACCCGGAAGCTGTCTGCGGACAAACGCTGACAAACGTCGGCTCCCTCGGCCTATAGAGCGAGATGAGCGCCGCAACCCCAGAGTCGGACACGACTGGACCTGATGGTCAGGGGCCCCTTTACCCTTTACCTTAATAAATAATATGTTGAAATATTATCACCATTATCATTATCTGCTGTAGTAATAAGGATGCCCTTTGCATATTCTTTTGGACTGTGGGATGGCAGGCAGGGACTATATTGTATGCAGATAATTAGGGTGGGGTTTTTCCAAGAATATTGCAATATATGATCAACAGGCAATGAGATCAAACAGGTGGGTGTTCGAACAGCGCACTCATCAACTTCTGAATTGTTTATATACGTGTCATGTGCCCTGCTTTTTGAAGGCACGCAAAAGTTTCGCTAGGTCAGGGCGGTCCAACACCCATGCGGCCCCTTTTAAGTAACCCAGTGTGCATTGCTGGTGGCGACGGAAGCCCCAGCGTCAGTGCCTGATTTACATATAAGCTAAACAAGCTAAACAATCTTGGGGCCCTCCAAAAGATTGAAAGGAGAAAAAACCCTGGATGTACATTTCCAAAATATAAGATAAAAAACAAATAAAATAAAACCTACATAGAAGAGTTTGGATTTGATATCCCGCTTTATCACTACCCGAAGGACTCTCAAAGCGGCTAACATTCTCCTTTCCCTTCCTCCCCCACAACAAACACTCTGTGAGGTGAATAGGGCTGAAAGACTTCAAAGAAGTGTGACTAGCCCAAGGTCACCCAGCAGCTGCATGTGGAGGAGTGGAGACACGAACCCGGTTCCCCAGATTATGAGTCTACCGCTCTTAACCTCTACACCACACCACCATACAGCAACAGTGTTTTGTTTTGTTTTGTGTTGTGTAGGCTCCTGTGATGTAGGTCATGGGCCCCACCTGCTAGCCTACTCCCTAAAGTATCACTGGTTTGCTCATTTCTCTATATAGGGTGCCTACATTCTGCTATTTATAATTATTAGTAGTTTGCATCATACCTATTACTGAGGTGCCTATTAAGTCCATAAATTACCATCTAGCATATAGTTACAGGTAGGTAGCCATGTTGGTCTGATGTAGTCGAAACAAAAACTTTAAAAAAAATGCCTTCCAGTAGCACATTAGAGACCAACTAAGTTTGTCATTGGTATGAGCCTTCGTGTGCATGCACACTTCTTCAGAAGTGTCCTAGCGAAACGTTTTGCGTGCCTTCAAAAGGCAGGGTACATGACACACATATACTGGAAGGATTTTTTTTTATTTTTTGTTTCATCTAGCATATATTCAACACACACACACACAAAAAAAAACAGCGACCATTTGTTGTGGACAAAGGATAGCTGGACATAGAAAGGGCCCCATTACCTTCAGGAACTGAGGGCCTCATCAAACCTCAATCCGGCCCTGCCCAACGTCCAGGATCCCTCCCACGACCGGTTTGATCTCTCGCGGCAGAAGCAGCAACAAATCCTTGCACTCTGGTGTTGTCCGAAAGTCCCGCCTCCCCACTTTCCCAGGAGCGTTCAGAGGGATGGAAGGCAGGGACCTTCAGTCCCAGCAGCAGCTGCTCTGTAGGGGCAATACTTGTTGGGAAGGGCGGCCGGGTCACATGCCATTTCCTGGACTAAAGAGTTCACTTTGCCCACAACTGACTCCGCCTCTTCGTTCTGAGCTGCATCTGACTCCAGCCTTGGCAAGGGCTGAGACAAGTCTGCAGTTGGTGAGACCCCACGCGCCCTCGATGAATCCCCCCCTCTGCTACACCAAGCCGGGAAGGCTCTACGCAACGGCAACCCGAGAGAATCTGTTGGCCTTACCAGTGGCAACCTGCTTCCTGGGATGCTGGGGAAGTCGTGGTGTTCCATGTGGTAACCCACGTTGAAGGTGACCCAGTTCAGGGGCCCGTAGTAGGAGACAGTGTCGTAACCCTTGGCATACATGTAATGCTCAGCGATGAAGTGCCCAGCGAAGGGGTGGAGGCCCATGGCCAAGAAGGAACCGGCCACCATGTAGACCAGGGGCTTGGACCCCCATAAGCTGTATATGAGGAGGTTGTAGCCCATTTGGACAGCCAAGTTAATGACCTCCATCTTGGAGAGAGGCTTGGGGTTGATGCAGAGCGGCCGCAGGACGTAGAAGAGAGGCTGCAGGAAGAGCCAGAGGACCTTCCTCAGCGGGGTGTTGAAGAAGTGCCCCTCGAACTCGGTGGGGACGTCGACGTCCAGCCCTTCCATGGCCAGGAAGCGGTGGTGGTCGACGTGGTACTTCTTGAAGGAGGTGGCATAGGGGAAGCCGATGGGCAGGTTGGCGAACATGCCGAAGAAGCGGTTCCACTTGGCCCTCTTGTTGCCGAAAGGCACGTTGTGGGCGATGTCGTGGATGGCCAGCGTCATCGAGTGGTTGAGGCAGCCCCCGAAGGCGTAGGCCCAGAAGAAGACCCACTTCCAAGGCAAGCCCTTCACCAGGTAGCAGGCGAGAATCTGAGTCAGGACCATGAGGGTCACCACCCACTTCATGTTGGGATCGGGGCCCATCAGCTTCTTGATCTCCGGGTACTTGGCTGTTGTGGAGGGAAAGAGGGGTGAGAAGGGGAAGCAATGGCGTAATAATAATAATAATAATAATAATAATAATAATAATAATAACAACAACAACAATAACAATAACAATTTATTATTTATACCCCGCCCATCTGGCCGGGTTCCCCCAGCCACTCTGGGCGGCTTCCAACAAAACACCAAAATACAGAAATCCATCAAACATTAAAAGCTTCCCTAAACAGGGCTGCCTTAAGATGCCTTCTAAAGGTCTGGTAATTGTTGTTCTCTTTGACCTCTGGTGGGAGGGCATTCCACAGGGTGGGTGCCACTACCGAGAAGGCCCTCAGTAGTGGCACCCACCCTTGGTGTGGCAGTGAATCGCAAGCAGAGAGAGGGTGTGATTAACACTGGTGTCCTGCTGGGAATTTATTTATGTATGCTACTACTGCGGCCCGTGTTTCATTAGCCCAGAAATGGAAAACCAGCAAGGTCCCAACTAACAAAGAGTAGCAACTTAAGTTGACAGAATATGCACAACTCGCAGACTTAACATATAGAATAAGAGAACAAGAAAAACATGTAAGCTTCAACATCTCCTAGTGTGTCACATAGTAATAAAGTTGGGCCATTCAGGGGCGAACGAAGGTATTGTGTATATCGCTATGTAGGGTGCATGTGCGGCGTCGCTATGTACGATGCCTGCACCGTACGTAGTGACGCTGCACATGCGTTGTACATAGTGGTTTGCCGCTGCCGGCGTTCCAGCATGGGGTGGTGGAAAGGCTAAATAAAAATAGGTTGTGCATAGTCTGACATGCTTTAATTTAATTAATCCATCCATCCATCAATCAATTAAATGAAACAGAGATCTGCAGGCACACCCTTCTTGAGAATGTTTATATCTGATTTCATGGGTACATATCGGTGTGAAAGATTGGAGGAGAGATAGAGGGATTATATATGCTCACCTTTTGCTCCGGGTTTTTAAGCTCCGGGTTCATGTGGTCTTTTTCCCCCACCCTGGAGCTTTCCCTGCAAAAACCCGCTTTTTAATTCAGAAGGGGCCACCCACACCATACGTTTGAAGCGCTGTGACACCGCTTCATAAACAGTTGGGGCTCCCCTCCAGCCAATAATCCTGGGAGTCGTGTGTCACTTTCTGTTTCAGAAAGAATTCTGTAGATTTTGGCCATCTTTATAGGTGCTTGAGTTAAGATTCCTGTATTGCGGGGGGGGGCTAGATGACCCTCAGGGTCCCTGCCAACTCTACAGTTCTATGTTTCTATGACTAGGCAGCAACATGTTTCCACCCAGACACGAAAGATGAGTTCCAGGAACCTTCTATAACATTCCTGAGAAATCCAGTATTTATAATTATTAGTAGTTTGCATCATATCTCACCTATTATTATTTTATGTTATAGCAAGTTTCTAGAGACTAGATTATGAGTCTTTGTAAATGGCGTTTCTAAAGGAACTTTTGTTATTGCCAACTGCCAATGTGTTTGCATTATTAAGTTTGTTACCAATAAAAAAATCATTTCAAGTTAGAGATTCATAATTATTTCACTATTAATATACTTCTTCTTAACTGTATTTCAGTTCAATGATTACTTTGATAAAATACATATTTTGGGATGTGCAAATGGCTTGAGATACCTATTAGGTCCATAAATTACCATCTAGCATCTATTAAAAAAACAAAAACAAAAATAACCCAGCACCATTTGTTGTTGGCAAAGGGCAGCTGGACATAGAAAGGGCCCCATTACCTTCAGGAGCTGAGGGCCTCATCAAACCTCAGTCCGGCCCTGCTTGTGGCTGGTAGCCATGTCGGTCCAGTTCCCTGCCCGCCTGGTCCCGGTTCACCCACTTTGCCCTTCCCCCCACCCCTCCAGTCTCTGCCCTTTGCAGCGTCCTCCACCTGCAACCTCACCTAGGATCTCCTTCCTTCTGCTTGTGTGGGGCTGCTCCGTGTAGACCCACTCGAAGTCATCTCTGCTCCCGGTGTTGCCCATGGGGAGGACCTCTCTGAGCCTGACTCAAGAAGACTCTCCCCGCTTTTATGGAGAGTCTCTTGGGGTGTGCTCCCTACAGCCACCTTCTGAGAGTGCGGTGATGGCTCTGAGACTACCCCCGTTGAACCCAAACCCTGCCCAACCTGCTGGGCTAAAGCACCTGCTCAACCAGTTTGCCCTCCCTGAGGAATTCCTAATTCTATGGGCAACGGTGGCCGAAGGGGTGAGCCGGAATAGATTTGCGCTTTACAAAGTGTGTCATTATCACATGGAACGAACTCCTCTGTGGTGAAGAGGATGACTTGCTATCTTTGAAGGGGACGTAACTGTGGGATGCTGTGTGCGGTTCTGGTTTGCGTCGTCTGGAAAAAGGAGGGATTGTCATGCCAGGAAAGCTGTAGCAGCCAGTCAAGGGTAATCGTTAAAATCAAGAGGCTGTAGCAACTCTGCTCTCTGAAGAAAGATTTCAGCGAACTTCTGGGCCATGTTTAGGAAGGTGTGCTTTGCATCTACCTGTATACTGCTGTAGTTATTTTTCCAATTACTCTTTTGAGCGATGGGTGGTTTTATTTACCGTTGGTGCAGATCATTACAGGCAGTGTGACCATGAGAACTGCATACAGTGGGAAGGGTGTTTCTCTCTCTGAAACGTGAAGTACACTGAGCATTTTCTTTGTGTTTGAGGCTATTACAGTGGTACCTCTACTTACGAATAACTCTATTTACGAATGTTTCTACTTACTCCGTCCGCCATCTTGGATGTGGTTTAGATAGGATTTTTTCTACATACGAATTTTTTCTCCCAATGCATTCTAATGGGATTCGACTTACAAATTTTTTCTACTTAAAAATGTGCGTTTGGAACACATTAAATTCGTAAGTAGAGGTACCACTGTAAATCAAATGGGGGGGAGGGATGAAGGTTTTGTGGTCAAATTTGCAGGGGGTGGGCTAGAGGACCTTTGGGGTCTTTTCCAACTCTACAATTCCATGGTTTTTTTATTCTATGATATGGGGGGTGGGGGGGTCATACTGATGTATATTTGGCTCTAGGTTACAGGTAGGTAGCCGTGTTGGTCTGGATCGAAGTAAAATAAAAAAAATTCCTTCAGTAGCACCTTAAAGACCAACTAAGTTTTTATTTTGGTATGAGCTTTCGTGTGCATGCACACTTCTTCAGATACAGTGAAATGGAAGTACATTCACTGTATAAAGCGATCTTCAGCCATCTCAACCCTTGCTTTTTCATGCAAAACCATTTGCAGTCGTTTGCGGTCATCAACAGCTATCAGTCAGTCAATCACCCATTTCCACCACCCTTCTGAGTGATCCCCCCTCCCCATCCCCACCCCTTCTCTACATAAGTGCCTGGAAACTTCCATTTCACTGTATCTGAAGAAGTGTGCATGCACACGAAAGCTCATACCAAAATAAAAACTTAGTTGGTCTTTAAGGTGCTACTGAAGGAATTTTTTTTATTTTGGCTCTAGGTTGTTTAGTTTGGTCAGAATCGAGTATACACTCCCTGAGTAAATGCTAAATACATGACTTCTGGTCAATGAACCACCATAGCTTCTAGAGGGCCATGAACATTTCTGTCCTGGGCTTTTTAGACTCATCTACCCATGTACTACGGTATCTGAAACCAAAGTGGTGCATTGGTTGCCATATGTGACTCCCCAGCTCTCCCACCCCACTACCAGGCGCCTCCTTGCCTCTGAAATGATCTTTATAGGGACAGCTGTTTGGAAATCAGTGCCTGAGTTTTGATTTTGGTTTTCCTCTTCCCTCCCTGTTCTCCATTTCTGAGCGCACAGACTTCGGAGCGGCCGCGCTCGAATCTATTCTGGCCCCTGACGGCTGCCGTAGCCGAAGCGCCGAAGAGAAGAAGAGCGGATGCGTGCGGCGGACGCCAGCAGCCGCGCCTGCGCAGCCCGAGTCCGAGTCCGGGAAGCCAAGCCTGAGACGGGATACGGGCGGGAGGACCGCTTTGTGCCTGCGCAGTCCGGATGGTTGCCATGGAGTCGGAAGGGGCCTACGAGCCGGGCTTCGTGGGGATCCGCTTCTGCCAGGAATGGTGAGGAGGCGCCGGGAGGCCGGAGGGGGCGGTGCAACAGAGGGGGGCGGCGGCGGGGAGAGACGGCGGGGGCCCTATTGAACGACCCCCCAACAGTCTCCTTAGGGGGCTGGGCTAGATGAACCCGGGGGTTCCCCTTCCAACGCTGCAGGTCTATGATATGCCGAGAAGGGGAATCGATACTCAATAACCGAAAATAAGCAGGGACTGGGATGGTTTTCCAAAACACAGTCAGGGGTCAGGGAGAGATGCACGTGGTGGGGCAGCAGCAGCAGCAGCGATCATAGTAAGGGGAATAATAGGAAATAATAACAGCAACAGCAACATATACAAGTACTACTACTACTACTACTACTTATACAACAACAACAACAACAACAACAACAACAACAACAACAACAACAACAACAACTTATACACCAGTAAGGGGAATACCGGTAGTAGGAAACAACAACAACAACAAGGCTGATCCCCGAAGAATGGATGCTTTTGAATTCTGGTGTTGGAGGAGACTCTTGAGAGTCCCATGGACTGCAAGAAGATCAAACCTATCCATTCTGAAGGAAATCAGCCCTGAGTGCTCACTGGAAGGAAAAATCCTGAAGCTGAGGCTCCAATACTTTGGCCACCTCATGAGAAGAGAAGACTCCCTGGAAAAGACCCTGATGCTGGGGAAGATGGAGGGCACAAGGAGAAGGGGACGGGAGAGGAGGAGATGGTTGGACAGTGTTCTCAAAGCCACCAACATGAGTCTGACCAAACTGCGGGAGGCAGTGGAAGACAGGAGTGCCTGGCGTGCTCTGGTCCATGGGGTCACGAAGAGTCAGACACGACTAAACGACTGAACAACAACAACAACAACAACAACAACAAAGGGGAATAATAGGAAACAGCAACAACTTATACCCCACCCATCTGTCTGGGGTTCCCCAGCCACTCTGGGCAGCTTCCAACAAAATATTAATAATGCAATAAACCATGAGACATAAAAACCTTCCCTAAACAGGGCTGCTTTCAGATGTCTTCTAAACTTCAGATGGTTGTTTATTTCCTTGACATTTGAAGGGAGGGCGTTCCACAGGGTGGGCGCCATCACCAAGAAGGCCCTCTGCCTGGTTCTCTGTAACTTGGCTTCTCGCAGGGAGGGAACTGCCGGAAAGCCCTCAGAGCCAGACCTGAGTGTCCGGGCTGGATGATGCTGGTGGAGACGCTCCTTCAGGTGTACTGGGCCTTTGAGGCCGTTTAAAGGTCCAGTTTGGGATGTGAGCACCCAGGGCCACCCTAAAGCAGGGGTGGGTTGACTTTGAAATGAATGAAGCTTAAGCTCCAGGGACCCTGATCTGAGAGGCGCCCCAGAAAGCGACTTTGCATAAAAGTTTGGGTCTAGCAAACCCAACTGGAGTCGCATTGAATCAAGCCAAATTGATTTTTGTTGTTGCTGCTGTATGTTTCCACCATCTCAGTAAGTAGCCCAGATGTGGTAATGGTGTGGTGATTTGTCGTGGAACAACCCTATGGAGGAAGAGAACAGTGAAAGGGCCCCCATGACAGTTCAGGCTTCAGGGCCCCCAGAATGTGGGTCTGCCACTACCCTAAAGCCATGTGAACTGAAGGGTGAGGCCCCCTGCCCTGCCGCTGCCACAAGGAGCCTTTGCCATGTTTCATGCAGGAGATCCCGTGGGAATGGAGGAGGAAGGTGGGAGAACAAGCCCCGCTCTCTCTGTCCTCTTAATCCTTCTCTCATGGGGTTGTGGAAAGGCTAAAAATAGGTTGTGCGTAGTCTAACATGCTTTAATTTAATCAATCCATCAATCAATTAAATGAAACAATAATAGAATTGTGGAGTTGGAAGGGACTCCCGAGGTCCTGCTAGGCCAACTCTTTGCACGGCAGGAATCACAGCTGAAGCATCCCTGACAAGTGGCCATCCAACCTCCGCTTAAAAGCCTCCATAGAAGGAGAGTCTGCCATCTTCTGAGGGAGTCTCTTCCGCTGCCTAACAGCTCTTAGCATCAGAGAAAGCTATCCTGCCATTTTGACGAGGGACTTGGACACAGGAATCACTAAGCCTTGTGCTGAGTCAGACTTATGGGTCCATCTAGCCCAATATTGTCTACACTGACTGGCAGCAGTGGTCTCCAGGATTTCGGGCAGTGAGTACCTCCCAGCCCTACTGGAGATGCTGCAGAGAATTGAACCTGGGACTTTCTCCATGCAAAGCAGCTGCTCTCTACCACTGTGCCACAGCCCCTTGTAGCCTTGGGCTTCAGCTCCTGTCATTTACCACTGTATTCTGCTCTGGTCAGACCTCACCTGGAGTACTGTGTCCAGTTCTGGGCACCACAGTTCAAGGAGGATACTGACAAGCTGGAACATGTCCAGAAGAGGACAACCAAAATGGTCAAAGGCTTGGAAACAATGCCTTATGAGGAACGGTTTAGGGAGCTGGGTATGTTTAGCCTGGAGAATAGAAGGTTAAGGGGTGATATGTTAGCCATGTTCAAATATATAAAAGGATGTCATATAGAGGAGGGTGAAAGATTGTTTTCTGCTGCTCCAGAGAAGCGGACACGGAGCAATGGATTCAAACTACAAGAAAGAAGATTCCACCTAAACATTAGGAAGAACTTCCTGACAGTAAGAGCTGTTCGGCAGTGGAATTTGCTACCAAGGAGTGTGGTGGAGTCTCCTTCTTTGGAGGTCTTTAAGCAGAGGCTTGACAGGCATATGTCAAGAATGCTTTGATGGTGCTTCCTGCTTGGCAGGCGGTTGGACTGGATGGCCCTTGTGGTCTCTTCCAACTCTATGATTCTATGAATTTAAGCCAGAACAGCTGTTGCTGCCCACAACATCTGGAGGGCACCAGGGCTGGGCAAGGCTGCTCTCAGCTGTTGACAGCCCGCTCCCCACTCCCCATTCAGCTTCAATGGATGTCTGTCTACTTGTTCTAGTTTTACATTTGCATCTCACCTTTTCTCCAAGAAACCCACTTAAATCTTTCTCTCTCTTCTCTCTTTTTTAACAGCAACAACATGTTGTACCCTAAAGAAGACAAAGAGAACAGGATCCTTCTCTATGCTGTGAGTGTTAGGTGGCAATACTCGCTTCAGGTAGACTCTCTTGAGTGCAGAGTTTCACCGTGAGCTGTTGTGGCTTTGTGGCAGTCCTTTCCCAGCTCAGCTGCCTGGGTGGGACCTTGGGGCCTGGAAACGGGTGAGCCTGGTCATTTTGCCCCGTGTTTGCTAGCTTAGAGCTATGGACCTTGGGAGGCAGCCTTTGAGATTGCTGGGCACTGATCATGGGTGTGCAGTGTCAGGAGCGAGACAGCAGTGATTCACACAGAGCAGGTGGTTAACTCTTTATTAGAAAAACAGGATCCACACAGGAATGCCAGGCCTAATGAGCACAGCGACTCTTCTTTGGTAGTTCTTGTCCTTTATGAAGCAGTTGCGGAGACTGAAGGCCCCTGCCTTCCCACAGCCACCTAAGTCTCCTCTTCCAGGTCTTTCCTAAGCAATCTGAGACTGTGCCTGCAGGTCTTCCTTTGCTCCTCGCCCTTCATACCTCTCCTGGTCCTGGGAGCCCAGGGAAGAGGGGCACTTGTCACAGCAGGAGGGGGAGACACCTGTGCTGCTTCACCAGCCTGACTCATCTCTGCCTCTTGGCCTCCCTCATCCTGCTCTGCCGTTTCCGCCTCTGTCTTGGCTTTTCTCTGCCACAGACTCCAAACTCACTAAGCCCTGCTACATCTTCAGCTTTGACACCACCTCCTCCCCATCTTCTCCCTCTGACCGCTCGTGGTTGTCCCACCACCAATCCCCATGCTCAGAGCCGCCTTCCCTTGGGGGTTCCCTAGCTGGTGCCTCCCACCAGTCCGTGACATCCAGGCAGTTTCTCCCTCCTGGCATCAGTCTTGTAGGTCATGTTTTGCCCCAGGGCTTGCTGGGAACGTGAACATGTGACCATTCTTCTCTTCTCCCTGCAGTGCCGGAACTGTGACTACCAGCAGGAGGCTGACAATAGCTGCATCTACGTCAATAAGATCACGCATGAAGTTGAGTAAGTACCAGCAGCTGCTGCCTTAAAGGAATTGCTGGCCTGTGTTGATCTGCCTGAAACCCTGGCGAGGCCATTGCCAGCCATGCTACACAAAGGAATGCTCTGATTTTGTATAAGGCAACCTCCTGTATTCCTGTGTTGAAAACCCAGCCTAGTTTTGCGCCCGCTTTGTTCAGACAAGTGAAACATGGAAAAATGCCCTAGTGGTTGATCACAAGCCGAACGTGAACTGGCAAGGTTACGTAGCTGCAGTGAAAAGTTATTTCTCAGCTGCCTTCACAGAACCATGGTTTCAAGCCAGGTGCCAGGCCAAGGTGGGCAGAGGGAGTGGGGGGGGGAAGCACCCACACAGAAACAAGAGAAGAGAGGGGCTTTTTGGAAAATTCAGAAAGGTGGTAAGGAAACAGCAGCCAGGTGTCATGGGGGAAGCGCAATAAGAGGAATGATGAATGCAAAATTGCAGGGCTTTTTCCCCCGGGGAGGAGCTGACTTTTGACAGCAAGAGATTGCCGTTCATCACATAATGGTTTCCAATGTATTTTCAAGATGGGCTGACTGGGAGTGGGCAGGCTAACTATCGAAAGAATCACTTTTTTAACCATCTGCATTTCAGTGAACTAACCCAGATCATTGCTGACGTTTCCCAAGACCCAACTCTGCCCCGAACAGAGGACCACCCTTGCCAGAAGTGAGTGCTGATCTGTAGCCAATGCCACAAAGCATAGACCAGCCTTGGACAAATAAAAATCTTTGATGGAGGCCGGCCCTCCCTGACTTGGTGCCTCCCAGACATTTTGGACTACAAACTCCCATCAGCTGGTCCAAAATACTGGGCATGGGGTACCAGGTTGGGAAGGCTGGGTGTGGGCCATTTCCTCCGCACTTCCAGGATCTCCCCTGTCCCATAAGCAAATCTTTCTACCCCTGTCTTCCAGGTGCGGCCACAAAGAAGCCGTGTTTTTCCAGTCTCACAGCGCAAGGGCTGAGGTGAGGAGACTTCTTTTGAGACCTAGGGCAACTGATGTTTTTGTAACCCCTGGCGGCAACACCCCTCTTGAAAGTTACGAGCAATGACATTCGCTCGCTTTGCATGTGGGTTTCCCTACATCGGGTCCTCTACTTCAGTAGCAGAATTTCAGCCGTGACTCCCACTTGATTTGCATGTCTGTTTTCCACCCGCTGCCCCACTCACTTATTCAAATATCTCCTCTTAAAACCAGCTGGGCGGCTGCCATAGAGTTTGGAGTCTCTGTCACTTAAAGAAACCCCACCAGGGGTGGGTGTTTCAGCTGAGCTCCTTACAGACTCGCAAATGGGCGTTTCCAGTGCCAAAACAATTTGCAGTTCTGCACAGAGGACAGCTCAAAACAAAACAGCATTATGGTTATGTTGCAAACATAACGGGAGTTTTTTTCCAGAGCTCCAAAACCTGGGGATTACGGTAGGGTCTTTGGAGGTTTTGAAAAGTGGCCTCTGGTTCTGTTCACTTTTAAGCCTTCACATTTCCCTGGAGGTCTTTATGATCACAAGGGCAAGGCATGGAAACACACCTGGAATACCTGTCTCATCCCTTCCCTCTCTGTTTTAGGATGCCATGCGACTGTATTACGTCTGCACGGCCCCACACTGCGGACACCGCTGGACAGAATGAAGCCCGTGGAGATGTCAGCCTCCTCCTTGTCCCTTTCCTGCCGTTACCTTAATTTCTCTCCTTTCTGACAAACTTCCAGATTATTCAACTGCTGCCTGCCTGTGCTTAGACCACCTCTTTCTTGTTTTCGCCTCTTGTTAATAAAACATGGTTTATATTTTTACAAAAGTCCCAAAGTTGTGCTTCCTCAAGCCTTCCTGGGTGGGGCAGCTGGGGCTGGCACATTTGTACATGATTAAAGTAGCTTGGCGAGAATAAAAGAATAATAGAACCTTAAGATACCCAGGGGTCATCTAGTCCACCCCCCATGATCTAGGCTTCAGGTCGTGTGAGATAAAGCATGTGCGGTTTGCCTGCCTTTCCGTCATTCCAGCCCACTCCATCTCAACCAGGATGATGGGGCTGAGTGTCCAGTTTAGAGGTGTGGCTTTAAAGATAGCTTGGGCCCGCCTACTTTTAAAAAAATGAGCTATAATGCAAGACTGTTGCTGGTTTTAAGCAGGACAACTACTTACAAAGTGCCATGAAAACTTATAAGCTATCTAAAATAAAGTGAACTTGCAGTGTCAGATTTTACTAAGTTCTTACAACTTCTTGGCTCAATTTGTGTTTTTTAAGTACGGTAAGTTCAAGAAGAAGGTAGGTAAGTTCAACGATGTTCCCGTTAGCTATGAAGTACAGATGGAAGAGAGGGTTTTATCCCCGTTTCTATAACTAAATGTAGTTATAGAAACAATTTCTTGGCTTAAGCATAAAGAACTGAAGAGCTTAAATAGTTTTAACTACATTTAGCACTAATAGATACATTAATGGTTTGAGACTACTGAGGAAGCCCAGAAAACTGTGCTCAGGGAGTGGGCAATCTGCCAACCCCAATAAATTGGCCCTGTCGGGGGCGAAATAGCAGCTCTTCAACTTTATGGACTGCTAGGGAAAAACGGGGATAGAAGGCTGGCACCCTGTCTTCCATCTGCACTTCAAAGCTACCGGGAACATCGTTGAACTTACCTACCTTCTTCTTGAACTTACTTAAAAAACAAGAAAAAACAAAAATTGAATCAAGAAGTTGTAAGAACTTAGTAAAATCTAACACTGCAAGTTCACTTTATTTTAGATGGCTTATAAGTTTTCATGGCACTTTGTAAGTAGTTGTCTCATTCTCACAAACTTGAGAAATGGTGAAAAATTGTTTTTGAACAAGAATATTAATTGTGTGAATAATTATCGCCCATGTGCTGTACGGGTTGCACAATCATGATTAACGGCACAGGTTGTATTTCTCCAGCTTTTAAGCAGGAAGCAGAACAGAATATTCCTCTGGCCATGAGGAAACTTAGTCTTTAATATAATTATATACTGCCTCGCCACCAATATTGGCCCCACGAGGTGGCATGCGACAAAACACAACTCATTACAAGATTAACAGATTAGACCATTGTCACAGAGGCCGGATCAGGCTACTTCAGAGTGACGACGCTACGCAGCTCTGCATTTTATTCTTTTATTGGTGCTGCGTATTTACAGTGCTGAAGTCATTGCTATTTACAAGGAACGATGTGGTCATTCGGTTTCAGAACCTCCGAATGGCTTTTGGCGCGTCTTTCTCCAACACAAAAGCTTTGGCAGACCCATCCTCTTTCCCCTCCTCTTTCTGCGCAATTCCGGAGTTGGGGGGATGGGTCTCCCCCCCTTATTCGCCCCTTCCTGTCCCACCTGGGACCCTGGCTCCTCTACCTTGCCTGAGCCTCGGACACGACTTCCTGCTTCCCCACTGGAATCGGAACTCTCTCTGCTTTCCCCTGTGCTCGGGGATGGGCTTGAACTCAGGAGGGGAGGGACTTCGCGATATCCCCTGTCCCTCACATCCACCCCCCTCCCAAGCTCTCCTTCACCCCTCCCCAGGTCCCCCCCAGGTGTCGGTGACGACTGGAAGCCTAAGAACTCAGTGCTTTCCGAGCCCGTTGGTGTGAACACCTCCCCCCAGTCCTGCGAGCCCCCCCCTTCCGCCTGGGAGGACGGGAATCCCAAAAAGTCCGTGGCGTCAGAGCTGGTGGGGGTAAAAATGTTCTGCCAATCTGCTCCTTCCTCTGACTGGGTGGATCTCGGTGACGCCCATACCTCATCCTCTGGTTCCTCAAACTCCGCTTCCCAGCGCCATGGTGAACTGCTCTCCCGTGCTTCCTCCCCCTCCCCCTCCCTTTCCATGTGCCAGGGCTTGGGTCTGTGGGGAAAGAGGGCGTGAAATTCTTCTACCAGGAATTCCTCCTGTATCTGAGTGGCTGGGACCCATTCATTCTGGGACGGTGGAGCATCCTCCCATGCCATGAGGTACTCCAGGCCCCCCACCCCCCTCCTTGAATCCAGGATGGCCGTGGCCTCATTGAGTTGCTCCCTGCCTTCCCTCTCCCCCCCTCCCTCGGGGGTTTGTTCGCTGCCTCGGAGCCTGCTGCTTTCCCTGTACGGCGACAGCAGCGATCTATGAAACACTGGGTGCACCCTCATGTCCTCTGGCAGTGCCAGTCTGAAGGCCACCGGGTTGACCTGTTGCGTGACCGTGAAGGGGCCCAACCTTCTGGGCGCCAGCTTTTTGCACCTCCCTCTGATGGGAAGGCCCTCCGAGGACAACCAAACTTTGTCCCCCACCCTAATGACCTCTCCTTGTCGCCTGTGGCGATCTGCCCCCTTCTTGTACGCTTCCTTGGCTCTCTCCAAGTGTTCTCTGAGCTGCTGGTGCACCGTCTCCAGTTCCTCTGCCCAATCCTCAGCCTGCGGGCCCTCCTCCTCCTCCTCCCCCTCCCTCTCTGGGAAAGATCTGAGGTCGCGCCCATAATTGGCCTTAAAGGGCGACACCCCTGTGGAGACGTGCACTGCATTATTGTAGGCAAATTCTGCCAGTGGCAGGCGATCCACCCAGTCTGTTTGCCTCTGGCTGACGTAGCATCTGAGGTACTGCTGCAGGATGGCGTTGACCCTCTCCGCCTGTCCATTAGTCTGCGGGTGTCTAGCCGTCGACAAGCTGACCTCCACCTGCAGGAGGTTCATGAGTCGCCGCCAGAACCTGGAAACAAATTGGCGGCCACGATCCGAAATAACTCTTAAAGGCAATCCATGCAGTCTGAAGACGTGGTCAACAAACAGTTTGGCTGTTTCTTCTGCGGAGACCGCCCTGGCACACGGTATAAAATGGCACATTTTGGACATAAGGTCCACCACCACCAACACTGCGGTCTTGCCTCTGGAAGAAGGCAGGTCTGTGATGAAGTCCATGGACACCACTTCCCACGGCCTGTGTGGTGTGGCTAAGGGCTCCAGCAATCCTGCTGGAGGTGCTCTGACCACTTTTGCCCGCTGGCAGGTGTCACAGCCCCGTACATAGTCTCGAACATCTTCCCGCACCCCTGGCCACCAGAAGTGTCTCATGACCAGGTGAGCGGTCTTGTCCCTCCCAAAATGACCCGCCGTTGGGTTGTCGTGCATCTTCTTGAGGACCTTACGTCTAAGCTGGGTGGTGGGCAGGTACAGTGCACCCTTGTAGAAAAGCAGCCCACTGCGTTCTGCAAAGTCTTTCGCCTGCTCCCTCCCCCCTCTCAGTTCTCTGAAGATGCGGGTGGCAAATTCATCCGCTGCTGTCAGTGCTGTGAGTTCTGCCTCACTCACCACTGCTGCTCCGCAGGACCATGCTGACGGGGGGAAAATGTGCCTGGGTGCCGGTGGCGCCTCCTCCTCCATGTACTCCGGTTTGCGGGAGAGGGCATCCGCCCTGACATTCTGCTCCCCCGGGATGTAGTGGATGGAGAAGTTGAAGTTCGAGAAGAACTCTGCCCACCGCGTATCTGTCGCTGGTTGAGCACCCTGGCCGTTCTCCAGAACTCCAGGTTCTTGTGGTCTGTGCACACCTGGATGGGGTGCTTGGCGCCCACCAGGAAGTGTCTCCAATGCTGGAACGCAGCGTGGATCGCAAGAAGTTCCCTATCAAACACCGTGTAGTTGCGCTCTGGCTGGGTCAGCTTCCTGGAGAAGAAGGCACAAGGTCTCCACTCCCTGTTGGCGTCCAGTTGCAACAAAATGGCGCCCAGAGCTCTATCAGAAGCATCTGTCTCCACGCGAAGGGGCGCGTCCTGAACCACGTGGAACAGGTTCTGGTCTGAGGCGAACACCCTCTTGAGGCTTTCGAACGCTGCTTGCGCCTCTGGTGTCCACCTGAACTTCTGCTTGCCTCTCAGGCAGTCAGTGATGGGAGCCGTAACGCGAGAGAAGTTCTTGATGAACTTCCTGTAGAAGTTGGCGAAGCCTAGTAGTCGTTGGGCATCTTTGCGCGTCCTGGGGCTGTGCCAGTCCAGGATGGCCTGCACCTTGTCCTTGTCCATCGCTAACCCCTTGTCTGACAGCTTGTAGCCCAGGAAGTCCACCTCTTTGGTGTGAAACTTGCACTTCTCCAGCTTCACATACAGGTGGTTCTCCTTCAGGCGCTGCAACACCTCCCTGACGTCTTTCACATGCTGCACTGGGTCATTGGAGTAAATAAGGATGTCATCTAGGAAGACCAAGCAGTTCTTGAAGAGGAGGGACCCCAGGACGTGGTGCATGAAGGCCTGGAAGCATGCTGAGCCCCCTTGCAACCCGAAGGGCATCACCAGATATTCAAAAGAGCCCAGAGGCGTGAACATCGTGGTTTTCCATTCATCGCCTTCCCTGATCCTGATCAAGTTGTACGCCCCCCTCAGGTCGAGCTTGGTGAAGATCTTGCCCCTGCGTGCCGCTGTCAGGAGATCATCCACTCTTGGCATGGGGAAAGCCACTGGCTCTGTCACTGAATTCAGCCGCCTAAAATCCACCACCAGACGGCGCTGTTGCGTGTCTTTCTTGTCAACCCAGAAGACCGGGCTGCCCCCTGCTGCCTTGCTTTCTCTGATGAACCCCCGCTTGAGGTTCTTGTCGATGAAAGCGCGCAGATCCTCCAGTTCCTGGTCTGACATGGCGTACAGCTTGGCTGGGGGTATAGTTGCCCCTGGCACCAGGTTGATCTGGCAGTCAAAAGGCCTGTGTGGGGGTAGGTGGTCGGACTCCGCTTCGCTGAAGACCTCCTGCAGGTCCCAGTACGGCTTGGGTATCGCCTCACCCCCTTTGACGTGCATGGTGGCCACCGTGGCTATTGGAGGCCCCTCCCCTGGTTGGTGCTCCATGCAATGTTCCAGACAAAAGTCCGACCCAAACGTGATGCATCTCTGGTGCCAACTGATGGAGGGGTCGTGGCGCGCCAGCCAGCTCATGCCCAAGACGATGGGGGGTCTGAGATGGTGGTGACGTTGAATGCCAGTGTCTCTGAGTGCCTTCCCACCGTCATTCTCATGGGGGGGGTTTGATGAGTGATGGCCCCTCCCAGCAACTCTGCCGTCAATGGTTGCCACGTGCAGAGGAAAATCCAGCTGCAGAAGCTGGATCTGGTGCTGTTCTGCAAAGTTCCTCGAGAAGAAGTTCGCTGACGCCCCACTGTCAATTAGGGCGAGGACCGTCAGGGGATAGCCATTTGGGAGCGTTAGCGTCACTTCTAGAACCACTCCTGCTCTGGGAGGGGTGGGCTGGCTCTGCTCCTCTCTGTGCGGGTGGGCGGGCTGGGGCTGTTGTCTGCTGACTGTGCCTGGCTGCTGCCCCTTGTCTCCTGCAGCCAGGCTTTCCCGTTTCCCTGCTGTGGTGCTGCATCAGTGGGGGAGGGCATAACCGTTCCCGCCTTTCCTTGCCACTCCCTGCGATGTGGGCAGTCTCTGACGAGATGCTGGGGGGAGTTGCAGAGAAAGCAATTCCCGCCTCTTCCCTCCCTGCGTCTTGTCGCCGCTGGGGTTTGAAAAGCCCCCGCGCGCGCGCGCTATCAATTTGCATGGGTTCCTGGTCCTGGCTGGCCCCAGGCGTGGCTTGAAAGGGTTGTTGGGGGAGTGGCTTCTCCTGCGACCGTGGGAACCAAGCCCGCTTTGCGCGCGTTGCTTGCTTGTCGCTCCACCGGGATTCCTGTCTCACCCCCACCGCCAGAGCCGCTTTGCTCAGCTGATCCATAGTACTGGGCTTTGGACCTCTCGAGAGCTCATCCTTCACCTCCTCATGCAAACCCAAGTAGAACGCCGCTTGCATTGGGGCTGACTCTAGTTCCCACCCCAGTCTGTGCACCAGCATGGTGAATTTCGCCCAATATGCGCGAACTGTCATATTTCCTTGGCGTAAATTATGAAGTTCCTCCTTAGTCTGGTCCATATGACTATCGGACGAATACATCGTTTTCAGACCTTCTAGAAATAGTTTGACATTCTTCATGCAAGGATTCTTTGTTGCGATTAACGGTCTTAGCCACTCCCTGGCTGCCCCGGTAAGGTGCTCCACAATAAACGCTACCCTGTGCTCATCATCAGGGAACTCATCATGGTGCAGCTCAAGAGCATACACAATCTCAGTCTCAAAGCCATGATATTCCCTCGGGTCTCCATTGAACTTGCTTACTAGGGTCCCGGCTCTCCTTCCTGGCAGCACTTGGACTTGGGGTGCCCCTCCCGCCTTGTTTTTCTCTGCATCTAGCTTGTTTTGGAGGTCTACCGCCGCCGCCCTTAATTGCTGCTCTCTTTCCTGAAGTGCTCTCACCTGTTCCGCAAGTTGTAGCCTGTCGTCCTGGACCTTCTTGGTTTCTTCTTTAGCTGCCTTTAATTCCCCCTGCGCCTGCTGCGCCAGCTGCTGCAGGTCTTGCTGGGCTTTCTCTGCGATCTGCCGCCATTTCTCCGCCTCTGACACACTCATCCCGCCAACTCCAAAGTAGCCCAAAAAAAAGATTCGGAGGTTGCTGTCACAGAGGCCGGATCAGGCTACTTCAGAGTGACGACGCTACGCAGCTCTGCATTTTATTCTTTTATTGGTGCTGCGTATTTACAGTGCTGAAGTCATTGCTATTTACAAGGAACGATGTGGTCATTCGGTTTCAGAACCTCCGAATGGCTTTTGGCGCGTCTTTCTCCAACACAAAAGCTTTGGCAGACCCATCCTCTTTCCCCTCCTCTTTCTGCGCAATTCCGGAGTTGGGGGGATGGGTCTCCCCCCCTTATTCGCCCCTTCCTGTCCCACCTGGGACCCTGGCTCCTCTACCTTGCCTGAGCCTCGGACACGACTCCCTGCTTCCCCACTGGAATCGGAACTCTCTCTGCTTTCCCCTGTGCTCGGGGATGGGCTTGAACTCAGGAGGGGAGGGACTTCGCGATATCCCCTGTCCCTCACAACCATCTTGTCCATTTCCGCATACTCCAGCAATTTCATTTGCCACTCTTCTTTCGGAAATGGACAAGATGACGGGAAGAATCCAAGAACGGCGGGACCAGAGATTCATCAACGACTGGACTAAATTCATAGACTATCTGAAGGATTGATGCTTTTGAATTATGATGCTGGAGGAGATTCTTGAGAGTCCCATGGACTGCAAGAAGATCAAACCTATCCATTCTGAAGGAGATCAGCCCTGAGTGCTCACTGGAAGGACAGATCCTGAAGCTGAGGCTCCAATACTTTGGCCACCTCATGAGAAGAGAAGAATCCTTGGGAAAGACCCTGATGTTGGGAAAGATTGAGGGCACTAGGAGAAGGGGATGACAGAGGACAAGATGGTTGGACAGTGTTCTCGAAGCTACCAACATGAGTTTGACCAAACTGCGGGAGGCAGTGGAAGACAGGAGTGCCTGGCGTGCTCTGGTCCATGGGGTCACGAAGAGTCGGACACAACGAAATGACTAAACAACAACAATTAATATACTTCTTAATTGTATTTCAGTTCAACAATGACTGATAAAATACAAGAGTCGGACACGACTAAACAACAACAACAATCTGATGGACAATTGCAGTTATACAAATACGTTGGTAGGATTTCAAGAAGCTTTGTAAGTTAAATAATAAAAGTCATTGTAAGAAGATTTTTAGTGAGGAATTAAGATGTTATATTTAAGCAGTGGTTAAATAGAGAAAATAGAGAACTTAGAAATGATTGTGAGAAAATCATAAGGAAGGGTTGAGGGAAGTCAGGCTTAAATAGCCAAAATGTGTATCTAAGAATGGAATTTGAGATGGAATTTAATAACAGGTTATTGTAAAATGAATAAAAATTATTTTAAAAGAAAGATGATAACAGATTAGAAACAGCCCCATATTCAGTGCAACCAAAATCTTGGGCAAGTGCAAAAAGGTTTTGGTTGGTGCCTGGAAGATCGTCACAAAGGCCGAAATGCTTGCAGAGAGCATTCCACAGCTTGGGGGCCACCACAGAAAAAGCCCTGCCCCTGGTGGTCACCCATCTCGCCTCAGAAAGCGAGGGCACCTGCAACCGAGCTTGGAGAGAAGATGTGAAAACACAGCCTTCTGGGAACCTTCATTTTGAAAACAAAAGTTTCTAGTCCTCTGAGACTGCCGTCGTGTGGTTTGATAACAGCTAATTTTGAGAAACTGAAATCTCAAGGCAGGGCACTTAGAAGAGGGGCAGAATTGGCACAGTCACCTCTAGCCACGGGCAGCGGAACAACTTGCTCCAAATGCATGATTTGGCTAGTTTTTCTAGTCCCTAGTTTTTCTTACATGGGATTTGGGTGCTGCTGTTTTCCCAGTTTCCTCGGCCCTGGCTTCTGGGCCTCAGTATGCGGAAGGGTAGAGGATGTGGAACTTGGGGTGGAGGTCGGCCGGCGCCACCTTCTGGAAACCTCTGGCCAGGAGCCCGTGGCTGGGGTGCAGGCGGCGGACGTGGCTGTAGTACTCCTCACTCCCACTGCAGGTGAAGCCACACTCCTCACACACAAAGAGCTTGGAGCGGCGCTCGCGGTAAGCGTATCGTTGCTGGATGCTGTGGATTTTCTTGAGGTGCGACTCTAGGGAGCAGCGCTGGGTGAAGGCTTTGTCACAGACGCAGCAGCGGTATGGGCGGATGCCTGCAGAGGAGCAAAGGCAAGGCAGCAATGTCAGCTTGATAGGCCTATATTATGATTATTATTATGATTGTTATTAATGGCGCCTAAAGGTGTATATAATGAAGGCGCCAGGCGAACTTCCCTGGGGAGAGCATTCCACAGATGGGGAGCCACTGCAGAGAAGGCCCCGTTCTCATGTTGCCACCCTACGGACCTCTCAAGGAGGTACACGAAGAAGGGCCTCAGAAGATGATCAGAAGATATGGTTTTGGGGATTCAAAATGATCTTAACGGATTAGAGAGCTGGGCCCAAATTACCACCATGACTTTCAAGAGGGACAAATGTAAGGGTCTGCACTTCGGCAGGAAGAACTAGATGCACAAATATAAAATGGGGAGACACCTGGCTTGCGAGTAGTTAGTACATATGAAAAGTATCTAGGGGCTCCAGCTTAACGAGTCCACAGTGTGATGCAGCAGCAAAAAAAGCGAATGCTATTCTAGGCTGCGGCATCAACAGAAGGCTAGTATCCAGATCAACTAATAGGACCACTCTATTCTGCCTTGGTCAGACCACACCTGGAATATTGTGTCCATTTCTGGGCACCACAGTTTAAGAAGGATGACAAGCTGGAAGGGGTGCAGAGGAGGGAGACCAAGATGCTCAGGGGTCTGGAAACCAAGCCTTATGAGGAATGGTTGAAGCAGCTGGGTATGTTTAGCCTGGAAAAAAGGAGACTGAGAGGTGATAGGCTAGCCATCTTCAAATATCTCAAGGGCTGTCACATAGAAGAGCGAACAAGCTTGTTTTCCTCTGCCCTCAAGGGTAGGACTCGAACCCATGGCTTCAAGTTACAGGAATGAAGATTTTGACTCAACACCAGGAAGAACTTTCTGACAGGAAGAGCTGTTTGACAGCGGCAGGGTCTCCCTTGGGAAGTGGTGGACTCTCCTTCCTTGGAGGTTTTTAAGCAGAGGTTGGGTGGCTATCTGTCATGGATGCTTTAGCTGAGATTCCTGTATTGCATGGGGTTGGACTAGATGACCGCTGGGGGGTCCTTTCCGACTCTACCCTTCTACAATTCTGTGATACAATACATTGAGGGGAGCAAAGCTTGGATTGTAGAGGAACCAAACAATTACTAACTGAAATACTGCCTCCTACGGAAGACCTCTATTGGGGATTGGGAAAACATCAGTTCGTTAAAAGACTTGAAGGGCTGCTGTGTCTTAATTTTAATTAAACAAAGAAAAGCTGGAAGACAGCCCAGAATCCTGGTGGAATGAAAAAGGGGCCTCTGAGGGGGACTGCGCTGAAAAAAATTGACAGACAACGCCAGGAAGAATAAAACTCCTCTTGCATGTTTATATACATATAGATTTGATAAATATGATTGAAAGTCTCACACCGGGGGCTGTTAAGATAAGACAAAGGATTAAGATCGGAACTATGATATTGGGAATAAACGAGAAAAAGCAGAAACAATAAAAAAAAATTTTCTCCTGACCAGCCAGAACATGGGAAGTTCCTTTAAAAAAATTGGAATGTATAAATTGGCTTTATTATTTGTATTATGATGTGGCAAGATTTGATATTCTATCAACTGGAGTGTTCTTAATGAAAAATTAATACAAATTATTTACAAAAAAAAACCACAATACATTGGTCCATATGGATGTTACGTTTGTAAATTCCCCACCAAGGTGAGCGAAAAGAGCCAAGGGCCTTGCGGGGTGAGGTCCCCACCTGTGTGCGTCCTCAGGTGCCTCTTGAGGTCGAAGGTGTCGTTGAAGCCCTTGCCGCAGTACCTGCAGACATGCTTCTTGACCGAGCTGTGGCACTTGAGGTGGCGCTTCAGCATGCGCTGCAGAGGGAAGCTCTTGCTGCACACACAGCACTGGAACTGCGCTGCAGGACTCCTGCCCTGGACGAAGCAGAAAGGAATGAAGCGGGGCAGGTTTGGAGTCGCTGGTTTGCGAAGCAGATGGACCTGCAACTTTCTGCAACCCAGATGCTTTGAACTACCCCTCCCACCAGTCTCAGCCAGCATGGCCGTTCCCTTCATTTTTCTTTTCATAGAATTGCGGAGCTGCGCAGCCTGGGAGTCATTTTGGACTCTTGGCTGTCCATGGAGACGCAGGTCCATTCTGTGTCCAGGGCGGCTGTCTAACAGCTCCATCTGGTACGCAGGATGAAACCCTCCCTGCCCGCAGACTGCCTTTCCAGAGTGGTGCATGCTCTAGTTATCGTTATTGGACTGCTGCAATGATCTCTACGTGGGGCTACCTTTGAAGGTGACCCAGAAACTACAACTAATCCAGAATGCGGCAGCTAGACTGGGGACTGGGAGCGGCCGCCGAGACCATATAACACTGGTCCTGAAAGACCTACATTGGCTCCCAGTACATTTCTAAGCACCATTCAGAGTGTTGGTGCTGACCTTTAGAGCCCTAAACGGCCTCAAAGGCCCAGTGTACCTGAAGGAGCGTCTCCACCCCCATTGTTCAGCCTGGACACTGAGGTCCAGCTCCGAGGGCCTTCTGGCGGTTCCCTCATTGTGAGAATTGAGGTTACAGGGAACCAGACAGAGGGCCTTCTCGGTGGTGGCGCCTGCCCTGTGGAATACCCTCCCATCAGATGTCAAAGAAATAAACAACTATCTGACGTTTAGAAGACATCTGAAGGCAGCCCTGTTTAGGGAAATTTTTAATGACTGGTGTTTTAATGAAATTTAAATCTTTTGTTGGCTGGGGTAGAAATAATAAATTATTATTATACATTCTTATAGTTGGCAGGGATTCCAAGGGCCATCTAATCCAACCCCCTGCCATGCAAGAACCTTTTGCCCAACGCCGGGCTCGAACTCGCAGCCCTGAGATTAAGAGTCTTGTGCTCTACCGACTGAGCTCCAATATTTATTGCATATAATTTATATACCGCTAGATTGCAGGAAATAAACCTCAAAGCAGTTTACGAAAATAGCAGTAATCGTTACATGATTGAAAATGTTCATAAAACCACAAGAGAATAGAGTAAAACAAATCAAAGCTCACATGAGCTTTCTAAACTATCTAGGTAGGCTTGTCTAAATAAGAATGTCTTCAGCAGGTGTTGATAAGAATACAGTGAAGGCACTGGCCTGATATCAATAGGCAGGGAGTTCCAAAGTGTCGGTTCTCCCACACTAAGCAATTGAGTTCTTACAGATGCAGGACGCAGGGTGGGTGTTATGTGGCACCAATTTTTGCGACAACATTTATCTTGGATAAAGAAGCACATCAACTGCTTTTGGAAAACCAAATGATTTTTATGTTACCTTCTGAAGATGTCACGTAATGCTAAATAACAATAATATATAATTGTCCAGAAGCACCTTATAGACCAACTAAGTTTGTTCTGGTATAAGCTTCCGTGTGCATGCACACTTCATCTGTTTCAGTGCCACTGGACAATTTTTTATTTTTTTATTATTTCGACTGCATCAGACCAACACGGCTACCTACCTGAATAATGTATAACTGCAAGACCTTGGCAATTATTTTTTATGGGTTCTGTGCACTTTTGCACACATTTTATGTACCCAGCCAAATGAAATAATATTATTCTCACAGTGTTACCTTGTTGCTCCTGGGATATTTTCCCACGGGACCCAGTTGAGGATGACACGGGCTTTGAACGACGCCTTGGAGGAAGTTTCCCGCGTGGGTTCTTTCCCACACACTCACGGAGCTGTCTGCGAGGATCCTGGGGTCTGCCAGGGTTTGAGCCAAGCTGCCTTCTGCAAGAACCAGTGCCAGATTTACATACCCACTTTCTTGCCCCCCCAAATGTAAAAAACAAACAAACCTGGATGTACATTTCCAAAATATAACATAAAAAACAAATAAAATAAAACCTACATACAACTGTTCTGTGTTGTGTCGGCTCCTATGATGTAAGTCATGGGCCCTGCCTGCTAGCCTGCTCCCTAAAATATCACTGGTTTGCTCCTTTCTCTATATAGGGTGCCTACATTCTGCTATTTATAATTATTACTAGTTCACATCATATATTTACACTTATTATTATTTTATGTTCTAGCAAGTTTCTAGAGACTAGATTACGAGTCTTTGTAAACTGTGATTCTCAAGGAACTTTTGTTATTGCCGAATGTCAATGGGTTTGCAATATTAAGTTGGTTATGAATAAAAAAATCATTTTAAGTTAGAGCTTAATAATTATTTCACTATTATTATACTTCTTCTGAATTGAATTGCACTATTAATATACTAATATTAATATCCCATGGACTGCAAGAAGATCAAACCTATCCATTCTGAAGGAAATCAGCCCTGAGTGCTCACTGGAAGGAAAGATCCTGAAGCTGAGGCTCCAATACTTTGGCCACCTCATGAGAAGAGAAGACTCCCTGGAAAAGACCCTGATGTTGGGAAGGAGAAGGGGACGACAGAGGACGAGATGGTTGGACAGTGTTCTCGAAGCTACAAACATGAGTCTGACCAAACTGCGGGAAGCAGTGGAAGACAGGAGTGCCTGGTGTGCTCTAGTCCATGGGGTCACGAAGAGTCGAACACAACTAAATGACTAAACAACAACAATTAATATACTTCTTCTTAATTGTATTTCAGTTCAACAATTACTCTGATAAAATACATATTTTGTTTTGTGCAAATGGCTTGAGATACCTATTAGGTCCATAGATTACCATCTGGCATATATTCAACACAAAAAACATCAACCATTTGTTGTTGACAAAGGACAGCTTGACATAGAAAATGCCCCCATTACCGTCAGGAGCTGAGGGCCTCATCAAACCTAAATCCGGCCCTGGGAAGAACCAGAACACACCACCCTTCTTCAAGGATGCTCTTGCAGCCCTTACTTCTAGGGAGCCGGGCATATTAACGGAAGAAGACACGAGACTTGTGGACCCTCAGGGCATGTTTTGTAGCAAGGACAGCCAGATGTTTGGGCTACAACTGGCCGTTGCAGTCCCACCCACCCCAGTTGCAAGAAATCTGCAGCCCTGGGATTCATGACAGGGGTAGGAGCGTTTTTAGGAGGGGAAAAGCTTTGGTAAACAGGCTGGGGCATTGAGCGGTCCGGAGGGTGGCAACACGAGAACGGGGCCTTCTCTGCAGTGGCTCCCCATCTGTAGAATGCTCTCCCTAGAGAAGTTTGCCTGGCAACTTCATTATAAACCTTTAGGCACCAGGCAAAAACATTCCTTTTTAACCAGGCCTTTGGTTGATCTGATTTACTTCCTATGCCCTGTTAAAATGTGGTTTTTTTTGGGGGGGGGCCTACCGGATTGTTTTTATTTTATTTTGATTATGTATTTTGTGGTTTTATATCTAGATTTTATTCTGTGAACCACCCTGAGACTCCCGGGTATGGGGGGGGGTATATAAGTTCAATGAATAATAATAAGAATAATTTCCCCAGAGATGACAAAGTTTACGTTATTAATGAGAGAAAAATCATTACTGACACTAATTAAGGACTGGAAATTTCTAAGGGACCTTTTGCATGAAAGAGAGAGAAGGAACTTGCAATATCTGCAGTTGAAGATTGACAAAATACTGGATTATAGAGGGTTGAATGGTTGGATCTTAATGAGTGAATACCGTATTTGACTGAACAGAGAGTCAGAGTCCTTTTATCTTTCGTTATCTTTCTTTAATCTTTTATTCCCTCTCTCTCTCCTCTTCAGCTTTCTCTCTCCTTAGGTCTTTTCCTTTCCTTTTCCTTTTCTACTTTCATGTTAAAGGCAATTCCAAAAGATAAATAAATCAGCACACCTACCTGGGATGTACAAGTCTCCGCGGAGTTGGTCAGAGAGCTCCCCCCAATCTCGGGATGCCAGTCGCGTCGAGACTCGCCGCTTTACCAGGAAAGATTTAGGCATGGCTAGCGCAACAGTGGGCTTGCGATTCTCTGGCGGTACTTTGGCACTTCAGCGAAATATGGGGATTGTGATCAACAATGGAAAACACCTTCTAGGGAAAAGACCTCAAAGCCAAAGAGGAGAGAACAATTCTCACAAAACCGATCTGGAATCAAACAGTACCAATTCCTAACCCTTACTGCTCTAACCTATAGCCCTTGCTTCCATCTTGCAAAAGGGAAAGGGGAGTTTATTGGGTTGCTCTTGTTTTTATTATGTGCTTTGTGTTTTTATATTGTGATTTTATGTGTAAACCACCCTGAGACTTTGCAGGTATAGGGCAGTATACAAATTGAATAATAATAAATTTTTAAAAAACCTGGCTCGTAAATTTCCAAACCTCTCTACACTGAACCTTCTTCTGAAGCCAGAAATCAGAAAGATTGCTACCTGCAGCCAAACATATCCCTTTCCTCCAAGTTAATGAACCTGGAGTGCCAGTGTTAGCGTAGTAGAGTGTCAGACCTGGGAGACCAGGGTTCAAATCCCCACTCGGCCATGAAGCTCACTGGGTGACCTTGGGGGCTAGTCACTGCCTCTCAGCCTACCTCACAGGGTTGTTGTGAGGGTGAATAAATTGTAATAAATAATATGTTGAAATATTATCACCATTATAATTATCTGCTGTAATAATAAAGATGTAATAAATGAGGAGCAGGAGGACCACATATATACCACTTTGAGCAGCTTGAAGAAAAAGGGGGGAATAAACGCAGGTGGCGCTGTGGGTTAAACCACTGAGGCTAGGGCTTGCTGATCAGAAGGTCAGCGGTTCGAATCCCTGCGCCGTGGTGAGCTCCTGTTGCTCTGTCCCAGCTCCTGCCAGCCTAGCAGTTCGAAAGCACGTCAAAGTGCAAGTAGATAAATAGGAACCGCTACAGCGGGAAGGTAAACGATGTTTCTGTGTGCTGCTCTGGTTTGCCAGAAGCGGCTTTGTCATGCTGGCCACATGACCTGGAAGCTATACGCCGGCTCCCTTGGCCAATAATGCGAGATGAGTGCCGCAACCCCAGAGTCGGTCACGACTGGACCTAATGGTCAGGGGCCCCTTTACCCTTTACCTTAAATGCAATTAGTAAAAACTTGCTCTCAAGATTTTGTAGAACCCTCACTTTTTACCAGGCTTTTAAGCTTCCTGATAGAAGACAGAAGTTTGGTTTAAAATGCTTTGAAGGAAACACATTTTTCTTCAGTAGCCTAAGATATGTGAACCAACCCACTTCTCCCCTGCTCTGATTCCTTTCCAGATCAGAGGCTACAACCCCAGTTTCTCATCCAAACTCCCACCTACCTTCCAGCAAAAGCAGGAAGTCATACCACTCACCTTCTGGTCTGCTGCCAAGCCGAATCCAAAATCTCAGCCGAAGTTGAGTGAAGGTTGTGATTCTGGAGAGGAGTGCGAAAGAGCCTGGGCTGTTTAAAAGAATGACACTGGATATCTCGTGATTTGAATTAGTGTTGCGGGGCAGGTGTGTGTGTGTGTGCATTCTGAATGAGAACCGAATTCCAGCTCCTTTGCATACTTTGTGCTCCTAACTGCAAAGGCAACAAGAGCTCTCCATCCTCTCTATGCAAATCCTGTACTTCACTATGGAGGGAAGAGGCGAGGACGGTTAGCCGGCTTCTCTTTGAACAGGACAGCTGCAGGAACCTGCCGATTCACCTGATACTCGATGGCAGTAACGCTCACACACGTCAAACTGGATGTTGAAACACCATCAGTTGGCCTAGAATTTAATGACCGGGAAAAATTGGGCACATTTTAAAAAAGTAACCTTTTGCACACTAACGCAACACACCACTGTTAGATCTTTGCCCGTCACCGGTGTGTTCTAAGGGGTGCACCAGGTTGGCAAAGGCTGGGCTAAAGGGCACGAGAAAGGCCTTCCTTTCCACCACGGAAATGCCCCACTTTGTGAGCCAGCAGTTTGGGCAGCCTGTTCTCAGTGGGTTTTTCCAGCACTTGGCCTGGATGCTCGCAACAAACAAATCTCTCCTTTCAAACAGAGCCATATTTCCATGTCTCGCTCCAATTTGAATAAACCTGTTTCCATGGACAGCTTTCTGAGCAGTTTGATTTTATGTAGCCAACTCTCTCTCTCTCTCTCTCTCTCTCTCTCTCTCTCTCTCTCTCTCTCTCTCTCTCTCTCTCTCTCTCTCTCTCTCTCTCTCTCTCTCTCTCTCGGTTTTGATTAACAAACCATGCCGGAGAGTTCAACAGAGGTCTTGCCTTTACTGTATCGCTAATTGGGAGCTGCTGCAGAAAGTTGCCGTGGGAGGTGTTCCTGATCAGAGTTCCAGACAAGACAGCCCAGACATCTTCCAGGAGATTCCATTCCGTCCCTCACGCCTCCCATTTCCGTATTTATTCCATAACTATTCCATATTTCCATCTACTACCGAATTAGGTTCAAGAGCCTTGTTTTAATTTACAAATCCCTGAACAACTTTGGCCAACCCTAACTGGGGCAAATGCCTGAACCCTTATATCCCAGCTCAATCACAGAGATCGTCTGCAGGACCATAACTGGTCATTCCCTGATTTGGCGAGGCTCATCTGACAACAAGAAGGAACCAAGACTTCAGTGTCATTGGCCCAGTCCTGTGGAACTCTCTGCCACTAGAGATTCAGCAGGAGACTTCTGTTTTGACTTTTAAATGCTTGCTGAAAACTTTTCTATTCCAGCAGGCTTACACAGACAGTTGAGAATACCTTGTACCTCAATAGTGAATTGATGTCCGACCTTAATTTTTAATACTTCTTTACTGTATAGATTTAAGTATGTTTGTTGTAAACTGCTTTTATATGTTTTAAGAGGTAACGGAAATAAATAAAAGAAATAAATGTTTTCCTCTCAACGGTAGGTCTTAAGAACATGGAAGAGCCCTCCTGCAGCGCACCAAAGATCCGTCTAGTCTCAATCTCTCTTTTCATGGTAGGAAGCATAGGATCATACCCCAACCCCCGAGTCCAGTCCTAGTCAGCTGCTAGGAATGTAGAAAGCTACCAAGTCAGACCATGGCTCCATCAAGCTCAGTACTGTTGACACAAACTGGCAGCAGCTCTCCAGGGTTTCAATGATATTTCCCAGACCTGCCTGAAGTTGGCTCTGCAATAGTCCACTGTTGAGTTACAGCCCCTTCCGTGTGCATAACCACACACTCACGTAAAGTCCAAAAGCAGGATATGACTCCTGCTTTTTCTCTCCCCGCCCCCCCACCGCAGCTCTCTATGTGCCCCCATAAATATCTTCTGGAGGGTTGGGAGCAGACCTGGGAAGCATGGATGAGAGGAAGTCTGCTCACTCAGCAATGGGTCCCACCCAATCAACACACACACACACACACTTTTCAAAATCTAATACAATTTTATTAATTCTCAAAACCAAGAAAAAAACAGCAAACGTTTAAGAACCGCTGTTGCAAAGCCGCGTTCACACTCACACCCAGAGACAGACGAGAAAGCACCGTGGAGGAATATCAGAGCACCCATAAGACACCTGCTTTTCCTCTCACTTCCCTCATTCTGATAAAGAATGTTTTTCGTAAGAGGTCTCTGGGAGAAGCTAAAAACAACAACTTGTCAGTATTTGCTTCCAGGGAAAAAATGGGGGGTGGGGGATGCACAGGAAATGGAGACTAGAGTTATAAACACTAATCCGTTCCCTTCTTGACCACTGTTAACTCCTCAGGAGTCACACAGAAATTAATGGGCAAGTTCTCTTGAGCTCATCACTGCAATAAAGTTTGTTTGGGGGCGGGGCAGACGTATCCCTTGCCTGGGGCGATTCAGGCAACATCTGCCTTGTGGGTTTCCTCCAGCTTCTTCTGGACCATGTTCACCAGTGAGTCGGAGTAATGCTTCAAGAGAGAGCGGGTCTCATTGTCCTGAAGGCGCTTCAGCCAGGGCGACGGGCTGTCTGTGGCCGTTGCCACGTCTGTGTTGTTCTTGATAGCTCGGGAGTCCAGCTCCCTTTTCATCCAGGAGAAAGTGCTAACCAGCTGGTTCTTTATGTGGAGAAGCTGCTCCTCGGTGGAATCGCTGCAGGATGTCACCTGCACAGCAAAAGGAAGAATGCTTTCACACCCAGGATTCGCACCCGTGACCCAAACTGGGCTGTGACAAGGATGCCAAGGACCCACACCGCCACAGTAGTACCCCACAGCCCAATATAAACCATCTCCTAGAGATCTGACAGGATAATCTGATGACCCCAAAACCTATGTAGATTGAGAACTTTTAAAAAAAGTTATTATGTTGCTGCCTTTTCCTATATCTTACCTTATCGTAAAGTTGCAAAGTCTCTTGAAACTTGGTGCACAAAGGCTGCAGGTTTATTTCAAAGTTTTTGACCAGGACCTGTGATTCTAAGAACATTGGGGGGGGGGAGAGAAGAGATTTCCACATTTGGAGCCTTCCCAGAAGGGGAAGAGGGGTACACACCCAACAGCATTCTTCAGTTTCAAAGGTATCAGAAGAACTAGAACTGATTGTATCAACTAGCATTTCTGGAAATCCATCCTACGCAGCGACAGAGTTAAATCTACACCCTGCAGCAGCGAATGTCTCTCCACAACGGGGAACAGTAATAGTTTCCGCCTCTGACAAACCTGCTGCAAACGCAACATTCCAGAAAGTTTCTTACCTGAGGCGCTGAACGGTCTGGCGTCAAGCTTTTCCTTCAGCTCACAGTTGGTTTCTTCAGAAAGTTTCTAAAGCAGTTACATTATAGACTGTTAGAAACCGAATCCCCGGTCTGCAAGTTTAAAAGCATTGCAGATGTCCAAAACCCAATGTCTCGGTCCCTTCCTAGCCACCATTTCACATGCATCCACTCTGAGGCTGGAGAGTTCAGGCATTTCAGCGGGCTAGATTTGACAATCTGGTGCCCTCTGGAGGTTCTAGACTACAACTCCCATCAGCCACAGCCAGCGCAGCTGCATTAGTGTAACAAAGAATGCATTGGGAATTTTACACACACTAAATGATTACGGGCAACTCCCAATTTACGTTCCAGTTAAACTGCTTTCAAGTCAATTAAGTTTGCAAATGTGAAGGGATCAAAGAAAAGCCTTATTAACATCTCTGAACTGTGCACATGAAGCTGCCTTGGAGGACGTCAATTTGTCTAGACGACAGCCTTGTGGGGTCTTTTCCAAGACCACATAACACTGGTCCTGAAAGACCTACATTGGCTCCCAGGACGTTTCCGAGCACAATTCAAAGTGTTGGTGCTGACCTTGAAAGCCTTAAATGTCCTTGGTCCTGTATACCTAAAGGCAGTGGTGGAGGAAGCCTCTCAGTCACCCAGTGTGGGGTGCCACTCAAGCGCCGTCTGTATGGGCTGCCATGTGCACAGCACCTGTACCCTCGGCGGCTCTACAGCTGGGGGGAGGCAGCGGGCCACCTTGTCACCCCTCAAAGTGGCACCCAGGGCGGAGTGCCCCCCACCCCATTCATATGCCCCTGCCTTAAGGAGCGTCTCCACCCGCCATAGTTCAGCCCGGACACTGAGGTCCAGTGCCGAGGGCCTTCTGGCGGTTCCCTCCCTGCGAGAAGCCAAGTTACAGGGAACCAGGCAGAGGGCCTTCTCGGTGGTGGCACCCACCCTGTGGAATGCCCTCCCTTCAAATGTCAAGGAAATAAACAACCATCTGATGTTTAGAAGACATCTGAAGGCAGCCCTGTTTAGGGAAGGTTTTTATGTCTCATGGTTTATTGCATTATTAATATTTTGTTGGAAGCTGCCCAGAGTGGCTGGGGAAACCCAGACAGATGGGTGGGGTAAAGTATCTGATGTTTAGAAGATATCTGAAGGCAGCCCTGTTTAGGGAAGTTTTTAATGACTGATGTTTTAATGGGAAACCCAGCCAGATGGGCGGGGTATTAATAATATATTATTATTATTATTATTATTATTATTATTATTATTATTATTATTATTTTCCATTGTGGCTACCAGAGATCTTTTAACTGGAAATTCCCTTCTGCCTGCAAAGCCCCTGTTCTGCTGCCTCTGAGTCGTGGCTGTGCCCAATCTTCACAGAAGGGCTTGGAGACAAGACATCTGCCAAGATGCAAAAGGAAACAGCTGAGCCCAGTGGCTCATCCTCGACTCAGGCGGTCAACTTGCCTCTGGTTTCTTGTGCTCGCTGGACACCAGACTCTCCTCCGCCAGTTGGTCTGCAGCAGCGGCCTGAGAGTGCTGGCGGACCCTCGGAAGAAAGGCAGCTGCAAACCTGTGTGAAAGGAACACAACCGTTCAGATTGTTCTTTCATGAATGGAGGGTTTAAAATATAGATATATATCTATATATCTATTATATAGATATAAAATATATCTGCCAACCTGCTATTTTTTTGGCAGCTGGAGAGAAAACGGGTAGATATACTCAGGCGAGGGTTCTGGAACAAGGCAGCCTCCTCCTCTTCCTCCTCGGGTGCCTTCAGATCCTTTAGGCAGCCATCAAACTTTTCTGCATCTAAAAGAGGAGACCAAACGGGAGTTTTTCCCAAGTTCTTGACACAGCCAATGTGGACTAGGACCTGGGGGACAAGGGTTCAAATCCCCACCCGGCCATGAAGCTCAGTGGGTGGCCTTGGACCAGTGACTTCCTCTCAGCTTAGCCTACCTCACGGGGTTGTTGTGAGAATTAAATGAGGAGAGGGAGAACCATGTACCCCACCTTCAGCTCCTTGGAGAAAAAGGTGGGAGATAAATACTGCTAATAATATCACCAACCAGCAGTAGCTGAAAAGTGAATACTGTACAGTACTGACAAACACCCCCAAGGCAAATGACCTCTAACCTGCCATCAAAGTGCCCATCACCTGCCAAAGGGTTTGCTACTTAGTTGGTGAATCAAAATAACAGCACCCTGAGAAATTGCCCCTATGCACCTCTGGCTGTGCCCATTAGGAAAGGGGTTCTTGCTTATGGGAAGAGCACAGCCGCTGTGCCGTTCGGATCATTGCCGCAGCTCTCACCTTACCTTCAGTCTGGGCATCAGCCAGCGTCTCAAAGTGATTCCGGAGGTATTTCTCTTGCTCGGGGGTTTGGGGCAAAGAGCTGGTCTGCTGGAAGTTCTCATCCACGTCGGTCATTTCTGCTTCTGCCTCCGAAACTAGAGCGTCCAATTGGCATGTTGTACAAAGCCAGGGCCGGGGGGAAGGAAAGAAAGAAAAAGCTCAGAGGAGAGCTCAGTCTGCAGACTAGATTCTGGGCCAAGCGCTGGCTTCTTCTCCCACCCAAATCTTCTGGATCATCTGGCACATGAATGAACTTGGGATGGCTCAGTCTGCAGAGCATGAGACGCTTAAACTCAGGGCTGTGGGTTCGAGAATCACATTGGGCAAAAGATTCCTGCATGGCAGGGGGTTGTGCTAGATGACCCTCATGGTCCCTTCCCACTCTACAATTATATGCTTCTTCTCGGCAGAAGAAGCTGATAGAATTTATAGAACTGTCTGAGCTGACCGGGAGTCTCCGGGATCAGAGTGAAGTAGCAGTGGAAGAAGATTGGAATAAATTTAAAATTTATTTAAAGAATAAGCATATAATAGATTAGAATCAATGGAAGTGAGGGAGATACAAAGAGGTTGTAGATAATACAATGATGTGAAATAAGCATTATTAGAAGATAGTTATAATTCAATTAAGAGGAAAGCTAGAGATAGAGTGTAAAAGGGTATGATATAAAAGATAGAGAAACAAGGTAATATTAAAGTAAAATCTAGAGTTTATATAAGATTTAGAGATTACTAAGAAACGCAGGAGGTGGAATGAGGAAGTCAGTAGATTAGAAATAAGGGTTATAAATTAGAAGTTTTGTTTTCGTATTTTTGTATTTTGTATTTTTTGTGTTTTGTATTTTTGTATGCTTTTGTTGTTTGTTAAAAAGTCTTCAATAAATACATTTTTAAAAAAAAATATATGCTTCTTCTCCTCTCCCTGACTCTCCCTTTCTTGCAAACACACACCTCATTCTCTACAGCTGACTTATAGAGGATGGGGGACGGTCTTATCCTGCAGCTGTAAGTCCCTTTTTCCTCACCTGCTGCCTTTCATGCAGGATCTTTTTTGGGGTGGGCTGTGGCAACCATCATAGCAGATTCCCTTCCTGCTGCCCCTCTACCAGCCCAATTTGTAGGGTGCGGATAGAGGCAGAGGCAGGCTGCATACCCATCATCTCTTCTTGGGCACAGCAGACAGCTCCCCCCCCTCACATGCACTTGGGGATTCAAGGGCCAGGTCTTCCTGCTTCATTGGGCCCTGGAAATTGGCACTAATTGGGCACAATGGCCAACTGAGAGGCGACAGTCCTTCTGCAGGTCAAGCACCAAAAAATATCCCAGATGTGAGCAGGAATTGTCTTTCAAGCTACCTTCTTGCTGGTGGCTGAAAGAAGAGACCTCTGAATCTAAGGAAGTCACAGAGCAGATTTTGTCTGGCAGCTTCTCCTTGGTATTTGCTGCTTCCTTCTGATAAGCCGGCTGAAGGAGCAGCTCCTTCATGTAGCTCCTTTAAAGAAAGGTAAAAAGTGCCAGTGATTCTTGGGGGGTGGAGGGAAAAGCATTAATTTATCAGTTCAAGCTTCTTTCAAAACTTCAAGGGCAGGGGGCCCCCAGAGGTCAGCAGAACGGGGTGTGCCCTTGAAATGTCTCCAGCCAAATCCAAACCAGATCAGGCTCTCCCCCTCTGTAAGTCCTGCAGCTCAACCCAAGTGTATTTACTTGACGGTAAGCCTGCAGATTTCAAGGGCAGTTCCTCCCAGGCCAGGTTCTGCAGCCCTGAGCGTCCAAGCGAGGACTGACCTTTCACCCTCAGGGGTCTTGCTACCAGTCTGTTCGAGGCACAGGCTGTCCCCACTGATTTCAAGCTCTTCTTTCGCCTCATCATCAGAGGACAGATCTGGCTGCTGGAAATCTTCAATAATGTTGCTGGGGTAGTCCTTGGCCTGGAGGGAAAACCAAAAATAGCCTGTGACCTTTCTCCCAAAGGGAATTAGTCCCTGTGACTCTCCCTTCCAACATTTTAAGAGGCTTCAAAGACAGACAGCAAAAAGCTGGAAGTAAGAAATGTTCTGGAGCCAGAATATCTAAGGGCTGTAGAGTGGTTCCAAAATAAGTTTAAAGCAGCAAGAAAGCTCTCATCGATGGATCGACTCCAGGTTCAATCAAACTGAAAAAAAATCATAAAGGCTAACTGGAAAATCTGCTAGCTACCTTGAGGAAACCCTATTGTAAGAGAGCACCTGCTTTGATTGGTTTGTGCACTGTTAAAAGCTGGGGAGCAGATGCAGGTTTTGCTGCAAAAAAGCCACAAGCCTCCTGGCACAAGCTCTGCCCGAAATAAGCAAAAGCCAAGGAAGCGCATCCAAAGTACAGCCCAAAAGGGAAATATTTCGCCCTGCTTCCCAGGTGGATGGGGGCTCATTGGTGAAAGGAAAGGAACTCTACCACACGGAAAGGCACACACATACCATGCTCCAGGAATAAGTACCACCCCATAAAATTAGTTCCAGGGCTTGTCCCTGGGCTTCTATCCTTGGACTCAAAGGACATGGGGTCTGTTCTTCAGACGGAGAGTGTGGGGTGCAGGTGGACAGCAAAGTTAAGCCCCTTGTACCAAGTAAACTTTTCTCACCTCCGAGAGCTGCCGATTCAGATTCTGCGGTCCCAGTTCACTGTCTTGCAGGCTGCTGTTTTTAATTGGGGTGAAGTAATTCAGGTCTGCATCCAGCATGGTCTTAATGGGCTCTTTGGTGGCACGTTCTGCCCATCGCCCTTGCGGCTGATAACTCACCCTGAAGGCGGCAGTGTCCGCATGATCTGCCTCTCCCAGCTAGAGAGAGGAAAGTTGAGAGGAAGTGTGCGTGTGTTTGGGTGTGTGTGTGTATTGTTCATGCCACTCGTGGTTGGGTTAAAAATCACCAAGCCAGAGGATGGGTTGATGGCTAGCACTTGGTGTTTTGTAACACACCCCAACCTACAAGAATAATAATTAATAATAATAATATATCACTTCTACCCCGCCCACCTGGCTGGGCCTCCCTAGCCACTCTGGGCGGCTCCCAACAGAATAGTAAAAACATGATGAAACTTCCCTAAACAAGGCTGGTTTCAGATGTCGTCTAAAAGTCGGGTAGTTGCTTATTTCCTTGACATCTGATGGGAGGGCATTCCACAGGGCGGGCACCACCACTGAGAAGGCCCCCTGCCTGGTTCAAATACTTCACTTGCTTCCTCTGCCTCGATTTGCAGAACATTTGGAGACCCACAGATCACAGTACTAGCCCCGCCCCCATTTGATTATCAACACACTGAAGAGAACCATTTGCCTTTCTTCAGGACCCAGCAAGATCGATTCTCATTTTCATCCTAGCCAAGCACAACTTGTACTCCCTGGACAGGCGCATGAACAACGCACCCAACTGCTTAGCTGTCAAAGCTGGAGGACTGGAGCTCCTTTCATTTTTGGAGCAGCAGTTTCTGCTGCCTGTGATGCAAAAATAACCACAGTTAATGCTAACCCGGATGGAGAGAGAACCCTTTGTCTCTTAACCATGGGTTAAGTCTTTGGCAGTGGCCACATTCGGACATCACGCTAAGCCACACCACATCTCCAGAGGAGGGAGGGGATGGGAGCTTTTTCAGGTTGGCACGGCACAAAAGCTAAGCCAAGGTTTGGCTTTGTGGGTCATCCAAACCTGACATCCTCCTTCACCCTGATCTGCAGCCAAGGCCCAATAAGTGGAACAAATCCATCCCTGCCAACAACACCTATTTCATTATTATTTCCCATGCCCTGGCTCAGGACCAAAGGAGCACTTTCTGCAATATCAGCCAACACTTGCTTGGAGATCTGCAGGAGAGGCCAGGTTTAGGGTACCCTCAGTGAACCTGACTTGATTTCAGTGCTAGTGCATATCACACAAGACAGGGCCTTCTCAGTGGTGGCACTCTAGCTATGGAAGTCCCTTCCTCCTCAGGTCAGATGGTCCTCCCCGTTATCAGATGGCAACTGAAGACCTTGTTGTTCTGACAGACCTTTGGAGCATAATACGAGTGACACCATTTGTATGATTTAATGCCGACTTGCCTGCTATACTTTGTACTGTGATTTTATGTTTCTTTTTAATGCTGCACCTTGGTTGTTAGATGCCCTGGGCAAGATATAGGAAATTAATTACAACAGGAAGAATGTTGGTTACTGGGACTCCACACCTCATCATCCAGCCATGGTCAACCTGGTGCCCTCCAGCTGCTTTGGATTACAACTCCCATCAGCCCCAGTCAGCTGTGCCAGCCAGGGCTGATGGGAGTTGTAGTCCAAAATACGTGGAAGGTTGGAAATGGCTGAATTAATCCATATATAAAAAATACCTTTTTTGTAAAAGCACATTACATACCAGCCTTTTTGCCCACATGGGTAGTTTGCCATTGGTGAGGACACATGCAGGAGCTGGAGAGAGCAACAGGGGAGGGAGATTGGGGTGAGCAATGTGAAAGCAGAGGTAAAACTGTTCATACAAGACACATATTGGAACAAGAAATCCCCCCTTTGCATTTAACAGAGCAATCGAGAAAATACTGAAAAGCAGAATTGGGTCTCTTGGAAACTTTATCTACCAACTCTCAGAAACCAAAGCAAGTAGAAATAAGAGGGGTTTTGCTTTTCAAAGTAACACAGAGTACAGATTCTCAGCAATGCTTCTGAATACCAGTCGCTGGAAACTGTGTCCTGCTTGTGTTTTTCACATTGGGGCATCTGGCTGGCCACTGTGAGAACAGGAAGTCTCTTCTTACGTTCTGAAGTCCTCCCCCACCAAGCTTTGCATCCCAACAAAATATTACCAGAAATTTTATAGGGGGCAGGGGAGAGAGAGGACAAAAAAGCCTTTACAAAACCACAGTCACCAAGGTGGGCTGTCCTGGAGCAGGATGCTGTTTGATGGGTTTGTTGTGGTTTCTCATCAAATCGCACGCATCCCCTGGGCACACGCCTTTCCAGCTGCCTTGGGAAGTGTCTTGTGCCTCCGTACCTGTATCAATGACAGCTTTGGGGGGCGTCAGAAGAGCAGCGTCTTCCTCTTCCCTCTCCTCCTCCGTGTCATAGTCAGTCAGGTGTTCAGCCCCACATGGAGTCCTTTCGCTTGGCAGAGCAATGTAGGGCTCCCTCCTGGAGGAAATGAAGAGTTAGAGGGATCCCTTTCAGTACTCAAGAGCGACAGAGTCACCTCAGTCTCCCCATCGGGAGCAGAAAGCATCACCCCAAGACCGCAGCTGTTCCAGTACCTGACCTGATGAGGCCATGTTGGCTCCCTGGCTTTCCTCTGCTGCTGAACTTGATCCAGGTCCATCAAGTGCTGCTTCATGCAGCTGGTAATTTCAGGACTAAGGTGCCATATAAAGATGCAACTGGAGAGAGGGAAGAGGGCTAAATAAGTGGCCAGAAACATTCCACATTCCTGGTGTGTTTCCTGCTCTCTCCTGCCTAGATCTGAAAAGGCCACACACATCTGGGAACCCCATCCAGAGGTCCTCCTTCCCTTAAAGCTAATTGAGCAATAAACGCACACTAAATTATCCCACTTTCAGGCCGACAAATTTCTAATTCACGCAAGCGTCTTTCACAGTTCAAGTTGCCCACCTGTCTCCCGAGACGGTGATCAGATGTTTGCAGTCAAAGGTGAATTTCATCCCTGTAACGACTTCTGCAACAAAACAGGCAGAGGGCACCAGGTTGGGGTAGGCTGCACTACGTACTAGATATGCGCTTGCAAAATAACCGAACCAAAAAAGAACAGCAACAGCACCACAGCAAAACAAACCTGAGTGTCCAAACATTTTGGCAACACACTCCCCAGAGTGGAAGTCGATAATGGAAATGCTCTTGTCTGAGCAACTGGTGGCCAAGAATGTCCCAGAAGGATCCAGCTGGACCTGCACAGGGATTGGAAACAAAGAGGCTTCACTCTTTCAGATTTACTTTAATTGTTGTTGGTTGAATAATGACCCACTTATTCGCAGTTCAACAAAATATGTGTGCTTGGCATTCCTTACACCGTTTAGTGGGAAGGAATAGCTCACAGGAATATTAGGCCACATTCCGGGAGGCCTGGGTCCAAGGGTGGGCAAGAGCCCCCGGTGCTGCACCGGGGGAAAATTATTTCTACAGGCACTTTCCCCATATTAACTCAGTTACCTTCAGAAGGGATCCATCATCACCTTGCGAGCCTTTGTAGCACCACTTCTGTTTCCCACTGGCTGTGTTGTATACCCTGGAGGAAGGTTAAGTTACATTTTGGTGTGTGCAAAGGTTTGTTGGTTTAACACAACTAAAGAGCTACACTTTGATACTGGGCTTTGCATCCTGTGCCCAAAGCCTTTGAAAGAGCAGTGGAGTAACAGGTTCATTCCTTTTTTTTCTGGGAATTAAATGCACTCTCAGCACACACAGTCCGTGAGTCAACACCTCGGGCTTCCTAGGCGTTGACTGTGCTGCATCTGTGTGGGCACACAGATGCTCCTAAACTGGCCAAAATGGCAGTTTACAAGCATAATCTGAAGGAGTTGGAATGCTTGTAAACTGAATGTAAGCAGGAAAACAATTTCATCAAAATGAAACAAACTTGTATAAGAGCTAGGCTACTAGTCCATGGGGTGCTGCTTCTGACTGGTGAGAGGACTTACCACCTTTCCTATTGCGGGGCTGTACTCTGGATTTGAACCCGGAGCCCTGTGCATACAAAGCATGAGCTATTCTTCCTGGCTAGCACTTCTCCAACAGCCACTGTGCTCTTGGCGTCTAACTGGGCCTTGGAGCTGGAGGATGAGAATTGAACTCCCTGGTTGGTCTGGCTCCTGTCTGCTGCTCTAGCCAAGCAGTAAGGGAATTGCTCTGTGGTGCTTGCAGTGATGGCCCCGATCCGTAGCTTCATATATTTCCTCTCTCAGGCTCCTTCCAGCCACTACAACTCATACAGGTTTACAGACCTTTGTGGAACCAGCAGAGCCCTCAATAAAACCAACCGCAGCTTAATAGGAGGGGAAAGCCCTTATATACTCTCAGAAAAAGTGCCAAAATAATTAAGAAATTCTCATATTTTGTTTAGAAGGTCAAATAGGTCAAAGAGAATAACAATTACCAGACCTTTAAAAGGCATCTTAAGGCAGCCCTGTTTAGGGAAGCTTTTAATGTTTGATGGATTTCTGTATTTTAAAATTTTGTTGGAAGCCGCCCAGAGTGGCTGGGGGAACCCGGCCAGATGGGCGGAGTATAAATAATAAATTATTATTATTATTATTATTATTATTATTATTATTATTATTGAAGAGTAAGAATATCCCATTGATTAAAGTCCTCATATGATAAAAGGATGAAGATTAATAATTCAGCTGTCCATGACTCAAGAGCTGCCATGGGGGTTTTGTGCTTCTTGAGATGTTTAATCCCAGCTCTTCCCATGGAATTTTCCTCTCAGATTTAGGTGAAAATGGATATTCAAAAGCAAAACTTGAAAACAGCTAAAGTTTTGCAAGTCGCTTAGAGACTCTTTACAGAGGACACAATTAATAAATTGAATATATTGAATAAATAATACTTTAAATCAGAAACACTCTGGCAATAACGGTTCCACAAACAGAGCGCTTAACCAGAGTGTGCTATGGTCCATGGGGTCACAAAGAGTCGGACACGACTAAACGACAACAACAACTATATAAATAAACAACAATATGACATTTAGAAGACATCTGAAGGCAGCCTTGTTTAGGGAAGTTTTTAATGTCTGATGTTTTAATGTATTTTTAATCTTCTGTTGGAAGCCACCCAGAGTGGCTGGGGAAACCCAGCCAGATGGGCAGGGTAGAAATAAATTATTATTATTATAACTATCTCCACATCAAGATCTGTCAAACCAAAGTGGCCCAACTCCACCGCTTGATGGAGGAATGGCTGCTTATGAAATGGAAGTAATATATCTAAAGAGCCTTGACTTTTACAGAGAACGTCAAAAGATTTGAATGATTTAGAATCGTAGAAATGTAGAGTTTGGAGGGATCACAAGGGCTATCTAGTCCAACCCCCTGCAATGCAGGGATCTTTTGCCCAACGTGGGGCTCAAACCCACAACCCTGGAATTAAGAACCTCATGCCCCATCAACTGAGCTACGCTCTCGCCCTACTTTTCCCCTTACAGGAAACTGTATCCCAAGAAAAAGACCTAATAAAAATGGGGATATTTGAGGCAGTCAGTGTTGGCATGAGTGAGTGTTTCATTCATTTCCAGAAACAGAAAGAAGATTCAAGAAGCAGCTAAGTGCTGATTGTTTAGACCAGCCATCCCCAAACTTCGGCCCTCCAGATGTTTTGGACTACAATTCCCATCATCCCTGACCACTGGTCCTCTTAGCTAGGGATCATGGGAGTTGTAGGCCAAAACATCTGGAGGGCCGCAGTTTGGGGATGCCTGGTTTAGACTATCCAATAACACTTTCTGAGGGCACCGTTTTCTGGACATACGTGGTTTCCTACGGAACACAGCAAACTGTTTTTCCAGTCTGTGTTTATCTCCTGAACTGACAACATGTAGAGAGGGCAACTGTAGAGAGAGATTTTGCAGCTCGGAAGAGCGCAAGGCCTCGGAACTTTAAGTTTACCTTCCTGCGGCTGCAGTGAAAGCCTGTCAATACCTGGAACCATTTACACATTTTATTACCTGCAAGTAAAGAGTAATGACTTGTCTGAGCTTCATTGCTTCCATGATCTATTTCGTCTCCGGTGTCTGGGCTAGAGCGCCTATGCGCTTTGAAGGAACGCACACAACTATGTTGATTTACGACCACTAGCACACACAGCGGCTGTGCAAGACCCGATTCTTTTGTGGTTCAAAGACGGTCAGTCTTAACAGTCTATTGATAGGATAGACATATGCAAAAATGCAGAACAGCAAAAGTGCAGCCAGGTTAAGAGGAAGGCTGGAGTTCAGGAGGAGGAATATGGAAGGCAACAGCTTACTTTCTTCCAGCATTTGACTATGTGGAATGTCTAAAATTCTGCAGTGGAAAATGCGGAACAGTTTACCTGACATTTCTGTCCTGACAGGCCACTGCAACATACTTCTGTGTTATGTCGATATCCATGTCGTACAAGGTTGTTTTCTCAGCAACGTGGTGGGTTCTGATGAAGTTAATTCCGTCCGACATCTGTGGAGTGAAACAGACCCAACTAAGATCTGAACTGGTGTGGGACTTTTACCCCAACAGCAGCACAGCAGATCTGTAGCGGCCTCACACATAAGCATGAATGAATCAGATAAACTTTTATCTGGATAAAAAAGGGGAAAGGTCCCCCTTTCATTATTTGGCAATGGGTCTTTGGAAGAGGAAAACAAGCTGCCCAAGTTCAGATGAGAGCAGTGCTTCTGGATGAGGCCAAAGGTGCCTCCTCTGGCTCAAGATCCTGCTTCCATGGCAGCCAACCGGGTGCCCCTGGGAAGCCTGCAAAGGCAAGAGCCCTCCCTGCTGCTATTGCTTCTCAGCAGCTGGCATTCAGCTGCACTCTGCCAGGCTAACAGCTCCTTCATGGATTTATGCAGTCCTCCTGGTGGCTTATTACGTAAATGAATTGTAAGCACCTTTTGTGCACTGCGAAAATATATGCTTTTGTCGGCACCACAGCTGATCATTTGAATCTCTCCATCTCCTGTAGGCGAGAAGAAGAAAGCTGTAGGTAAGTGAAATCTGTAGAAGAATCCCCTTGTACAATATTTATTTAGATCCGTGGTATCCAAGCTTGTTTAGACCAAGTTAATGGCCTTTTAGGCTTCCTCCACATGAATAGGAGTTCACTTTTTGAATAATAAGAATCATATGTCACCGGGGGGGGGGGCGGGCATCAGGATTTTAGAGATGCTTAGGTGTGGGGCCATGGCCAAAAAAAGGTTGGGAACCACTGATTTAGATGTACACCCCACTCTACAAAGACATTAACCAGGGTGGTTTACAAGAAAACATTATCAACCCCTGGAAAACACTGTACTGGAAACTTCTCCAGTAACTGAAACTGGAGGTGTGCAAGAACACAGGGAGAAGTGAAGTAATCTGTGCAACTGCACATAGAGGTTCCACGCATGAACTGATGCCCATTCTGGGAAGAGCATGGCTCCCAGAAATACAAGCAGGTGGAGCAGATTGTTGGGCAACTTACCAGCAAACTTTACAGCTGTTATGGCTGAGGAATGGTCATCCAACGTCTGCTCTAGTTTATAATTTTCCTCCACGTTTAGCACATGAATCAGCCTGTCTCGGCTTGCTGAAGCCAGCAGGGCCATCCCTACAGAAAGTAGAAAAGATGCGCAACTCTGCATCCACTCCAAAGGGACTTAAAGCAATTGAAAAGAACAAGCAGATCCACTGAAATTAAAGGACATGCTGAAGTTAGGTCCATTCATTCCAGTGGGTCTTCTCTTGAGTTGAATACCACCCAGCCACCACAGTCCCAATCCTGTAGCGATGGCAGCGGGCTTGTGTGTATCTATACATACACATACAAAAAAGCCCCAGGCATGAGCCTGTAATAAATGTCAACTGCACACATTTTCAGATTTGAAAATTTACCTGTTTCTGGCTTAGAATATTGTAAGCAGAGAACTTCTGAATCGTGAGCTTCCACTTTAATGACTTCATCCATATATTTTAGCTCATGTATCCTGTAAGACAAAACACACATTTTAATAACTTTTAAGTATTTGGGGGCAGTCTTGCCAAGGTTGGTGTTCCTTAGGAGCTTGCAACCCAATCAGATGGGCTGCATATAAATAATACAATTATTGTTGTTGTTGAGGAATCAAAGATATAGGAACCCCCCACGGGTGACTGGCATATGTGGTGCCTTAGCTATAATTGATCATGCAATTATATGAAAACACAGAATCTGGCAGTAGATACAGAATAAAACAGACCCACCTCAAATTTCCAGCTCTGTCCCCAGAGGCCAAGTGCTGGCCATTGGGGCTGACCTGCATCACACGGACACCAGATTTCACATCAAGGTAGTTGGCATTTTCACCTCTGTCTGGCAAATTTGTTAAATCTTGCAGGTGCTGGATGTTATTTTCCACATATATAATCTTCAGCAAGTTCTTTTATAGAGGAAATAATGTTTTAATAGATATATGTCCTTATACGCGCACACACATTCAGTTAAAAAGAAGACTCATCAAAAGGAAAATAATTAGTAACAAGCCAGAAGAGAACTAAGTCAACAAAACCTCAATTAGTTTTAATTACTACCATGCCTTCCAGACATTGAAATGCACAACCTATGCACTGGTATCCTTCCCAACCTAGCAGTTCGAAAGTACATCAAAGTGCAAGTAGATAAATAGGTACCGCTCCAGCGGGAAGGTAAATGGTGTTTCCGCGCACTGCTCTGGTTTCGCCAGAAGTGGCTTAGTCATGCTGGCCACATGACCTGGAAAAACTGTCTGCAGACAAACGTCGGCTCCCTTGGCCAGTAAAGCGAGATGAGTGCCGCAACCCCAGAGGCGTTTGCAACTGGACTTAACTGTCAGGGGTCCTTTACCTTTACCTTTTTATGCACTGGTATAAATCACTCAGGTTTAGTCTTGCATCATATCAAGTCGGAACCGGCCTCTCAATAAGCAATAATGCTTACGTTACTGTAGATGTTCTTCTGAAAATCCACATGCGTGCCATTTTCCAAGTTCCAAAACCGTATAGTATTGTCCGATGAGCATGTTAGAAAGGACCCTGGGGGTAAACATCCTTTATGGTCTTCAAACTCAGGATAAACCTAAGATGTATCCACAAAGAACCAAGGGAAAAAACAGAAGAATTAAGACACAAAATCCAAGCTGTATGATGGACCTAGTTTGTTGGACACCATTAATAATGTGTGGGCTTTAATTATTACTTCCCAAAATTGGAATGGCCCATTTTATTTCATTTTCATCGTGTAAGCTACTTCCTGATTTTTATGAAGAGTGGCACACAGATAAATGAAATAAATAAATGTTATTTTCTTAATCTTTCACATCTTTTTTTTAAAAAAAGAAGCAGCAGCATCCACTCACCTCGACATTCCACACAAATGAGCTGTGGAAAAGGTCGGACCACATTTTCCTCACTTGACGGGTGTCCTTCACATCCCAAATGTACACACTGTGGTCCTTGTAAACGCAGGAGAGCCAATGGTGGTGGGGGTCAAAGGCCAAGGCAATCGTATCTGAGTAGGTGGCACCTGGCCTTCTTGAAAAGATTGGGGGGGAGAGAAGCATGCTCCTTGGTTACCAAAAAGAACCAAACTGATGAGCTTCATTTTACACACTGATGCTCAGATAAGCTGCAAAGAACTTAAGTGCAAGGGAAGTGGGGACACACTCAATCAAAAGAAAGGGGCCACTGGTGATGGGGAAAAGTTAAACTTGATGTGGAGGCAGGTGCAGCAACAGCCTCCTAATGTGTGGTGTCCCCCAGCCCCATCTCTCGTTTGCTTCACATGCGCGGCCACCAGAAACATGAGAGAAGCTGAAAGTCACCAGACAGTAGCATTTTGCCAAAACTGTGCAAGGATCACATACCCCAGTGCAGTTGGGAATCAATAGCCTAAGCCAGTGCTTTTCCACCAGTGTGCTGTGGCACCCTGGGGTGCCTTGAATGATGGTCAGAGGGGCTGCAGGCCCTCTAATGCCCTCTCATACCTCTGCCTCCCAAAGGCTTGAACAGCTGTTTGTTGCAGTGGCCCTGGCTACAAGCTTCCCAAGCGAATGGTGCCTCTGGGGCTGGCCAGGGGGTGCCAGCTGCCAGGAGCTGAAGTGACCTCGGAGTAAGCAAGCAAATGGGTAAGGGAGCCCAGCCAGCCAGTCTGCCAGCCCTTGCTGTTGGGAATGGTCTGAGAAGTGGGAGGCCAGGCAGGCAGGCACCCCACGGGCCTTTCTTGTGCTTGCTGCCTGCCTGGGAGCCTTTCTGCCATGCAGGCTCAGTGGCACCCACTGTTGGCCCTGCTACCTCCCAAAGTGAGTAAGATGGCCTCACATTCACCTTTGGCCAGTCTCTGTTGGCCAGTTTAGGCTGGGGACACCCTCTTTCCAGGCCCCTAGGGGGTGGCATGAGGAGACACCTCTCTTTGGGGCAGGGGGTGCAGCTCAGAAGAAGAAGAGTTTGGATTTGATATCCCACTTTATCACTACCCTAAGGAGTCTCAAAGTGGCTAACATTATCCTTTCCCTTCCTCCCCCACAACAAACACTCTGTGAGGTGAGTGGGGCTGAGAGACTTCAGAGAAGTGTGACTAGCCCAAGGTCACCCAGCAGCTGCATGTGGAGGAGCAGGGACACAAACCCGGTTCACCAGATTACGAGTCTACCGCTCTTAACCACTACATCATGCTGGCTCTCGGAGACCAAGGACAGTGGAAGCGGCTGCCCTGAGGATCCAAAGGGGAGAGGAGAGGAGGCTAAGGGAACACTCCACAAGGGAGCGTGTTCGAAAAGGGGCGAGGGGCTGCCAGCTCTGCAGGCAAGGGGTGACATAACTGAGCTCCTGAGCCTCGGAGTGCATTTCCCCACAGGGGAGCCGCAGAAAGAATGTACAGTGGTACCTCGGTTTATGAACACAATTGGTTCCGGAAGTCTGTTCATAAACTGAAGCGAACTTTCCCATTGAAAGTAATGGAAAGTGGATTAATCTGTTCCAGACGGTCCGCAGAGTACATAAACTGAAGCGTTCATAAACTGAAGCGAACTTTCCCATTGAAAGTAATGGAAAGTGAATTAATCCGTTCCAGACGGGTCCACGGAGTACTCAACCTGAAGCGTACTTAACCCGAAGCATGGGTGTAATTGGTTCTGGAAGTCTGTTCATAAACTGAAGCGTTCATAAACTGAAGCGAACTTTCCCATTGAAAGTAATGGAAAGTGAATTAATCCGTTCCAGATGGGTCTGCAGTGTTCGTAAACCGAAAATTCATAAACCGAGGTGTTCATAAACCGAGGTTCCACTGTAGTTGGTCAAGGGAGCCGTGGACACAAAAGGGTTGAAAACCTCTGGCCTAAGCAAATGCACTGGTTTTTTTTATTTCTTGCAGAGTTGTGAGCTTGCTGGGTTAAAACACCACCAATACCTGTGCATTCATCAGCATCAAAGCATTCGGCTTCTGCCTAAGAACAAGCCTGCACATTTTCCAGCCCAGCTCCCACGTCTGCTGGCCCCCAAGAGCTTTGTACCTCAGCATTTCTTCTCCAGTGACGTCGATGCCCAAGTGGTGCGGTTTAGGCAAGTCCGAGAGATAATGCAAGTTGTGGGTGTGGAAGATGCGCACGGTTCCATTTGCACAACCACAGAAAATAAACTCTTCGCTAACGCAGATGCAGTTGGCTAGAGACACCTTTAAAAAGGGAAGGAGGTGTGTGCCGTTAGATCACAAAGGAGCAGGCTTCTGGTCTTCCATCCACCGCCCCAGAAACAAAAATGGCATTTGTACCTTCAGATCAATCCACTTCTCCAGGACGCGCTTCTCGTTAAACTGGCAGAGGAGGCCAGAATAAGAAATGCAGAATGTGCTACCTGACATTTTGCCCTGCCCACAGGCCACATCACAGAAGATGTTGTTGTGAAGTTCCCCGAGAAGACCAGAGCGACCAACCAGTGGAACTGTCTGTTTAATCTGAAATGACACACCATCTCAAGAGCAACGGTTTAAGCTAACCTATGTCTTGCACTGAAAACAACAACAGAAGGACATCAACTACAGCGGTACCTCGGTTTAAGAACAGCCCTTTTACGAACTATTCGGTTTACAAACTCCGCAAAACCGGAGGTAGTGTCCCAGTTTGCGAACTTTACCTCAGTCTAAGAACGGAAGCCAAACGGTGGAAGGGCACCGGCAGTGGGAGGCCTCATTAGCCTCGGTTTGAGAACGGTTTCGGTTTAAGAATGGACTTCCGGAACGGATTAAGTTTGTAAACTGAGGTACCACTATAATTTTCTCTCTGGGGCTTCATAAAATGCAAATAAAACTTCTTTACATTCACAGGCAAGAGAGTCTCATTTTATTTTATTTCTTCAACCAAACACACATCTGATGAAAGTGGTTAATTTACTTCTTTAAATGTCTCAAAACAGCCAGTCCAGTGAGGCACATTTGTTGACTTGGTTGTAATAGTGAGGGTTCAAAGGATGCTAAAATATAGAATCTAAGGTGCTTGTTTAGAATTCTGGGGGAAATGGGGCCGTTTTGTAGAGTTGCAAAGTAATTTAACTGGCCAAGAAGGGTTTCCAACAAACAATGGAAAAATGAATGAACAATAGAAGGGGCTAGAACAGGCATAGGCAACCTTGGCTCTCCAAATGCTTTGGAACTACAACTCCCATGATCCCTAGCTAACAGGGCCAGTGGTCAGGGATCATGGGAGTTATAGTTCCAAAACATCTGGAGAGCCAAGGTTGCCTAATGCCTGGGCTAGAAGTACCATATAGGCAGCTTAACTAGGAAGCTGTTTTGAAAGGAACTTCCCATTTTGCTGTCAGTCACAGGATGCAGACAGGTTTACCTTAAACTCCCTGGATTCATCCAAGAACCAGAACTTCACGTGCCGGTGGCCAACAGTAACAAAGTAGCTGTCCTCTGAAAAGGAGATGGCCATAACCTTGCAAGAGATTTTATTGGAGGCAATGAGTGTGCCCTTCTGCAAAACAGAAACATAAATACCCACCAATCATTCCGGCACGTATAACCCTTGAAGAGAACCTATTAAGAGTATGTCTCAATCTTTTCCCAGTGAAAATGTATATTAAAGCACACACAATTGCATTCCTCCCCACCCTCACCCCCAGTCTTAGTATCTGGGTCCTCACACTGAATAACCTGCACATTCCAGGTCCTTGCACATCTTCTCCCACTGAGACATCCTAACATGGCCTGATGGGAGTTGTAGTCCAAAGAGCCTGGAGGCCATCAGGTTGATGAAGGGCTGCCCCAGCATCTCAGAAAAAAAACATCCCTACCCTCAAACACAGCAGTGGCTACTTGCTCCTGGACCCCACCTTTCAGCGCCTTACCTTCCAGTCCCACACGTTGACAATCATGTCATGTGGATATCCCACTGAGACCAGGTATTTCATATTGGGGGAAAAGGCCACACACGCCACACCATGCTTGTGGCCGTGCAGCTCCGACACTTGGGTTTTCTCTTCGACATCCCACACGCGGACTGCCGGCCTGTGCCCATTCTGCAGGAGAAAGAGCCAGAACTGAGGTCACTGGGACCATGGCTAGACAGTGCTCAGCCCACGCTGATTCCATCAGGCCACTAGAGAGGGAGGGAGCAGCCAAACCGCAGGGCCTCTCCACTGGCTCTGTTAAAAGACCAGCTGGATCAGGCTCCTCTGTCACCTACACCTGCTGCGGAGAGGGTGAGAGAGATGGGACTCCAGGTCACTCCCTTGGCTCTGCTGAAAAACCAGCAACTTCTCTCCACATTTTCCCATTTCTGCTATTCACTTCAAGGTCTTCGTCACTGAGAGCCGACACCCGAGCTTCCTTTTTCCTTACTCCCTTTTCCTTTTGTGTTGTTGACTCTGAGATTGTGAGACTGAGAGGAGGGACCATCTTTTCAATGATATTTGCAAGGTGCTCTGGGAACTTTTTTTGCCAACAACCAACAAGGGACTTCTTGAAGGATGTGCAGAGGGCACTTTTTCCCCACTTGCCAATGAGTTTTTCAGATCATAAGGTGTGACTTGTAGGCCATCTTAAGCTCTGGCACGTCTCTTGATAACTCTCTTGCAAAAGGGAGTTCAAGGCATTGCCACAAATTACAAGTGATAAAAGGAGGCTTCAAAAATGAATTAGTATAATTTGGATGTTTAGAGCTGTGAGATTTTGTGTTTTTTTTAAAAACATACTTTGTACTCCTTGCAAAATTTTTAAAGAAAATTCATCCAGGCAAAACTCACCTCACCAGTTGCAATATATTTCCCATCAGGAGAAAAAGATAGCGCACTAATGGTTTTCCTAAAAGTTGAAAGAGAGAAAAAAACATCGTTCCATTTTATCTCTCAGGAAAATGAATTCCAAATAAATGTCATATAACTCTGTTGCAGGAAAAGGAACAAACATTTATTGCGGCAGAAACCTGTGTGTGGACTAAAGCCCACTTTTCAGATGCATACCGTGTTTCCCACATTTTAAGACACCGTCTTATATTAATTTTACTCAAGAAAATAAGCCTATGGCTTATTTTCGGGGGGTGTCTTTTTATTATTATTACTGTAAGTACCTCCTTACAACTAGTAAGAACTGTACACTGCTTTAAGAAAGCAGCGCTACAAATGAAGGCAGGAAAGAGGAAAGGCTTTTCTCCCGCCCTGCTTTCTCCCTCCTTTCTCCCTCCTCCTGGCGCCGTTAATGCTGCCACCACCACGGTTGCCCCTGCCATTTTTCTGCCGGAAAGGGGTCTGCGGGAACCAGGGCGAACCAACACGCAAGTGTCGAGCTCTTTTGCCCGGCTCTGTCCTTTACTTCCCGCTTCCTCCCGCCGCCGCTCTGCCTTGGGCCATGCGGCCCCAGAACGTTTCGGCGGCGCGGCTCCTCCCGCCGCCTGTCACCCGCCGCCGCTCTCCTTCGGGCCATGCGGCCCCAGAACGTTTCGGCGGCGTTGCTCCTCCCACCGCCTGTCACCCGCCGCCGCTCTCCTTCGGGCCATGCGGCCCCAGAACGTTTCGGCGGCGCGGCTCCTCCCGCCGCCTGTCACCCGCCGCCGCTCTCCTTCGGGCCATGCGGCCCCAGAACGTTTCGGCGGCGCGGCTCCTGCCGCCGCCTGTCACCCGCCGCCGCTCGCCTTCGGGCCATGCGGCCCCAGAACGTTTCGGCGGCGCGGCTCCTCCCGCCGCCTGTCACCCGCCGCCGCTCTCCTTCGGGCCATGCGGCCCCAGAACGTTTCGGCGGCGCGGCTCCTCCCGCCGCCTGTCACCCGCCGCCGCTCTCCTTCGGCCCATGCGGCCCCAGAACGTTTCGGCGGCGCGGCTCCTCCCGCCGCCTGTCACCCGCCGCCGCTCTCCTTCGGGCCATGCGGCCCCAGAACTTTTCGGCAGCGCGGCTCCTGCCGCTGCCTGTCACCCGCCGCCGCTCTGCTTCGGGCCATGCGGCCCCACAACATTCCGGCGGCGCGGAAGGGGCCAGCAGGGCTCCCGACGCCGAGGGGTTTTCCCGTCCGGGCGCTCGGCCCAAGTGGAAAAAAAGTCCTGGGAAGAGCGGAAAGGCTCCCAGCGTGGCTCGCCTGGTGACGCGCTCAATTCATGCACCCCCTCCCAACTGGTTTCAAGCCTCTCGAGGCTCTAAAGGAAAGCAAGAAGGTACGTCTTATTTTCGGGGTATGTCTTATATTTCGCGAATGCATAAAAACCCTGCCATGGCTTACTTTATGACTACGTATTAAAAAAGGGGAAACACGGTAGAATGACATTGTTCCAAACGGAATGGGTGCTAGTCCACAAAAGCTTTTGCCATAAACTACGTAGTTGTGAGTCACTATAGAAAGGAAAAAACAAAGACCTTTAAAGTCATCTGCACATCCTGATGATTAACCAACTAAGTGTTTTCTTAAAATTATTATTAGCCCACTTCATTATTATTCGTTTAAACCAGTGATATGGGGCCATTTTTAAAAAAATCATAGCTACCAGCTGATGGGCAAGGGGACAGGGTTCGCTTCTGCACTGGCTGAGAGCTGACGTGCAGGATTTAACCTTCCACTCATGAACTGATGGGCAGGGGTTAAATCCTGATTAGTTCGTTTGGGTGTGCATTCCTGTCATGAGTAGGAGGAATGTCACACAAAGTAGAAGAAAGACATGGAGCCAACTGTAAGCCCTTTTACAAACCGCTGCATGCTGGTCTTTAAACCTCTGGTTTGGGGAGGTTCAGAGTGCTGTGCAGAGCTTTTGCAAATAGCTCCGTGCTGCTCTTTAAACCTCCAAAAACTGTAGGTTTGAAGAGAAGTGTGGGGCTATCTGCAAAACACCATTCAAACTGCTCCACTTAAAGGTCCAAACAGTTGTGGCTTCAAAGCAAAGTATTCTATGATGAGACGGCCCTGCCCTCCAGTCAAATTTGGCTTTCCGCTGGTGTGATAAGAATCTGGCCTGCTACCAAGAAAAGGTTCCCCATTATTTAAACCGATTTACTGATCCAATAAACATCCCCCAATAATTTTCTATTTTCCGGGAAATCACTTTCAACAAGCTTCACCAATACTTGGCCAGGAATTCACATACAAACAGCAATTCTTTTTACTATAAACACTCCAATTAGCAAGAGTGATATGAAAACTAATATATACATTACCTAGCAGTATTAAAAATATGCCTCTGTTTATTCTGCCGAGGATTTAAAATAACAACCACACATCTGGAAAGAGAGATTAAAACATTTACCGTACATGAGGGAGAATTTCCCAACTCTAAAGAGGGGAAAGTGACTAACTTTTACTGCCTGGGAAAATGTACTCAGAGGAGGGAAGCAAAACTATGGTTTTTTATCCTGGATTGATCAAATCAACCATTGTGAAAATCAACCACAGTTCCTAGTTCAGACATGATGGCAACCATGCTTCACTGAAAATGGAAGCAAATGCTTCCAGTCACTTTGTCATACCAGAGGACCAGAGGAGAGGGAAAGGAGAGCATGCAGGCCTGAGGCTTGTCCAGAATTTTCCCCATAGCATGATTTAGCATTATGTGCAAATTAAGCCAATATGACTGGTCACAAATTCTCTTCCTCTCTAGCAACACAACAGGAAATAGGATATTTGTGGATGATCATGCAACAATCAACAAATCAAGACAATCAACAAATACCACAACAGTGACTAACTTCTGTCTAAGGGTCTAATTGATGCCCCCCAAAAGACTGGCAAACAAATCCATACTTCCCTTCTAATAGTACAGCTTATTGATTCAAACCACCCGTTTCACTGAGCACAAGGCTGCAAAATATCTAGATGCACTGACTACAGCAAAGCACCTACCCTGTTGGATAGGCTATCTGCCCTGTGTTTGGGTCACAAGTTAAAGCACTGCTGGTTTGAGTAGTTATTCCCAAGACTTTCTCTAGCATAACCTGTCCAAAGAAAGAAGAAAGAAAACAGTGACATATATCCATACGCAATAATGCCATGATTTCCTTGGTGTGCTGTGAACAGCCAAAGGGAAACCCGTGGAGATGGCAAGCGTGAGCTCAGCGCTCCCCAGTATTTTGACTGGGCCAGGAGGCTCTCCCCATGGTATCCCATACACTGAACGTGAACGCAAGTGAAGAGGTTGTGTCCACAGCCCAGTGAAGAGGTTGTGTCCACAGCCCAGTGACCCAGGAAGGAACTTTCCCTAGGCCTTTGCTCCTCTAATATAGTTACCATTTTTCAAGTTTCACAACAAGCAGAAACTCAGCCTGAGGCTTTTCTCGGCGTTCAGATGCTGATTCCATCAGTCACAATGGAAACTTTCAATAAGTATGTAACTGAATGCCAGTTGCTGGAGAGCAAAAGGAGGGGGAAGCTGTCACATATTCACGCCCTGCTTGCGGGTGTCCCAGAAGCCTCTACTTGGTCACTAGTGGAAAGGGGATGCTGAACTAAGTGGAGCTTCGGTCTGATGTTCTTAGTGATGTGATAAGTTTGGACTACAGAATTTCTGCTTGTCACACCGCTGTTCAAGACGCAGCAGCTTTCATGGCAGCCCTAAAGCATAGTAGATGCACCCCAATACTTGCTTTTCACCAGCTTTTCACTGGAATTCCTTCCTTCCTTCCAGTACAGTTGTACCTTGGTTGTCGAACGCCTTGGTACTCATATGTTTTGGCTCCCAAACACCGCAAACCCGGAATTGAGTGTTCCAGTTTGCGAACATTCTTTGGAACCCAGTCTGACGCTGCTGCTGTGGCTTCTGCTTGAGTGCAGGAAGCTCCTGCAGCCAATCAGAAGCCATGCCTTGGTTTTGGGACATTTTTGGAAGTCAAATGGACTTCCGGAGCAGATTTCGTTTGAGAACCAAGGGGCGACTTTTTATATGCTGCTTTTCTGACAGAATAATGGCACATCAAAGTGGCATACAAGACAATTTAACCCCATCCACCCCTCTCTCTCACGCAACAGTACATTCCCCTCCCAATTTAAAACATATTGCCCAATCATAAAACATTGCTCATTGTTGTGGAAACTTGACAGATAAAGTACTATTTTAGAAATGTTTCACCTACTTTCCTTTCACTGGAAGAACTCAAAGCACCTAATATAATTGATGTGAAAGATTTTTAAAATAGCAAGTTTGTGAAAATGTTGAACAGACTTGGCAGCTCAGTTTCCCACACAGGTCTTCCACTAGGCAGCAGAAATTATATAGCAATTGTAAATACTATATAATTTTATGGTCACAGAGGTGCATCTTTACGTTGGCTCTTGACACTTGTTGTGTACAATTTTACAACCCACCTTCTTTTTGTGGCTGCATACTGTTTTACACCATTTTTAAATATTGTGCTTTAACATTGTAACCCGCCCTGGGGCGACGGGCAGGTAATAAATAATAATAATAATATCCTGCCTTTCCACCAAAAAGTGCAGCTCACAATAAAAAGTAAGTGCCTGATATAATGCGTGTGACACATGAATGTGTCACAACCCCAGGCAAGAGCCCTCAAATCCAGAGCCAAGGAGCTGTATCGGCTCCTTGAAAACATCCAGAAAAAACATCTTTGCCCAAGAAAAACATTTGTCTAAAAATTAATGCAAAAATGAAATTAATTACTGTCAATTTAGCTGTGAATGCTTTAACTTCATTGATTGAATGCTCCATGCAATTTAATGGTGAAAATAATAAAGTACATAAGCCAGTGTTTTTTTCTTTAAAAATGTTTAGGGGGTACTCTCATTTTCCTACTCATATTGAAATACTATCCCTCAATGAGGCCAAACTTGGATTCACAAAATGTTTAGGGATGTGTACCCCTGTGTCCAGGGTCGGATTTAGGTTTGATGCAGCCCTACATTCCTGAAGGTAATGGGGCCCTTTATATGTCCAGCTGTCCTTTGTCAACAACAAATGGTTGCTTTCTTTGTGTTGAATATATGCTATATGGTCATTTATATGGACCTCATAGGTATCCAAAGCCATTTGCACATAACAAATAGGAGCCTACACAACACAAAAGACTGTTGCTGTATGCAACTTTTATTTTATTTGTTTTCTATTTTATATTTTGGAAATGTACATCCAGTTTTTTTTCCTTTAAATTTTTTGGGGGGCCCCAAGAGAAAAACATCCTCTGCTGCCGCCGGCCATCTCCCACCGGCTTTTGAGCTCTAAGCCAGGGGTCAGCAGACTTTTTCAGCAGGGGGCCGGTCCACTGTCCCTCAGACCTTATGGGGGGCCGGACTATATATTTTTTTGGGGGGGGATGAACAAATTCCTATGCCCCACAAATAACCCAGAGATGCATTTTAAATAAAAGGACTCATTCTACTCATGTAAAAACACCAGGCAGGCCCCACAAATAACCCATAGATGCATTTTAAATAAAAGGACACATTCTACTCATGTAAAAACATGCTGATTCCTGGACCATCTGCGGGCCGGATTTAGAAGGCGATTGGGCCGCATCCGGCCCCCGGGCCTTAGTTTGGGGACTCCTGCTCTAAGCTATAGCTTGTTTAGCTTATGCGTAAATCCGGCACTGCCTGCATCCCCCCAGAAAAAAAGCACTGATATAAACAAACATGCACCATAAGCAGTAAGTCAATATAAACTATAAACATAACTGAGTTATGCACTATAATACATGGTCTAAATCATGGGTAGGCAAACTAAGGCCCGGGGGGGGGGGGGCAGATCCGGCCCAATTGCCTTCTAAATCCGGCCCACAGACGGTCCGGAAATCAGTGTTTTAACATGACTAGAATGTTACAGGTAGGTAGTCGTGTTGGTCTGAGTCGAAGCAAAATAAAATAATTCCTTCAGTAGCACCTTAAAGACCAACTAAGTTTTTATTTTGGTATGAGCTTTCGTGTGCATGCACACTTAGTCAGATACCAAAATAAAAACTTAGTTGGTCTTTAAGGTGCTACTGAAGGAATTCTTTTATTATGAGTAGAATGTGTCGTTTTATTTAAAATGCATCTCTGGGTTATTTGTGGGGCATAGGAATTCGTTCATTTCCTCCCCACAGAATATAGTCCGCCCCCCCCCCAAAGGTCTGAGGGACAGTTGACCTGCCCCTTGCTGAAATTGTTTGCTGACGCCTAGAAATGTTTTAACATAACTCGGGATTATTAGTCCTGATTTAAATTTACTGTTACTAATCCATTTTCTTCCGACTTAAAATCATAGCTGCCAAGTTATCCCTTTTTAACAGGGATTTTCCCTTATGCTGAATAGGCTTCCTCGCGAGAAAAGGGAAAACTTGGCAGCTATGCTTAAAATGCTTCGATTACTGCATGCAACGCCTTACATCCGCCCACTAGTGTAACCCCGCCCACAACCACTCCAAGCTCCGCCCCTCCAGCGGCCGAAAGGCAGCCGCCTCTGCCCCGCCCCCTCTCTCTCTCCTTGGCCACGCCCCCTCACCGCCTCCTCAGGCCCCTGGAGTTTCGACCGCCGCCTAAGGCTGAGAAGCGGCGGCGAGTCCGCGCCGGAAGCCAGCGGTCGCGTGTAAAAACATCCTCCTCCGCCGCCGGCCATCTCCCGCCGGCTTTTGAGCTCCTGTCAGAGCCCAGCGGCGGCCTCTCTTTTCTCCCCCCTCAAAACCCGCCGCCGCCACCGCCGGCCTCCTCAGCCGTAACCGTCCCAAACAGCGCGCGGAAAACCGCCTCTGCCCTGCCATTGGGCGTATATCCCGTCAGTCACGCCTGAATGTAGCCAATGAGGAGGGCGAGGCGTGTCCGCCAACCGCCTTTCCCCGCCGGATGCTGCTAAGCCAATGGGTGGCGCCGTCCTGCCCTCCTGGCTCTCTGCGTTCGTGGGTTCGAATCTCATCCAGCCCCGCAACAATGCATGTTAATTTTATTAAAATTTTTAAATATTACCCCCCCCCCCGCCATCTGAGACGCATAATCTATTCGACGGCTTCGATCGGCGGAATTGACACTGCTATAGGTGCCACATAATGCCCTTTCTGCGTTTGTAACAACTACGGTAGCCGTGCCCACACTTTGGAACTCCCTTCTATTGACATCAGGCAGGCGCCTTCACTGGGCTCTTTTTGGCGCCTGCTAAAAACATTAGACAGGGCTACCCAACTGCGCAGAAAGTCGATGCAAACTTTAATCCGCTTAAAAGCATTTTGACTTTTATATGTTTTAAAGTAGGATAAATTTTTCTTGATTTTATTGTCTTTTCTGCAAACCGCTTTGAGGTTTGTTTGTTTGTTTTCCAGTCCAGCAGTGTGTAAATTTAATGAGATAAATATGAAACAGATCCTGCTAACAAGCGGCAAATTGCTCAACTGTCCATAAAAGAACGCGTCTGTTCAGAGTGCAAGTTTAGAAATTAGAATTTAAAAAGAAAGAAAAATGGGTCTACTCAGAAGTAACTTCCACTGAGATCAGCGGGGCTTACTCCCAGCTGACAGTCCCACGGAACTCTTCTGAGTAGGAACAACTTCTTGGGTGTTTTTGCTTTATAGAGTGTGCCTGCGCGAGCGCACGTGTGCATTACTCTGCATTTCATGACGCCGCCTCCTGTGACTGTAATAGATCCGAGTCCCGCGTGGTTTGCATTTTCCGGGTTGGCTTTGGACGTCCAAACAAATCAGAATAATTGAATCGAATCATGGGATTGTAGAGCTTGAAAGGAAGCGGAGGGTCATCTAGTCCAACCCTCAGCAGAAATACCGGAGCAGCGGTATTTTCCCCCCGCACCCCACAAAAAAACAGCTCTTTCTCTAACGCAGGACAACGTACCAATGCACAAACTTTGAAATTGGTTGGCAAACTTCTCGAACCCCTTTCCCCGCACGAAATAAATCCCAGGTGGGGGGAAAACAGTCGCTCCTCCCTTGGCTTCTTGGAGGGAGAAAGACCTGCTCCCCAGTAAGATATTTCCAGCCTGCGACATTTTCCTATCTCTACTGTCTCACCCGCCTTGCCCCCACCCACACGCTTAGGACGCGAGCCGACGTTCTCCACTTTTTCCTATCTCTACGATCCCACCCCGGGCGCCATTACCCCAGAGGCCGGCTTCGCGGCCCCGGAACGCGCGTGCGCGAGGGCGGAGTCTACGGGGAGGAAGGAGGAAGAGGGCGGTGCGAGGCGCTGACGTCGCGACGTCAACAAACGCCCGGTCGGAGGCGGCGAGGTTGGGCTGGGCGCTGCTTCTCCACAAGTGCTGCTGCTGCCGAGGCCGCGTGAGGGAAGCGCGGCGGAGGGACCGGGAAGAGGAGGCGGCGGCCATGACCAAGTACTGCCGGGCGCCCAACTGCTGCAACTCCGCCAGGGAGCCGAGGCCGGACAACCGGCGCCTCAGTTTTTACAAGTCAGTCAACTTTCGGGAAGCTGGGGGCGGGGCGGGGGAGTTTGTAGAAAAGGAGCGTGACGTCACGGGAGAAAGAACGCGGGTGGGTTGTGACGTCGCGGGGCAGCGTTGTGACGACACGGGGGGGGGAAAGGGGTCGCGGCCGCTCACACCCCGTGCACGCGCGCAGCCAGTGCCGGATTTATTTGCCCAACCCCCGCCCCCCAAATGATGAGTCTTTGTAAGTGTTGTTTACAAAGGAACTTTTGTTATTGCTCAATGCCAATGGGTTTGCATTATTAAGTTTTAGCCGTCTCACCCTTTGCTTTTTCCTGTAAGACCAATGGCAGTCGTGAACAGTCGTCCACAGGTTTACCACACCTGTCAGCCCATCGCCCATTCCCACCACCCTTCTGAGTATTACCCCTGCCCACCCTCTCACTATATACTGTATAAGGGTCTGATGACTTCTGTTTCAGTGTATCTGAAGAGGTGTGCATGCACACGAAAGCTCATACCAATGACAAACTTAGTTGGTCTTGAAGGTGCTACTGGAATGATTTTTTTAAAATTTTGTTTTGACTACAGAAAACCAACACGGCTACCTACCTGTAACTATTTCAAGTTAGAGCTTAATATTTATTTCACTATTAATATACTTCTTAATTGTATTTCAGTTCAACAATTGCTTTGATATAATACATCTTTTGTGATGTGCAAATGGCTTGAGATACCTTTGTTGTTTAGTTGTTTAGTCGTGACCCCATGGAGCATAGCATGCCAGGCACTCCTGTCTTGCACTGCCTCCCGCAGTTTGGTCAAACTCATGTTCGTAGCTTCGAGAACACTGTCCAACCATCTCGTCCTCTGTCGTCCCCTTCTCCTTGTGCCCTCCATCTTTCCCAGCATCAGGGTCTTTTCCAGGGAGTCTTCTCTTCTCATGAGGTGGCCAAAGTATGAGGTCCATAAATTACCATATAGCATCTATTCAACACAAAAAACAGCGACCATTTGTTGTTGACAAAGGACAGCTGGACAAATAAAGGGCCCCATTACCTTCAGGAACTTAGGGCCTCATCAAACCTAAATCTGACCCTGCAGCACTTTACACCCACCTGCATGTGGGGAAGCCAAGGAAGTGGGGAGGGCGCCCTCCCTCAAGGGTGAGTGGTGGTGGAGATAGGGGTGTTAGGATCTCCTACTCACGAGTAGGACCCTGGCAGAGACATTCATTCCACACATTCCCACTGTGTGGAATGAAAACATATATACCATCATGTGATAGACAACAATCCCATGACAGCAGACAAGGGAAATGAATCTCCCAACAACAGGGACTCCCCCTGGGTTGCGGGTGCTTTAAATCGGGCAACTTTTCTGGACCCAGGAGCCACGCCTTTGGGGTCCTGTTTCTTAATCTTTCGCCATATATTTTGGTTGGTGCCCGTGTTTCCACCCGCCCTGGATCAGGTTCCAGCCCACCAGTTGAAGACCAGTGCTTCAAATCATCATCGTCATCATCAGTATAAATAATAAATTATTATTATTGTAGTATTTTGTTATTTGTACCCCGCACATCTGACCCCAGCACTCTGTGCAGCTACCAACATTCATATCAAAACATATCAAAACATTGCATATTAAAAAGCTTCTCTGCAGGGCTGCCTTCAGATGTCTTCTAAATGTTATATAGTTACTCATCTCCTTGACATCTGATAAGAGGGCGTTCCACCATTCATCAAACTCCTGGCTGTAGCCTAGATACTTTGCTGTCTTGTTCGCATGACATCACGTTAAGCCTGCCTTTGCCAACCAGCTGGCAGCCTCAGGTGTTTTGGACTACAACCCCATTAGGAATTGTAGCCCGAAATTGCGGGGTGGTGGCAGGCGCCAGGTTGGTGAAACTGGCTTAACCCAGGCCTGGCAAGCTCAACATGTCGACACTGGCATGTATATTATGATTTGTTTTTAAGACTGTGGTCCTTGGAAGGAAGGACGTCCCAGTCCTGTCCCTCGAATTTCACTTCCTAGTAAGCAACGTCCATGACTTCCACCACATTGGTTTTATTTCTTTCACCCAACCTGAGGAAGCCAGAAAGAGGAACCAGAATATGTGGTTATGCTTTGTAACACGGTCATGTTGCATACATCTCAAGCCGCTTTGGTTGTCTGTTTTTGCAGAAAAACAAGTTATCAGTACATTATTATTTAGTCTTTCATTTCTAGAGCTTCAGATATGGGATGTTAACCTTGGGGGTTGGCTCTTGAATGGATAGTGAAGAGCCCTCCCTCCTCCTCACAAAGGATCCTTTCTGGGCAGCCTCCAGATTGTTTCATCCTTGCTACTTAATTCACTCTCTCCTTGATAATAGGAGACAGGCCAAACTAGATCAGAAGTTGGTGATAGGAGAGCCTGACGTTGCATTTCTTTTGGAAGTGCAGGGTGGGATTCTAAATATGGACATTAGCCCTGGGAGGAGAATAGTTTAATCATTCTCTCTCTGCCCCCGCCTTGCTATTTTCCTAGTCTAAATCTTCCTCCCACCTCATTTTTCCAGTGGGACAATATATTGTAAGGGAGGAATTTACCTTGCTGGAAGCAGGGTGAGGTCAGGAAAGGAATATCCCTTTCCCCAGCACTTAGGCTGTGTACATACCCACGCCTTTAAAGTACATTGAGAGAACATTCTTTCCCCCAAAGAATTCTGGGCATTGTAGATTGTTAAGAGTTGCTGAGAACTGTAACTCTGTGAGGGGTGAACTGCAGTGCACAGAATTTTTTGAGGTGAAATAATGTCTTTTGAGTGTTCTCTAAAGGTATAGCATGTGCAGAGCCTATGATTCTGATCTGATTCACACTTGCACACCCTGTGGCTGCTTTTTAAAATTAAAAGCAAAGGGATTGGATATTAAGTCACTCAGCTTGTCTCATTTGACTGTTGAGGTGTGTATGTCTCCCTTGTAAAATGAAGGTGTCTCACATCGTACTATGTATGTGTTTGACGAAAGGGTGCTCAGGTGTGTCAGTATATTTATTTATTTGGCACCAGTCATGCACATGCTGCCTTAAAAAGACCAAAAGGCAGCAAGCAGAGGCTGGCCCATAAGGGCAAGTATGGTTTTGCCCCACCAACCTTAGTCTGCCCTCAGCCAGTCAGCCACCACCTGCCTGCCTTCTATCTTAAATCCAAGCCGGAGGGTGGCTCTGCTTTGTCAACAGCATCTTCTTTAGTCTCAGCATTATCCTTGTAAAACTCAGCAGGGAGGAGGATGGGGGCAAAACCAGAATTTGTTAGCTCTGCCTGTCATTGGCTCTGCCTCTGCCTACTGCATTCTGTCCTGGTAGACACCAGACACCCCTGGTGAAAGGACAGGTCCTTTCCCCTAGAAACTTACATGCTAGAGAAAAAAATGAGGGAGACAACAGGTGACCTGGAGAGGAATGGAGGCCTGGGCTAAACAGGGGAGGAATGTGCATTTATTTCAGCTACAGGTGTGTAGACTTTGGCATTTATTCACTTCGCCACACAGGTTTCCTCTGCACGATCCTGAACGTCTCCAGCAATGGCTCTCCCAGATGAACCAAGAAAAGTGGGTCCCGACGAAGCACCAGCACTTGTGCAGTGAGCACTTTGCCCCGTCCTGCTTTGAATACCGGTGGGGGGCGCGCTTCCTGAAGCCTGACGCTGTTCCCACCATCTTCCAGACCTCAGATGGCTCGCTGGTGAGTGGTTGGTCACCTGCCAAGAAAGTACTTCGGAGAGTTAAGAGTGCCATATTCCAAGCTGATGTTTTTGCTGGGTGGTGTATCAATAGCTTAAGGACATACCAGAGGAGCAGGGATCCTCTGGCCAAAAGCTGTGCCCATGTTTGCCTCTGGATATGTCTGCCTCTGGCACATGGCCCCCGGGAGGCTGCTCCTTAAGCAACATGGCCCCTGGGATGAAAAAGGTTCCTTGACCCTGACATAGCATTTAAATAAAATCTGTTTAGAATTGGAGCCTTTTCTGTAGTAAATGTTCAGGGTGGGTTACAGGAGTGAAAGAAAAAAGCCAGTTGGTAGCTGAAGAGTGTTTTTCCCCCCCAATTGTATTTCATAAAATGTATACACTGCTTGATTGTAAAGCAGTTTACAAAAAATGTAAATTAACAAAATTATCGAAATTAACAAAAAGAATGTAAGACTTTCAAAAAGTTGAAACAACAATAGACTAAAAACAGGTTAAAACTTGCCCCAGCTTTCTAAACATCTGGGTAGACTTGTCTAAGCACTATTGTTTCTAGCAAGGGAAAGTGCCGGCCTGATATCAGTGGGTGTTAAGTCATTTTGGTTGTGCACTCAAATTTATCAGCCGACAAACCCACAGCAGACAGCTGGTTAAATTTCAGAGTGGGCATGGTCATCCTATGTTTAATCACTCCACTTTTGTGCTTGGGAGATTCACTCACTAATGACAGAGGTTCAGTCTGTACTGGATCCTTGCATGCCTCTTTGCTCTCACAAACTATTTATGCTGATGACATCACGTAGTTAGAGGCAGCCTGCTTTCTAGAAATCCCCCCCCCTTTGGTGGCTTATATATATATATTCCAGCTGCGCAGCATCTTGGACTTGGATCCGAGAGCAAACAAACCTTTGCCATGTGATTTGTAACACAGAATAATAAACACTGCAGAGTATTGGATTAAGAGGTGGATTTGTGTATGTTCCACTATGTGGGGCTGGGAGCATGTTTTGAGGGTAATAACTGCTGTGTGCACACAGCAAAGCAGTTAAAGCCACGTTTCCTAAACACTCGGCTATGTCAGGTGAAGATCAAAGGCTGGCTGAAGAGGGACCAAAGCCTTGAGTGTAGAATAATGCCCTGATCCTTTCCTTGGTTACTCAGGTTCTGCACTCCACATGCTGCAGCATTGTAAAAATGTCTGCGTTTATGTGAAACACTTTTACCTGGCTCTTTGGCTCATGTGAGATGAGTGATGAACAAAATAGTCCCTGCCCCACAGGCTTACAATCTTAATAATGGGACACAAAATAGAAAAGAGCTTGGGTAGGGAAGCAAAGAGGCATTGGTTCTTAAGTTTACGCAATTCTTATAAATGACCAGCTTAAATATAAAATGGTTGAGGGAGAGGAGCAGAACTAACTGAGTGGCGCTCCAGCAACTGATATTCAGAAGCATTGTTGCCTCCCAGCTGTGGTAGCACAGCAGAGCCATAATGGCTAGTAGGCCTGTCCTCCTCCACCAATCTTCTTTTAAAGCCATCCACGTTGGTTGCAGTGCTCGTCTGTTGCATCAAAGAGTCTTGTGGTACCTTCAGGTCCAACACATTGTTGTTGTTGTTCGTCTTGCATCTGTCTTACGTCGTGATAAATCTGTTTAGTCTATTTTAAGGCACCACAAGACTTTGTGGTTAGTGCTTGAATGTGCGTGCTTCTTCCCCTGTTCTCTCATCTCTTTTTCAATCAGTATCTTGCCTCTTAGACTAAACCTGTGAGCAAAGGCTGTGGGGTGTTCTTACATCTTTGCACAGCTCCTAGGAAATTTCAGGCACTTTAAAAACAAGGGGAAGGAACGTAGTGTGGGGTTCAGGGCCTCCTCTTGTCTAGCTCACCTTGTGTGGGGATCGGTAACCCTGCATCTTGGAAGGACAGCTGCTCATTTGTCTGCTTTCACTTTTGCAGAAGAGGGAAAACCCGGCCAGGACGTCCTCCAGTGTCCCAGCTAAGAAGCTCATCATTGAATGCCAAGGGGAGAGGAGCGTGCCAGTACCCCGAGCCATAAGCCACCCTGAGCCAAACGCCCTGGAAACGCTTGCCATCGCCATTGACCCCAGCGTGTCAGCTGCCCCCATCTACGTGGAGACCCAGTCCTCCGCCTCAGACATCCATGCCCTCTCAGGCCCCTTGGTTGGGGCTGTGAACCTCTTGCCTTTGGTCCAAATCGTGGAGCCCCTCAAGGCTGTGACTCTGACTGTGGCTTCCCCGGTTGATGCTGGCCAGCCTCTTCCGGACCGGGTGGAGCAGCAGGTGGTTGACTTCTTGGCCTCGCTGCCACCGGCAACCCTAGAAGCTATGCCGGGCTCGTCCAGGGGGGCCTCTGAGCCCTTTTGTGCAGAGGTGGTGGCGGCCGCCGACCAGCCGCCGCTGCGGGCCCTGGTGGCCGACCCAGTCATGGCGACGGAGCAAGGGGCGCTCATCATCGAGAATGTCTCCATCGAGCCGTTTCTGGAGGCTGACCCCTCCACCACCACTGCCGTCCTGAGCTCCCTGCAGGAGCCGCCCGCCGAGATGGTGGCGTACTTTGAGACCATCCCGACGGCACCCATCTCAGCTGCCGCCTCTTCCGGCGTGACCCCCCCTGAGACGGTGCTGTCCTCTGCCCTGAGCCTCCCCATTGTCTCCACCGTCCCCATTGTCTCCAACCAGGCGCCTCCAGAGGCCCCCCCGGCGGAGGAGGAGGAGAGGCTGGAGGAGCTGAGCTCGGCCGAGTCCTTGGAGGAGCAGCTGGAGGAGCATCGCTACCACAAGCATGAGGGGACGGCCTCGGAGCTTGTGGAGGTGGTGATGGGCCTTCAGAAGAAGGTGAAGGTTCTCCAGCAGAGGCACCGCCGGCACTGCGCAAAGCTGGAGGCCATGGAAGGGGTGGTGGAGCAGCTGCGGAAGGAGAACCTGGTGTCCGAGGAGAAGCTGAAGCTGCTGGAAATGGTAAGGTGCTTTGCAGGGGGGGCTCATCTCATTGGGCTGCATCCGCAGCTGGGAAATGGAGAGAGGCGAGCACGGGTCTGAGATCAAGTCTGCTGGGATTTCTCAGCTTCTGCGTTCTCTTTAAGCAGGAAGTTTCTAGACCTCATGAGTACAGGGGGCGCTTGGGAATATATATTAAAGGGAAGAACCTTGAAACAATCGAGGAAGGTAAGTAATGGATTTTGGCAGAGGGTTCATATACACACATACATACACACATTAAAAACATTCCCAATGATAAAGTAATAAAACATTCCGAATATTAAGCCAAATCGTAAATCTTTGTTTGACTTCCCATGCTCTGAGGTCGGAGGATTGCCATCATCTCACATTTGCGCTACTTTCTTAATTAGTCCAGGTGGTTCCCATAAATCAATCCGATGTTAATCCTTTGTTCATTTTCACAGCCTCTGAGTTCGTCCAGCAAGCGAGTTATATCAAAACAGTATGTTTCTGTGTGGGTGTTTATTTTTGCCCGTGTCTTTCACTTTCACTTCTCCATGCCTGTATTATCCAATACAGCAAGTCCCAAAAATGGAGGAAATCTGGCTTTCTGCCAATTCTTCCAGGCATAAGTCCGAACCTCTTCGTTTCATCTCATACCACAACAGATAAGCCTGTACTTAGACTAGAAGCCTCAATTCCCATCTTCTGCTCTTAACAGTCCATCAAAATTAATTGCAAATTCATATATCTTTTACACACAGTTAATAATTAGATCAAAATTATATCAATATTACAGTACAGTACTATCTCGCTTGTGTACATAATCGGTATTCAGACTTTCCAGGGGGATTTGCCAAGTAAAGTAGCAAATACGCAGTATAGTGTGCGTGCACACGAAAGCTCATACCAAAATAAAAAAACTTAGTTGGTCTTTAAGGTGCTGCTGGAAGGAATTTTTTAATTTTGTTTCGACTACGTCAGACCAACACGGCTACCTACCTGTAAAAAGAAAACAAAGGAGGCTCACCCCCTTTCTCATTCCGACAGACCAGTTCCATAATAAATATATTCTCTCTTCCATGGGTTTTGGCGGGGGGTTCTTTCCTTGGTGGGGGCATGTGTTGAATGATCCTCCTGTTCCCCTGCCCAACCTTAAGCTAAAGGTTCCGCAGCTGTTATCCACAATAGAGCCTCCAGTTTCAGGGGCAGTCTAGCTCACAGTCACATTCAGAAGCAAGATGGCGGATGAGACGAAGCCGCTTTGGCCTGCTCCAGCAAACCCACCCTTGCATTTTTAGCAAGGTCTGCCTGTTTCTCTTAAACATCTGGAGGGCGGCATGTTGGCTAGCCTTGGCTCGTACATTTATTTCAACGACTTACAGGTCACTTAATTGCAGGGGGTTGGACTAGATGACCCTCTGGGACCCTTCCAGGTCCAGAGTTCTGCAAATCTATGAACCATAGCTCCATGGTAGAGCATCTGCTTTGCATGCAGAAGAGCCCTTCTGGATCAGGCCAGTGGCCCACCTAGCCCAGCATCTTGTTATCACAGAGCCCAATCAGAAGCCTATTATGGGAAGCTCGCAAGCAGGACGTGAGTAGTGTTCCACAACTGGTATGCAGAAGCACTGCTGCTTCTGACAGTTTTATTGCTGTAAACCGCTCGGATGAATATTTATTTAATGACACAGTGATATACAGATATTTTCATAAACGAATAAACCAACAAGGTGTTGGGGACCCTCTTAATCTCCCCTGCTCTGTTCTCCCCCTCACTCAGGCCTGCCTACAGTCCAGCACTCTTGTGCCCGAAGCCGGCGGTGCTGTGGCCATCATCTGCCAGGACAATGACCAGGCGCTGGTCTACGCCGTGCCCCAGCTCCCAGAAGAAGGGAACGAGACCATCATCCACGTGGAGGAGCAGTAATCTTGGAGGCGGCAGAGGGCAGTTGGGAGCCAACCCTTGTTGCGTTCCATTTAGCCGAAGGCACCTGTCAGGGAGGTCCCCGGCGCTGACGTCCTTCAGCTGCGAGAATCTCAAGCCTGGCGCCACCGGGCCTCTTCTTATTTCAGCTGCCTAACACAATAGCCTTATTGCGACGGTACCTTATTTTGCGGGAAAGTTGCCTGAAATAATTGTACATAAAAATTGGGTGGGGTGAATTGAGCCACTGAGTGTGCGTGTGTGTTTGCCTCCTCTTCTGCACCTGCGCTTGAGCCTCGAAGCCGCCGCTGCCTCATTTGTCATGATAACCGCTGCTTGGTGTGAGCCAGACTGTCCTTGCCAGCTTGCTTTGCTAGCAAGGCAAAGGCAAGGGCGGACAGGCCCATCTTGGCGGCTAAACTGCTGTACCGCTTTTTGGGCACCTGAAATTGCCACATTTTGCTGTTGGGCCCTCTTAGGTGCCTTTCTAAAGGGCTCAGCTTCAGGACATCTCTCTCTCTCTCTCTCTCTCTCTCTCTCTCTCTCTCTCTCTCTCTCTCTCTCTCTGTCTGTCTGTCTGTCTGTCTGTCTGTCTGTCTCTGTCTCTTTGTGTGTGTGAGAGAGAATTGCCCCTCTCTCTTCCCGCTTCCAGCAGAACTTAATGCACAGACTGCTGGTATCTCAGCACTCTCCACATTAATCTGAAGGCAAAAGTATTTGCTACTTCTCCCCATAGACCTTTCATACCTAGGCGCATGTGGGATCATAAGGCCACCTGGTGCCTGGGAACAGGTGGTGTCCATACGGGGGGGGGGGCGTTTAGGAGAGAGAAGCAGAAAGGAATCTCACACACCCCCTTTGTGGAGAACATGTAGTGGAAGCCATTAACAAGAGGCCGTGATGAATGGCAATCCCACATGCACTCCTGCTACAAAACCAGATCAGATTGAAACCAGATCAGTACACAAGAACATAGCACCATCCACAGAGCTGAGCTGCGAAAGTGTTTTGAGCGTTCCAAGGGACTCTCTCTAATCTTTTCAGCTGCTTGACAGATTGCGTAGTAACAGAATCGTTTCAGATCCAGTGCCTGCGCTTGCGTTGACCCATAGCAGCTCCTTGCGGTCTCTTGACGAGCAATTCTGTTCAGTCGAGTAGTGCAAACAGGCCATGTCTGACTGAAGGTGAAGGCTTGGTAGGGAGATTGTAGCAGCCTGTCTCAACTGTCTTAATCTAGCAAACTTCAGGGAAGTGCCAACATGGTGCACTTCAGCTCGTTTGTCAAAACGTTGAAGGTCTGCATTTGACAACAAAGCCTCCATAACTTACAGCGCAACCACGGAGGTCTACCTGAGCCCCACTCGGGTATTTAAATTCCTCGCATGGGTGAGGAGGTTGAGGATGACTATCTCCACCCCCATTGTCTCCCCACAAGGTGGGGGAGCCAAACATCTGCAGCAGAGTGCCTGTCCTGCTTATGTAAACACCCCCTTTTTCTGGTGATCTAGAACCCTGGAATATCAGAATTCTAGAATCCACAGGGAGCCTTCCAACACACGGAAGGCAATATTGCCAGCTTCAGGGAACATGAAGGAGGGCAGTATCCCCATGCCCCCACCCCTGTTCCCCCCCTCATGTGATGCAGCCAGCAGGGTGGGGAAGAGCTTTGGCAGGAAGCATATCTGGGTTGCCTAGGGCTGTTGTTTCCTCCTAAGGACCCATTGCTACACTGACTGCGCTTTGCATCCTATTCCAAGGATCCTGTCACATCCTTTGCTGGTTCAGATGGAAGATCGCCTCTGGTCCTTCATCCTGCTTCCCACGGTGACTTGCCGGGTGCCCCTCGGAAGGCTGCCAGTGGGGCTTGAAGGCAAATAGTACCCCCTACCCCACAATCTGCTCAGTGGCAGATTCTCACATTAGCAGATGTTGCTTCCCTAAGTCACTATCATGTCGTCAGGGATGATAGTGGAAGACTTTACAGGAATGTCTGCTTCTCCTTGGGTACTCTCAGTCTTCCATCTAGACTCCTTTCAGCTTTTCTTTTCTTTTGAGGATGTCCTCTTGCAGCTACCATCTTAGGGTTTCTTGTCATGCAATATTTTTGCCCCATAACCAGCCAAATAAAGTTGTTTTGAGTTTGTGAGTGAGTGGATGTTATGATAAACCCTCCTTTAAAAAAAATGTTATTAAGGTTTTGCTTTTTTTAAAAAAAAAACACGGGTCTCTGTAATTGAAAGTTAATCGAGGAGTAGGAGGAAAGGCTGAAAAATAAAATGCGACATTGTGATTGTAGATCTTGGTGATGGGCAGAACCTGACGGTGGGAAGAACCTCACAGAGTGGTGGGGGTGTTAACAGTGCTGTAATACAAAAAATAACCCTAATAAATGGAATATTGGAAAACGGGGCAACGGCTGAGAATCCTTCTGTAAGCGGAAGCTTTGGCTGTGTTAAAACTTGGAAGAGTTGAATACCCGCCTTGGGTACCCCCCACCCCCCAAAAAAACCCAAAGGAAAGGTTGGAATTGATGACCTAAGTTGTGTTGGATTCTTTGGGAGAGTACAGAATGTGATGCCTGGATTTTATTTTATTTATGTTTTATTTCTATCCCGCCTTTCTTCCAAGGAGCACTCAGTTGCTTACATGGCTGTCCCCTTTTGCAATTAATGCCCACAACAATCCTGGGAGGTAGGGTTAGAAGAAGAAAAAGAGGAGGAGGAGGAGGAGGAGTTTGGATTTGATATCCCGCTTTATCACTACCCTAAGGAGTCTCAAAGCGGCTAACATTCTCCTTTCCCTTCCTCCCCCACAACAAACACTCTGTGAGGTGAGTGAGGCTGAGAGACTTCAGAGAAGTGTGACTAGCCCAAGGTCACCCAGCAGCTGCATGTGGAGGAGCGGAGATGCGAACCCGGTTCCCCAGATTACAAGACTTACCTCTTTTAACCACTACACCACACTGGTGAGAGTGACACTGCCCAAGGTCACCCATTGAGCTTCATGGCTGAGTGGGGGATTTGAGCCCAGGTCTCCCAGGTCCTGGTTGAGCACACTGACCACTATATCACACTGACACTCAGGGAACCTGCCTTCACTAAAACAAGTCAGACGCTTTTTAAATGAGCAGGGGTTGGCCTAGATAGCCCCTGGGGGTCCCTTCCAGCTCCTCAATTCTATGCTATGTGGAGGGAGCCTCAGGCTGGTGAAGGCCAGAGGCCAGCAAACGTTTTCAGCAGGGGGCTGGTCCACTGTCCCTCAGGCCTTGTGGGGGGCCGGACTATATTTTGAAGAAAAATATGAATGAATTGCTATGCCCCACAAATAACCCAGGGATGCATTTTAAATGAAAGCACACATTCTCATGTAAAAATGCCAGGCAGGCCCCACAAATAACCCAGAGATGCATTTCAAATAAAAGGACACATTCTACTCATGTAAAAACACACTGATTCCCAGACCATTTGCAGGCCGGATTTAGAAGGCGATTGGGCCAGATCTGGCCCCCGGGCCTTAGTTTGCCTACCCATGGTGAAGGCTGTTCTAATGGGCAGGAAGCCCTGCCTCTTGCTGCTCCCTGTATAAACTGCTCTCGGGTTGTGATTATTTCACTTGCGTTCACACACTGCAAGCAAGAAACCCTCTTAGGGTAGCTTGGCATTTAATTGCTCAAAGAGCCTGCCAGATCCCTGAATGGCTGCACACTCAACATCCTTAGTATCCGTTTCTTCCTGCCATTCCCATTTTAATTACCGGCATACCATTTTATAGATGCGGCAAGCGTAAAAATGTTGGAGAGGGGGAATGGACTTTTGAGTAGAGGCTTCTGAAGTTGATTTGTGGTAATGGCTCCTTCGCTGCCAGCTGAATTCCTGGCAAAACCTTGACTATCATCCTAACTGGAGGGGAATCGGACACCAGTCCAGCTCCTGTTTCCATTCAGTCTCCCTCTGTTTCGGGCAAAAAGTCTTCAGGTGGGGCCATGTTGCCACTGCTCTCAACATCTGTAGGCTGTCTGGGTGGTAATTTGGGGACCTTGGACAGCAGCCCTGAGGTTCAGGCATAGCTGTACCACTGGGAACATGCACACATGAATATTATTCATATATATAATCCAGTGGCGGATTTACGTATAAGCTAAAGAAGCTATAGCTTAGGACCCCACTCTCTTGGGGGGGCCAAAAAAAATTTAAAGGGAAAAAAACAACTGGATGTACATTTCCAAAATATAAGATAAAAAAATAAAATAGGACTTTCATACAGCAACAGTGGCGAATGGCTTTAGATCCCTATTAGGTCCATAAATTACCTTGCAGCATATATTCAACACAAAAACCAGTGACAATTTGTTCTTGGCAAAGGACAGCTGGACATACAAAGGGCCCCATTACCTTCAGTAGTTTAGGGCCTCATCAAACCGCAATCCGGCCCTAATATAATTCCACTTTCCCCCTAGAACCAGCATACAAGGCGGTTTGCAAAAATAAAAACAAATACAGATAAAACATAGCAAGAAATAAATGAGGATGGTTCTAAGGTAGTTCGGTTTCCTATGGAATAAAACAATATCTTTTTTAAAGTATATTAAAATGCAGACAGTTAAGCCCACAAGCCCCAGTATAGCCCAGTATGAAGTGAGAAGCGCATGGCATGTTGGACTCCTTACAACAGATCCTTGTAAAATACAATGTGCAAATGTTAATCTGTTAGAGTACACGAAAACAAATTAGGGTAATACAGGTATAATAAAAGAAGGCTGTGCGTTAAATAACAATACAAGTACAATGAGAAGAACTGGAAATCTTTTATTTAGAAATTCAATGAACGATTGTATAATAAGGCAAATTCTTGTTTCGTATGTGTGTGTTTTTCCTCTTGTCTTAATCTTTTCTTTTTTATCTTTATGTATGCATATATATTTGTATTTTAATTCAATAAAGATGATTAAAAAACAAAACCAGCCCCGTGAGGTTGGCCCCTAGTGTGGGAGGTTGCCTGAGCTTGCAGCGTGAGCTCCCGGGCCGGCGGTGAAGGCATCCGACCCCGGGACTTTTCCGTTTCCCTCTCCCCCCTCCGCCCCCCTTCCCCCACCTCCTCCCCTCCCCCTCCGCCAAGGAGGCGGGGACGAGCATCCCTCCGTCTGGTGCTGATGCTGCGAGGGGCGGCGCATGAGCGTTGATGCTCCCGAGGCGCCTCCATTCTGCTCTGCGCGCCCGTCCATCCCCGTCTCCATCCATCCATCCCCGCCGCCGAGGCACCCTCGGAGGGGACGCCAGCCTTGCGCAAGGTAGGTGATGGGGGGTGGGGTGGGTGACACCACCCCCAATCCATCCTCACAGCGGAGGGAGAGGCCAGCAGCCATCTCTGGTCTAAGGGTGCGGGGAGATCTCGGGCCCAGCCCCTCCATCCCTTGCTGAAGACCTTCAAAGATGCAAAATAAAAAAAAACCCGCATCTGCGCCAAGTCTAGATTCTCCCCATCTCCATCCTTCCCCCCCCAAAAAAGACAAGCCCCGCCCCTCATCCTCACGGCTACCTGTTCTCCATAACACCCCCCAACACGTCCCTGTGTCCAACCCTCCCCCCCTGCTACGCACACCTGAAGCCCCCCCTCTAATCTGCCCAAACCTTCTCCCTTCCCAGTATTTCTTATCACACCCCATCTCCATTCCCAGTTGCACCTCGCAGTGGATCGCATCCATCGCTATATAGACCCCATCCTGACACCCCCCCTCCATATTCTAGTACCCTGCCCTTCTTCAACAACACAGCTATTTGTGCCTAAAGTCTCCAGAATCACACCTGTTTCCATCACCTGTGATAGAGGCTACACCCTATTATTAGTATTATTATTATTAATAATAATATTACTACCACTACTATTCCACAGGCGTCAGCAACTGACATATTGCCATATCCCCCAGAATCCCTCTGGTCTGCCCTCTTCCTCGCTCACACCCATCCACTCCTGTAAACAGCACCTTCCAGTAGGGTCCCAACCCACCCCAAGCACCCCCATTTCCCTCCTGTATTTGCCACCCCCCCCAGCTGCTTCCTATGCTGCCTCCTGGCATCCCATGGCATCCCTTTTCCTTCCAGATATTTGCTTGCCTAAAAGCAACACGGCCATTTCCCCACCCCCTAGAACTGCCTGTCAAGACGGCGAACCATTCCTGAATATCTTTTGACAGCCTCTGAAGACCGCAGGTTCCATGTCCTGCCATCTCTAGGCAGGGCTGGGAGAGAGACTGTGCCTCAAATCCTGGGGACTCAGGACCAGTCGCCATAGCCGGTGTTGAGCTAGCTAGATGGAGAAGCAAAAGGTTAATCCCTTGCATGCTTACTCAGAAGTAGGCTCCATTGTCTCCAGCGGGGCTTACTTCCTAGTAAGTGTGTTGCACAATCAATTATACAATCATGCTGCTGCTAAACATTGTCCAAAAACATTCTCAAGATGTTATTTTATTTTTTGTAAATAATAATAATAATAAGAAGAAGAAACCGTTCCGGTGAGCTTAGTTGTATATTTTGCTTTGGCGTGGGACTGGGTCTCTTGCATAGTAAATGAAGAAAACCAGGCCAGCTGGGTGTAGGGAAGTCTTGTGTAATGGTTAGAGTTTCAAACAAGTGGCCTGGGTTCAAATCCTCATTAAGCCATGAAGCTCACTGGCTAATCCTTGGGCCAGGTACTGTCTCTCAGCCTATCCTACCTCACAGAGGGGTTGTGTGAGAATAAAATGGGGAGGGGAAGGACCGTGTATGTAGGTACTGTAAGCTCCTTGGAGGAAAGGTATATAGGTAATCATTAAATCAAACAAATAAAAAAATGTGGAAGGGAGGGCACGGGGAGTTGAATGAGAATTACCAGTACACAAATGTGTCTCTGTTTTAATCTGTGAAACCCAGGAAGATACCCAAGCCACATGCAGCCAAACTTCCTCTATAAACCCTTAAAGAGAGGGATTTTTTTTTAAAATCCATGGCAAATAAAGGGTGCTTCTGGGCATGTATTTATTGTGCGATGGATGCTCCTCGTGTGTGGACATTTTTTGCAGAGTCTGCACAGCATCCTTGGCATCTAAATGGCCAGCCCATAACCTCCCTCCCACCCTGCCCACACACATTTAATCAGGATTTACCCTTTCTGGGGAATACTTGATAAGTTAATACAAAACCTGTTGCCAGAGAAGCATCTGCGATATCTGAACGATCTGTTTACAATATTAAGCCCCCATCTGGACGCGCCGAAAAATGATTGACGTTATTTCCTATGCCATCCATTGATTCTTCCCGACAGCTCTTTGTGCTCAGAAAGGAACACTTGCTCCCATTTCTACTTCTGGATACACATCCAAACACACAGAGTTGTTTCTTAATGCCAACAAGCATCATGGCATTCCAAAGGAGGCTTGGGGAATAGCAGTTTTGCAAGAGTGCAGTCAATTTTAGGGAATTCAAAGTCCCCATTGGACATTCCATATGGAACCAGAGATCACGGTATCTCCTGAAAGCTGTGCTGTAAAAGGGTGTGATATTACGTTTGTGTATCCTAGTCAGTATTTGGGTACACAGTTTTATATCTCTAGTTAAGAGCTGCCAAATCAAGCAGCCCCTTAACTGAAATTTTTGCCAGTCTTAGGCTGTGTACACTCTATAACTTTAAAGCACATTTAAACAACCTTCTTTCCCTCAAAGAATTCTGGGCACTCTCGTTCGTTAAGGCTTGCTAGGAGCTTTAACGCTGTGAGGGTTAAACCACAGTGCCCAGAATTCTTTGAGGCAAATAACGTGCTCCGAACGTGTTTTAAACGTGCTTAGACTGTCAACCTGCAGGCAGGGCCGATCTGGTTTCTAAATTGTGACTAAGCACCTTAAACAGATTCTGAGCACATCATCGTTATCCTTATCAACATCAACAACACCAATGTGCCTTTTGAAAGAAGAGGAACATGAATTTTACAAAATCCCCAGTTGTTAAAAAGACAAGAGCCTGCTTAGAGCTTGATTATTATTTTTTAATATTCTTTATTGAAAAATAAAAAGTACAAAAATACAAGTGCACAGAGTAAGATAAGACACAAAAAGAAGAAGAAATAAGAAATAGTACCCATGGGGGGGGGGGGAAAACATAACAGAAAAAAGATATTGCGTACAGTACACAAAGGGGGGGGGGGAATTGTTGTAGTTAATCAGACCTTAATCTAATATGGTATTTATAAAAATCAATTCCAAATATCATTAAATTTGTCCATGGCAAGTCTACGTTTGTACACAACTTGCTCACATGTAGCAAGTTTGCGGCTCCCTTTAATGAATGGATTGCAGATATGCCTAGAGCCTCGATATGACAGTCACAGAAATGGGTTGAGTCTTCCAACACAGAGTTCTGAAGCGTACAATGAATTTCAGAGGTATAGCCACGTTAATCTGTTCCTGTCCGCTCTATTGTGGCACAAGCTTTCGTGGGCAAAACCCCAGGCTGCACCTGATGGGCTCAACCTGGGAAATAGTACACCACAAAAGTCTTGAAGCTGCCGCAGGACTTTTTATGGTTCTAGATCAAAATAGGATTTGCGGTGCTGTTTTGCTGCGACAGCTCAGGTGCTATGGTGCAGGCCTCTCTCCTGTTCCTTATCATCTCAAATCTGGAATGGCTCACAGGTCAAATCTGCCGCCGCACTGCTAAATAAATACTTGTACCCAGTGCTTTTTTCCTAAAAAATAATAATGTTTAGGGGGGCTCTCATTTCCCTACTCATATTGAAATACTGTCCCTCAATGAGGCCAAACTTAGATTCACAAAATGTTGAGGGGGATGCGTCCCCCTGCATCCCCCCAGGAAAAAAAGCAATGCTTGCACCCTTTCATTAAGGTGTCTGCCTAATAATAAGAATGAAGTACAACATAAATGTAACATAAAGTTAGCATCGCCAGGGCTAACTGACCAAGTAATAATGCTTTTCATAGAATCATAGAATAATTGTGGAGGTGGAGGGGACCCGAGGGACATCCAGTCCAACCCCCTGAAATGCAGGAGTCTTTTACCCAGTGTGGGACTCGAACCCACAACCCCATGCTCTATGACAGTCTAAAGGCCATGTTAGCACAGTGTGAAGATCATGAGACTGGCCTAAGATAGGTTCATATATTTGGAGGTTTCAAATTCTGCTGTTCAGCTCCATTCCTGTTCTCCCCTGCTTCTCCTCTTTAACAGAGGAAAAAAACTTCCAGGAACCATGACCAAAGAAGACTCGACGGAACTCCCTTCTGAGGAGGAACACCACCCCCTGGAATTCCAGAGTCCTGTCTTGGAGCGGAGGAAGAAAGCAATGGTCCACCCTTCTGCCCCAGCCCCACTCCCCAAAGATTATGGTGAGTCCATTCGTTGAATTCCATCATTTGCAAGCTGGAAAGAGTGGCAGGGGCCTCTCGCATCCTCAGTCCAGTTTGTGCATATTCTGATAAGGCAGGAGGTGGGCGGTCAATGGGTCACAAATTATGTTCGTGGCAATACTGGACAGGAGTTACCCAAGTGGTTGCATGAGATCAGGGCCGGATTGAGGTTTGATGAGGCCCTAAGCCACTGAAGGTAGTGGGGCCCTTTATATGTCCAGCTGTCCTTTGTCAACAACAAATGGTTGCTGTTTTTTTGTGTTGAATATATGCTAGATGGTAATTTATGGACCTCATAGGTATCCAAAGCCATTTGCACATCACAAAATATCTATTTTACCAAAGTAATTGTTGAACTGAAATACAATTAAGAAGTACAGTCATACCTCGTGTTGCGTCCGCTGCGGGTTGCATTTTTTCATGTTACGAACGCAGCAGACCTGGAAGTGGTTACTTCTGGGTTTCGCCGCATGCGCATGTGCAGAACCGTTCTATTGCGCTTTTGCGCATGCGCAAAAGCACCACTCAGGTTGCAGACTTTTCGGGGTGTGAATGGCACCCCGGAACAGATCGGGTCCGCAACCTGAGGTACCGCTGTATATTAATAGTGAAATACCATGAAGAAAAAGTATATTAATAGTGAAATAATTATTAAGCTCTAACTTAAAATGATTTTTTATTCATAACCAACTTAATAAATCAAACCCATTGGCATTTGGCAATAACAAGAGTTCCTTTAGAAACACAATTTACAAAGACTCACAACCTAGTCTCTAGAAACTTGCTATAACATAAAATAATAAGAGGTGTAAATATATGATGCAAACTACTAATAATTATAAATAGCAGAATGTAGGCACCCTATATATAGAAAGGAGCAAACCGGGGATATTTTAGGGAGCAGGCGGGGCCCATGACTTACATCATAGGAGCCTACACAACAGAAAACACTGTTGCTGTAGATAGGCTTGCATGTAAATCCGGCACTGCGTGGGATGCTTCAAAGCAATTTCTTCCGCTGTGCTCAGGGCTGCATGTGCTTTGCATGTAGAGGAAACAAGGTTGTGGGGGAGGGGGGGTAGCGCCTTAATGCAGAGCAGCTGCTTTGCATGCAGAAGGCCTCAGGTTGGCTCTCAGGCATCTCCATCAAGCAATGTCAGGTTGGGGTGTGTGTGTAAGGAAGACCCACTCTGAAAAGCCACGGCCAGGGAGAGTAAGCAGTACTAAAGCAGATGACAGGCAAAGAGTCTAACCTGATAAAAGGCAACCGCATAAGTTTCGCACCAAGAAATGCAGAGTTTTGCGACCTGTGTTGATTTAGCAGATTTGCATCTGTTTCCTAAGTTTGCATAGTTTATTGTTTTCCTGTGCAGGGGTAATGATCAGTGCAGGACAGAATCTCCAATCTCTTCAAACGCTTTTCCTTCTTTGGAAAGCTCGTCACTTTCCTTTAAGCAAGGGGTGGCTAACTTGTGCCCCCGCCCCCTGCCCAAACGCAGCGGGTGACCCACCTCTCATCATGCCTGACAGTTGGCAATGCTGTATGGAGCTGATGGGAGTTCACAGACATCCCAGCCCTGCTTTTTAATCCCTCTCTTTGAATCTGCAAGGGTTGAAAATTGCTTTTAAAAAAACGTCATTGACAGAATTAAAAAACAAAACAGTAATACAAACCTGCTTTCTCCCAGAGACCAGGCTTTTTTTTGTGATAAGGAAAGTGAGGGATAGCACACTCGCTTCAGTGCAACGTCATACAACCTTCTTGCCAACAAATAAAAAATGAATGTTCATGAAATGGCCAACGGCATCTCTGAAAATAAATCAGGATGAAAGCTGATTGAACTGGGATGGAGGGGGGGGGGACATTTATAAGGATATTATTTTTAACCACCCTTGTTAAGTTCAAAAGTGCAGGGCCCTACATGATGTATTGTTGTTTACAACTTTTGTTTGCTTGCCTGCTAAAAGTTAGTTAAAAGAAAACCAAGGGCAAAACAAAGCAGGAGAGAACAAAGAGATTGTTTATTCAGAGTGCTCCTAATGTGCAGAATTCTAGGCCTTTATTTATCATAGAATATACGCAGTCCTACCAACCACTTGTTTATCTGCAACATGAGAGAAACAGGCAAAAAATGTTCAAATGCTCCTTCTCTAAAAATCCTAAAACCTTCCTGCTAGGAATTATGGGTAATGAAATCCCCCAAAAGTTCAGGAGAGTCTTTATGTATGTTTCAGTTGCTGCCGGAATTCTTTTTCTTCCAGTAGCACCTTAGAGACCAACTAAGTTTGTCATTGGTATTTGTCATTGGTAACTTAGTTGGTCTCTAAGGTGCTACTGGCAGAATTTTGTTTGTTTGTTTGTTTCGACTATGGCAGACCGACACGCCTACCTACCTGTTGCCAGAATTCTAATCGCAAAAGGCTGGAATGGAGAGGATATCCCATCTAAATTAGACTGGCAAAACAGGATAAGAAAGTATGCCGAACTGGTGAGATTATCAGCAAGGTTAAGAGACGTTACAGGTGAAAAATTTATCACAGAATGGGATATATACAGAGTATATGTAAAAGAACACTGTCTGTTGGCAGGTCTTGATTGAGCTTCGGTGTGTAAGTAAGGTAAAGGGACCCCTGACCATTAGATCCAGTCGCAGACGACTGGGATTGTGGTGCTCATCTCACTTTACTGGCTGAGGGAGCTGGCGTTTGTCCACAGACAGCTTCCAGGTCATGTGGCCAGCATGACTAAGCCGCTGCTGGCGAACCAGAGCAGCACACGGAAACGCCGTTTTCCTTCCTGCCAGAGCGGTACCTATTTATCTACTTGCACTTTGATGTGCTTTCAAACTGCTAGGTGGGCAGGAGCTGGGACCGAGCAACAGGAGCTCACCCCGTCACAGGGATTCAAACCGCCAACCTTCTGATCGGCAAGCCCTAGGCTCTGTGGTTTAACCCACAGCGCCACCAGTGTCCCAGTAGGATAATGTTAATATAAAATACAGTAAAATTTATAGTAAGTCAAAAAACATAGAGAAAGTAAAGTTTCAGCGCGTATTTAAGGAACTTAATGCGGAACGCAAGGGGAAGATCAGAGGTCTTGTCAAATTTAATCACAAATGGATGTACAACGCACTAGGCAAGAATCAGCTTCACACAAACACCCCCCTCCATTGATTAGGAAAGACACACGTAGGCTTTCAACATCCCACAATAAAATATAATTGAGAACATTCCAGGATGGTGGAAGAAAACGTAGTTCTCAGAAAATCTGGGGGGTCCTGTGACCAGCTCCAGAACGTTCCAGGATGTGAGCGGAAAAAAACATATCTGTATACAGAATCCCCGAAACTCTTTTCATCCAAACACTCCACCTCTTCTTATTAAAAGCAAAAATAGCCATGTGGACACAAATACTTAATAAGCATAAATTCCCCCACCAGGGCCGGATTTATGCATAAGCTAAACAAGCTCCAGCTCAGGGCCCCACTCTCTTGGGGGGCCCCCAAAAAATTAAAGGACAACTGGATGTACATTTCCAAAATATAATTAAAAAAAACACAAATGAAATAAAACCTACAAACATTAACCGTGTTTTGTGTTGTTAGGCTCCTAGCCTGCTACGGTAGCCTGTTCCCTCAAATATCACTGGTTTGCTCCTTTCTATATATAGGGTGCCTATATTCTGCATAGACTGGTTGCATGGCAACATGTGCAAATGGCTTTAGATACCTATTAGGTCCATCAATTACCATCTAGCATATATTCAACACAAAAAAACAGCGACGATTTGCTGCCTTCAGCAGCTTAGGACCTCATCATTTTAATTTGTCCCCCACAAATTAAGAACAATAATCTGTTGTTCCTGTATGGAGGTCAGGGTCTAGCTGCGAAAATCAGCTGTTTGTACTGGTTCTAGATGAGAGGGTGGCACCCCAAGGGGTTACTCTGGCCCCTAAAACCAGCCTTGGCATGTTGGCATGGTCCATCATGGCACGTGCTTGTGTGTGTGTGTGTGTGTGTGGCAGGTTCTGAGGCCGAACCCCGGGGAGAAGCAAAGAATGTAAGCATTTGGGGATGGCCAGATACGAATATGCAACGGTTGTGGGGTGCGCAGTTGGCCTGGTGCCTCCGGCGCCTGCCAGGCCTCAGCTCAACAGGCTTTTTTTTGGTATTCCATTTTTGGTGCTGCCCGTGGAGAAAAGCCATAAACGAGCGAGTTGAGGAGGGCTGGGGCAAGGGAGAGCAATTCGCTGCAGAGGAGAAGGGGAATTGGAAACCCTGGGCACGACTGAGGGCCGCTTCAGTCCACCAGAGGCTGAGGAAGGGACAAGGGAGCAGTTGTGGAGGCTTTCTGGAGGTTGCCCTGGAGACGGCAAAGGCCCATTGTAGGTTTCCTCTTGACTGCAAGGGAAGAGAACAAGAGCTGCTTCAAATGTGCTTCTTCCCCTTCCTGTCACAGAGGCAGGTCCCTCGCAATACATTGCGCCCGTGCAAAGCCCTCGCCGATCCCCTTAGCCGCTCGTATCGCCCTGGTTGATTGATCGGTTGAATTTGCCTCAAAGTACCTCAAATGCAAAAACTAAACAGTTAAAACACGGTGAATGCAACCACAGTGGAAAACGTCTAAAAGCAATTACAGTTGAAAAACGTTGTTGAAAACGTTATTTCATCCTGCCAGGGCAGAATTCTTCAGCCACCAAAATGTCTGAATAAACAGGAATGTTTTCAAGTTAATACTGAGGGAGTGCGTTCCATCAGCTTTGGCCCCGTTCTGGACAGGGAGAATTGAACATCTGTCGTTTATGCTCTGGTAACATCTAGGATAGATTACTGCAGCATATTATACATGGGGCTGCCTCTGAAGACGGTTCAGAAAATTCAGAGGGGCAGAAGATGGTGGGCAGGTTGCTCATCGGGGCAAGAAGGTTTGAAAATATCACACCGATCCTAGCCTGACTGCAGTGGCTGCCAATTAGTTTCCAGGCCCCATTAACAGTGCTGGTTTTGATCTATAAAGCCTTAAACGGCTCAGGATCACAACACCTCAAAGAACCCTCCATCCCCCATATCTCCCCTCCCATATGAACCAGTCCTGACCCCGTGATCGCAATCTGAGGCCTTTCTTAATATGAGAACCGGGCCCTTTTTGTGGTGGCTCCCTGTTTGTGGGGTGCTCTCCTATTGAAAATACTCCTGTTAGGTGCCAGGTGAAATCACTGCTCTTCTACAGTTCCCACCATCCCTGACCACTGGTCCTGTTAGCTAGAGATCATGGGAGTTGTAGGCCAAAACACCTGGAGGGCCGCAGTTTGGGGATGCCTGCCTTAAACAACCTATGGCCTTTTAAACTGTGTTTGTGTGTTATAGTTTCGTTTGTTATTTTGTTATGTTTTTATAATGCACACCGCCCTGATCCTTGGATGAAGGTACTGTATATAAATTTAGTGATAGAGGCAGACACACCTTGCTAGGGAGGGCATGCCACAACCAGGGAGCCCCCACTGAAAAGCCCCTGTCATGGGGGCAGTGGCAACGAGGAGATTCCCCAACGGTGGCAGCACTGCGAAGGCCTCACCTGCTGTGGGTATTAAGAAGGCACTCTTTGGGTCTCGAGCAATTTAGGACTTTATTTGCTAGCATTAATACTGTGGATTTGGCCCAGTAGGTCACTAGCAGCCAGTCCCTACAGACATGGTTAGGACTGCAGCCACAACCAACTAAATCTTCAGTTTGATTAAGGGACAGAATCCATATGTAATCAGTGAAGGCATATTTTAATCAATGGGACTGCAAATCAGCTTCACAGTTTTTGGGAGTTTGTACATTTTATTTAAATTGTTTGGTTTTGAGGTGTTATTTTCCTATGAAATATATACCGTGTTTCTCATATTATAAGACATGTCTTATATTTATTTTTTCCTCAAAAAAACACACTATGGCTTATTTTCAAGGGATGTCTTATTTTTTTCCTCCTCCTTCTGCCGTGGCCGGCATTGCTGCTACGCCTATCACTATGTCTTATTTTCGGGGTATGGCTTATATTCCTTGAATGCTTAAAAATCCTGCTATGGCTTATTTTATGGGTATGTCTTAAAATATGAGAAACAGGGTATATATACACATATCCATGGCCTTGTTTCTTGCACTGTGTATCATAGCTTTGTTGATTAAACCATAAATTATCCTATGCTTCAGTACTGAAGGAAGAGCTCCCTTCAAGAAACCTGCATTATCGAGTTTGGGAATAGTGTGCTGATTAAATTGAATTGGTTAATCAGCAAAAGGGCAGGTGATTAATAGACTGCAATGCATTCATCCGGTCAAGAAGGGCCTTGATATAAATTGGACCCTGCTCTGCTCCTGCAGCTCCTGTTCATTTCAATGAGCTTAGCACAAAGGCAGATTGAATTTATACAGTTGGTTTATATCATACAGGGATGAATTGCAGGGATAGCCAATGCCCTCCAGATAATTGTGAGCTACCGATTCCCATCAGCCCCAGCCAATATCTCAGAAACCTGCTCTGTCATAACACGAAGGGGGGCTTTTAATTTAGCTGCCCCTATTCTGAGAAATAGCATTCCTGTCAAGATATTATAATAATTTATCATAATAATTTATTATTTATACCCCGCCCATCTGGCTGAGTTTCCCAAGCCACTCTGGGCGGCTCCCAATCGAGTGTTAAAAACAATACAGCATTAAATATTTAAAACTTCCCTAAACAGGGCTGCCTTCAGGTGTTTTCTAAAAGTCAGATAGTTGTTTATTTCCTTGACATCTGATGGGAGGGCGTTCCATAGGACGGGTGCCACTACCGAGAAGGCCCTGTGCCTGGTTCCCTGTAACCTCACTTCTCGCACTGAGGGAACCGCCAGAAGGCCCTCGGAGCTGGACCTCAGTGTCTGGGCTGAACGATGGGGGTGGAGATGCTCCTTCAGGTATACTGGGCTGAGGGCTGTTTAGGGCTTTAAAGGTCAGCGCCAACACTTTGAATTTTGCTCAGAGTCTGGGAGCCAATGTAGATCTCTCAGGACCGGTGTTATGGGGTCTCGGCGGCTGCTCCAAGTCCCCAGGCTAGCTGCTGCATTCTGGATTACTTGCAGTTTCCGGGTGACCTTCAAAGGTATCCCGACATAGAGCACATTGCAGTAGTCCAAGCGGGAGATACCCAGAGCATGCACCACTCTGGCAAGACAGTCCACAGGCAGGTGGGGTCTCATACTGCATAGCAGATGGTGCTGGTAGACAGCTGCCCTGGACACAATATGGACCTGCACCTCCATGGACAGCTGTGAGTCCAAAATGACTCCCAGGCTGCGCACCTGGTCCTTCAGGGGCACAGTTACCCCATTCAGGATCAGGGAGTCCTCCACACCTGCCCGCCCCCTGTCACCCCAAAACAGTACTTCTGTCTTGCATAGCTGCCAAGTCCGGGTCGTAAAGATCCGGGATCGGCAGTGCGCGCGTGACCGGAAGTTGCGTGACGCAACTTCCGGTGGTGCTTCGCCCTTCTATGGGCATCAGAAAATGGCGGCGCCGGAAGTCGCTTCCGCGCATGACCGGAAACACGTAAAAGTGACTTCCAGCGCCGGCGCCGCCATTTTCTGATGCCCATAGAAGGGCAAAGCGCCACCGGAAGTCGCGTCACGCAACTTCCGGTCATGCGTGGAAGTGACTTCCGGCGCCGGTGCCGCCATTTTCTGGTGCCCATAGAAGGGCAAGCGGCACCAGAAAAATGGCCGGGTAATTCTCCTCCATTCATAGCTGCCAAGTGTCCCGATTTAAGGGACAATACCGGGATTTTCCGCTAAACGGGAGACCGCCGGGAAACGGTAAGAAAAAAGGGGTTTTCCCGGCGGATACGGGATACTTGGCAGCTATGGTCTTGTCAGCATTCAACCTCAATCCGTTAGCCACCATCCATCCTCCAACTGCCTCCAGGCACTTACACAGGACCTTCACTGGTTATACTGTATTATGACAGGCAGGCCCCAACAATCTGCACTTTGCCAGAACAACCGAAGACACTTTTGATCTGCTAGGCTTGCCCAGCTAGATCAGTGGGTCCTGGCCCAGTTTATTTTGTATTGTTTTAGTATTTTTCAGGTTTTTTTAATGTCTTGGCTTTTTGGGTTGTTGTTGTTGTTGTTGTTTTATTGCATAACTTTTTATTCACTTTCCAATTAAAACAAACCAAAACATCTACAACAAATTTTTAAAACAATAGTTTTGACTGACTTCCCTCCCCTCCCCCTCTTGGTTTCATTATTTAATACTTTTCCCACGCACGTTCTTAAAACCTTATTTTCTTACTGTTTCGATTTGAAATCTTCATCTTATTGCAAGTGACATGTAGAAGGTTTCCTAATATGAGGACAATCTGTTCTAGGATCCAAGCTTAGTACATAACACCGAAATTACTACTTGACCCTGAGTGTATTTCAGAATCTATACACAAAGCTTATGAAGAATACGCAATCGTTTATCCCCTAAGATGAAAAAGAAACGAAGAAAAAAATGAAAATGTCGAAGTCCTTTCTTTCTTGGGTTTCAAATTAAAAAATTTGTCCCGCATAGTTCAATAGTTTATTTTACCAATCTTCTTGTTATCTTGTTATCTCCTTCTTTGGAGGTCTTTAAGCAGAGGCTTGATAGGCATATGTCAAGAATGCTTTGATGGTGCTTCCTGCTTGGCAGGGGGTTGGACTGGATGGCCCTTGTGGTCTCTTCCAACTCTATGATTCTATGACTCTATGATCTTCTTCAGCGGAGGCTTCTTCCTTTGCCTGAGGTCTACTCTTGGGTACAGGAACAAAGTCTTCCGTTCAATAAGTCCATCAAAGCCTGTACATCTCAGTGTCATATTTTTTTTTTTAACAACAGTCATTTTCCACATTCCTTTCCAATTTTTATATATCTTCTCCCAGGCCTTTGTAATAATTTTACATTGCCACCACATATGATAACCTTTGATTGCCCTCCCTTTGATTGTCCTCCCATCCTGTTTCCTTCCTATCACGGTCAAAGCCTCCCAGATATCTCTCTCTCTCTCTCTCTCTCTCTCTCTCTCTCTCTCTGTGTGTGTGTGTGTGTTTTTAACTGCTTTTTGCAGCTTTGATTGTACATCGCCTTGAGACGACTGTGCAGGATTAATAAACTTGCAATAATATTGATACCAGGTTGGCTCCCCCTGGCTCCAAGCCTGCAGACCTAATGAATACCCAAAATCTTTCAATATGTATATAATACGGAACTGGGCTCGGCTGACGTTGGCAGAGAGAGCCAAACGGGCAGATGACCTGTTTCTAAAATAATACTGCTTTGGTGGTGACTCAGGAGTACAAGCAGAAGCGATGAGTCACTGAACGTACAGAATCTCTCCTTGCAGGCTGCTGTTCCCATAAATTGACTATGCATAAATAAGAAACTATTCTTTCTTCTTTCTCTTTTTTGTCTGAGAGAAGGTGAGAGGGAGAGAAGCACAACTTTTAGTTATTTAAAAAACGGGATCAGTGTCTCTTTTTTTAGGCGGGAGGAGAGACAGGATAACATGGCAATAGTTTTATTTGTGAAATACACTCCTCTACGATTATGCTTACAGTACAAGCTTAGGAAAGCTTTGAAAGAGCAGATTATGGGCTCTTCAATTATCCAGAAGCTTAGTAGTGAAAATAATGTGGTTATTTAGTTTTTTTAAAAAAGGCTTAAGAAAGTATGAAAGTAGAGGAACTAGAACATCAGGCCTGCCAGTTCTATAAGGGTAAGAACATAAGAGGAGTCTGGATCAGGCCAATGGCCCATCTATTCCAGCATCCTGTTCTCACAAGGGACAACCAGATACCCAGGCATAGGCAAACTCCGGCCCTCCAGATGTTTGGGACTACAGTTCCCATCATCCCTGACCATTGGCCCTGTTAGCTAGGGATGATGGGAGTTGTAGTCCCAAACATCTGGAGGGCCGGAGTTTGCCTATGCCTGCAGATACCCATATGGGAATCCCACAAGCAAGACCTGAGCACAAAAGCATTTCCCCTCCTGCAGTTTCCAGCAAGTGGTGTTCATAGAATTGTAGGACTGACAGGGACCTCTGGTGGGGTACGTAAGGGTGAGGTGATCTTTTAACTTTTGAAAAGCCACTTTTGTTTTTAATTTCCTTGGGCCGGTTCCCCTTCTGCCATTTTACCTTCCTGTCCTCTGCAGCTTTCACTTTCTTCGACCCAAACGACCCGGCGTGTCAAGAAATCCTCTACGACCCCATCACCACCGTCCCGGAGTTGTTTGCCATCATCCGCCAGTGGGTTCCCCAAGTGCAACACAAGATCGATATCATTGGCAGTGAGGCGAGTGATGGCTGTCTCTTGGGGGATCGTGGGCTGAGTGGAGGAGGAGGAGGGTGGCGTTGGAACCTGGGTGTGCCCTGCTGTGCTGCTCCTTGCTAGGGCGCATATTCCACAACCAGGGGACCACCACTAAAATGGCCCCGTCGTGCGGGTGGGGTAGTTTCTGCAAACGCTGGCACCCCCCCCCCTTGCAGGTCTGTATCTAGGGGCCAAGAGGTGAAGGGGGGAGGCCCGGAGCTCCCAGCTGCAGTCAGTTAACAGAAAGGGAGCAGCATGGAGACCCCCCACCCATTCCTCATAATATAATGTGCAATAGGTGCTATATTGTTGGGGGATGTGTGTAAGAGAGCTGAGGTTTTTTTAGATCACAGGTGGGGAGCCTCAGGGGCCAAATATGGCCTCCCTTTCTTTGCCGTTTGGCCTATGGGACCCTCCTGAGACCACCTGCCCCCTGTCCTGCTCTCCCCTGGCCACATCCTTCACAGGCCCTGCAACAAGCCCTTCGTGAAGGCTTTTGACTGGATGGAATGGATCTTTGAACTGTGAGAATGTTTCTCCCTTGGCTGAAAGGAGGTGTAGAAGCCTCTGGCTTTTTGTGGCTGGAATACAGCTTGCTGTACAAAGTTAAGCATCATATCCACGCCTCAGCCCAACTTTTGCCTCTAGCCCCATACACTTTAGGGACACTGGTGGCGCTGTGGTCTAAACCACTGAGCCTAGGGCTTGCCGATCAGAAGGTCGGCGGTTCGAATCCCCGCGACGGGGCGAGCTCCCGTTGCTCGGTCCCTGTTCCTGCCCACCTAGCAGTTCGAAAGCACATCAAAGTGCAAGTAGATAAATAGGGACCGCTCTGGCGGGGAGGTAAACTGTGTTTCCGTGCGCTGCTCTGGTTCACCAGAAGCGGCTTAGTCATGCTGGCCACGTGACCTGGAAGCTGTCTGCGGACAAACGCTGACTCCCTCGGCCTATAGAGCCAGTTGAGCGCGCAACCCCAGAGTCGGCTGCGACTGGACCTAATGTTCAGGGGTACCTTTACCTTTACCTTTTACATTCCCTTGGCTTCTGCCCTTCACCCATCCGATCCCTGGCACATGACCCCAGGAAAGTCATATCTTGGGGAATGAGGCTTCCAGGTGGAAAACATGCTCTGCCCCTCTTTTAGATGTGCTTGCAGATCAGCTCCAAATTTAGGTGGGGGTTCTTGTCGCTGGCAGAGGGTGGGTTGCGCTTGATGACTTCAGATGCCCCTTTCGAGGTTAAACTCATAATTGGCCCAGCCCAGTCTTGCATGCTCAGCAGATCAACGGATGTGGGTGGTGCAGGGGAGACGGATCCGTTTACACCTCTGAATGGTGACTTGCATTCCCCAGATCTTGAAGCGAGGCTGCCACGTCAACGACCGCGATGGGCTGACAGACATGACACTGCTCCATTACGCCTGCAAGGCTGGTGCCCATGGTGTCGGTAAGCAAGCCAGTGGGGCGGTGAGACTCTCTTCTGGGCGGCGGCTGGGTGTCTCTCCTGGGCCTCAGAGCCCTGCCAGCTCTCTCAGGAGAACCATGCTCCCGCCTGGTCTTTCAACCCACTTTTAATTTGACTCCCTGAAAACTGCCTGTGGGTTTTAGTCAGTTTTGCATTCACAGCAATATCTGCACTGTAACACACTAAGGCAATGAGGGCCAAACTTGGCCCTCCAGCTGTTTTGGGACTACAATTCCCATCATCCCTGACCACTGGTCCTGTTAGCGAAGGATGGTGGGAGTTGTAGTCCCAAAACAGCTGGAGGACCAAGTTTGGCCATCACTGCACTAAGGAGTTTGACCATATGGATGAAGAAGTATCTGGTGGTGATTGGCTGAGCTGTCTCTGACATCACAGAAGCTTTTGGTTTATCCATGGCCGGATTTAGACTTTTAGAGGACCTAATAATAATAATAATAATAATAAATTATTATTATTTATACCCCGCCCATCTGGCTGGGTTTCCCCAGCCACTCTGGGCGACTTCCAACAGAATATTAAAATACAATAGTCCGTCAAACATTAAAAGCTCCCCTAAACAGGGCTGCCTTCAGATGTCTTCTAAAAGTCTGGTAGTTGCTTTTCTCTTTGACATCTGGTGGGAGGACGTTCCACAGGGAGGGCACCACTGCCGAGAAGGCCCTCTGCCTGGTTCCCTGTAACTTCGCTTCTCACCTCCAGACACTCACACAGGACCTTCACCGCCTTCACTGGTTCCAGTTCAAAAGAGAGGTAGAGCACCTGGAAAGATTGTTATCAGGGCCGGCTCTACGGCCAGGCTGGGTGGCCCGCCCGCCGGCCACTCCGCCGCGCAGCAAGCCCGCCCGCCCGCCCATCGTGCAGCAGCTTCAACACTTTTATTTAAGAAGCAAATATCAAATTCTTTTTTGAATTTATGCATTATTTTTTGTGCTCCTGCTTTGCTGTTGCCCTAAGCTTGTGCTCAGTCTGCCTCTTGGGTAATCCAGTTTATCGCTGTGGCCCTCCCTCCCTCTCCCCCTTCCCAGGTGACCCAGCCGCTGCTGTGCGCCTCTCCAACCAGCTCTTGGCTTTGGGTGCGGATGTGACCCTGCGCAGCCGCTGGACCAACATGAACGCCCTGCACTACGCGGCTTACTTTGATGTCCCGGAACTCATCCGCATCCTGCTGAAGGCCTCCAAGCCAAAAGGTGGGTTGGGGAGAAAAGGGCGGAGCCTACCCAGAAGAGGGCGGGACTTCCTGTATCTCCTGTGCCTCTTCTCAGAGATTACCTTGACGGGACTTTGAGCGGGGCTGCGGTGTTGGGTTAGATTAAATGGTGAAAAAAGAGAAATGGACTTTTTAAAGTGTCCCCTTTTAAAGAAAATGGCAGGAGATGTGTGTTTGTGTGTAGGCCATTTTCTCAATTTAGTCAAGTCAGGATCTAATGGGTGATATAGATAGAGATACATTATATATGGAATTTTTAATACAGTAGATAGATATAGATGCCTTAATTGGTTAGAGCCTGGTGCTGATTAAAAAAAAACTTTATTGCAAAACAATTTACATATAACAGAGACAAACAAAGACAACTAAACATTGACTAACAACACATCGTCTAACCTCACACACAATTTTGACTTCCAATTCACCTTGTTGTGCTTTCTCCATATTCTTCACCTTTACGCATTTCCTGTTATTATCTGTTACATATCCATTCTACATTCATAGTTTTCCTTAATATTCAATATTCAATCTAGACCTGTCGGGGGATTTGCATTTCCACAATATTGTTTTAGATAAATGCTATCCATTCTTTACACGCTTTCTGGTTTGAGTTACAGGTAGGTAGCCGTGTTGATCTGATGTAGTCGGAACAAAATAAAAAAAAAATCCTTCCAGTAGCACCTTAGAGACCAACTAAGTTTGTCATTGGTATGAGCTTTTGTGTGCATGCACACTTCTTCAGATGCACTGAAACAGAAGTCACCAGACCCTTATATATACTGGTAGTGACAGGGTGGGGAGGGGTATTACTCAGAAGGGTGGTGGGAATGGGTGATTGGCAGGAAAAATCAAGGGGTGAGATGGCTAAAAATAGCTTTATCGTGTATAATGAGATCAGAATCCAATGTCTCTATTCAGACCAGGTCTCTCCATGGTTTTAAGTTTTTTTTCCCTTGCTTTTTCCTGTAAGACCAATTGCAGTTGTTAACAATTGTTAACAGGTTTACCACACCTATCAGGAGACCCTGAATGGTCTCCTCCGTTACATACTTTGAAATCGGCGTTATTTTAAACCACACAGAACAGCCTCCCACTGACAAAATAAATAAAAGTTTGAGTTTCCTCTTATTCTCCCAGTCATTTTTCGCAAGTTCCAAGTACGTATTCTATCATCACCACCTGCCAGTCAAGCTTTGTAGGAACTGAGGCTGAGAACGCCAAGGTTGCAGGTTCAATCCCCATATGGGACTGCTGTGTATTCCTGCATCACAGGGGGTTCGACTGGATGACCCTCAGGGTCCCTTCCAACTCTACAATTATTCTATGATTCTATATATAGATATCTGGATATGTTTGGATCCAACTTGAGTTCTATGTATTTCAGTAGGTCTACTCTTAGCAATCCACTCTGCGCCTTGCACTGGAGTGGGGAAAGTTTGGATCAGACAGAAGCTTACTCTGCCCTGTTCTTCTGGTTCCCCACCTTTGGCTCTTGAGCCAGTAGGTCAAGTTCAAGGTGCAACTATTAATATGCCTGTCAGATCGCCTTACCCCTTATATGCCCCCACCAACTCTGGCACCATTACCGGCGTCACATAATACCCCTTTGTAAGACTTGCGCTTTGGAACTCCCTGCCAATTGACACCAGGCAGGCTCCTTCGCTATATTCTTTTCAGCACCTGCTAAAAAACCACAAAACGTTGTTTAGGCGAAGCCTACCCAAGTAACATAGAACGTTGGTGTGCGTTTTAATTGCTTTTTAGTTCAGGGGTCCCCAAACAAAGGCCTGGGGGCCGGATGCGGCCCAATCGCCTTCTAAATCCGGCCCGAGGACGGTCCGGGAATCAGCATGTTTTTACATGATTAGAATGTGTCCTTTTATTTAAAATACATCTCTGGGTTATTTGTGGGACATAGGAATTTGTTCATATTTCCCCCCAAAAAATATAGCCTGGCCCCCCACAAGGTCTGAGGGACAGTGGACCGGCCCCCGGCTGAAAAAGTTTGCTGACCCCTGTTTTAGTTTATCGCTTTTTTTAATTCTTTGAAGTCTTTGAATTGTTTTTGCCTATCATTTTATTGTTCTGTTCGCGTTGGAGGTTTTTTTGCCCCACAAGTGGTGTAAAAAATTCACAAAATAAATAACGAGTAGTCTTCTTTAAGGAGAGGTTTGAAAAGTGCCAGAGGTGTTGGCTCAGATTAATTCCCTGCTGGGACTGGACTCTCCTTCCTAAGAAGCTCTGACTGATAATGTTGAACATCACAGCAACAGCGGCAAAAAAGAAAGAAAGAAAAAAGCAGTCAGCTGCTGTCTCCTCTTCATCTCCTGGGGGTTGGCACTCCTAGGCAACCTTCTTTGTCAAGAATCACAACACCGTGTAAGGAACTCCCAGCCATCCACTGACGGTTGTTGTGTTCCTTATTATTATTATTATTATTATTATTATTATTATTATTATTATTAAAAAGTGTTTTAATGGGCAGACTCAGCTCTGAAATACTGTAAAGCAGGGGAAGTCAGTGTGGGCTCCAACTCCCTTCAGTCCTTGCCAGCGTGGTCCGTGATCAGGGATGATGGGAGTTGTAGTCCGCAACATTGCAGGAGGTTGGACTAGATGACCCTTGGGGGTACCTTCCAACGCTACAATTCTACAATTCCATGATCAGGAGTGTACAGCGTTGACTGCACCTGCTATAAAGCAGTAATAAGGAAGAAGCTTGTGAATCTCAGCCAGGGATTCAAAATGTTTGCAAAAATGTAGCTGCCAGCCTGGATGTGGGAGATTGGTTGTGCCAAGGAGAGGAGACAGCCGGTGTATGCTGGATCCTGGCAGTGTTTTTAATCGAGAGAGCACAGGGTCCCAAACCTTCAATAGGACCCAGGTGGGAACAAATCAGAAGTCGGAGAAGAATTTTTAAGATAAGGACCCACTCAAGTTTGTGGTTCATTTGCAACGTTCAGAGCCAGTTGTAGTTTCTGAACAGTCTTCAAGGGCAGCACCGCAAAGCTGGGAGAACAAACTGCAAAGACAAATAATTTTCAGAACCTCACTTCATGCATCTGATGAAGCAGGTTGTCGTTCCTGAAAGCTAACACCAAAGTAAATTGGTTAGTCTTTAAGGTGCCACAAGACTCATTTTTGCTGTAAGATAAGAGCAACCCTTCTGGAATTCCTGTAGCTCGCCATGGCCTTCACTTCCTTTGACCTTGTTGCATAAACAGACTCGCATGCTGTGGCCTGGTTTGCACATAATACTAAGCCAAACTATGGCTTGGTGAGAGTGAGCAAGCATGAAGAGATAAGAGGGACCATTTCACCCTTCTCCCAGTCTCCCTCCTGCCAGGCTACTTGGAGCTAAGCTATGGTTTGTCTCTCCCAACAAACCATAAGCTGTAACCACAGTGGTTCCTGCTTTGCCGCTCGTGGTTTGTTTGGGGGAGACAAACCGTGAGCCTAGGTTTGAAGATGACTAAGGCAAACCTTGGTTTGCTCTGGGACACATGGCGAAAGGAGAGCTGGAGGAGGGATGGAGCAGCCTCAGTTTCCTCTCTGGTTGCCTGCACGCTTGCCCATTCTCACTAAAACATGGTTTGGCTCATCGCTGCGAGTAAGTGCGAAATGCTAACAGTGGCAAGTTGGTTCTAATACCTGCGCGACCTGTATATTCCTTCCCCCTTCAGTTCTGAACTCGACGTGTAGTGACTTCAACCACGGAACCGCCCTCCACATTGCTGCTTCCAACCTGTGCCTTGGGGCCGTGAAATGTCTCCTGGAACATGGTGCCAACCCGGCCGTCAGGGTAAGAAAGGGAAGCTGTGGTGGATAAACATATTGATGTTGTTGATGGTGGTGGTAGTAATGAATTATTATTTATTACTTATACCCCACCCGTCCGGCTGGGCCTCCCCAGCCACTCTGGGCGGCTCCCAACAGAATATTAAAAACACGATGAAACATCCAACATTAAAAACTTCCCTAAACAAGGCTGCCTTCAGGTGTTTTCTAAAAGTCAGATAGTTGTTTATTTCCTTGACATCTGATGAGAGGGCGTTCCACAGGGCGGGTGCCACCACCGAGAAGGCCCTCTGCCTGGTTCCCTGTAACCTCACTTCTCACAGTGAGGGAACCACCAGAAGGCCCTTGGAACTGGACCTCAGTGTCCGGGCTGGACGGTGGGGGTGGAGATGCTACTTCAGGTCTACTGGACCTTTGAGGCCATTTAGGGCTTTCAAGGTCAGCACCAACACTTTGAATTGAGCTCGGAAATGTACTGGGAGCCAATGTAGGTATTTCAGGACCGGTGTTATGTGGTCTCGGCGGCCATTCAGTCCGCAGTCTAGCTGCCACATTCTGGATTAGTTGTAGTTTCTGGGTCACCTTCAAAGGTAGCCCCACGTAGAGCGCATTGCAGTAGTCCAAGCTGGAGATAACTAGAGCATGCACCACTCTGGCAAGACAGTCCACAGGCAGGTGGGGTCTCATACTGCATAGCAGATGGAGCTGGTAGACAGCTGCCCTGGACACAGAATTAACCTATGCCTCCATGGACAGCTGTGAGTCCAAAATGACTCCCAGGATGCGCACCTGGTCCTTCAGGGGCACAGTTACCCCATTCAGGATCAGGGAGTCCTCCACACCCAGCCGCCCCCTGTCCCCCCAAAACAGTACTTCTGTCTTGTCAGGATTCAACCTCAATCCGTTAGCCGCCATTCATCCTCCAACCGCCTCCAGATGGGTGGCTAACAGGATGAGGATCTGGGGCGAAAGGAGGCTGTAAAAGAGTCAGGATATCTGCGGAGAAGCGAGGAGCAATTTGCTGACACAGATAGATGAACCTGTGGCCTTGTTCTCACACAAACCCATTCCTGTAATGTTACTTTTGCTCTTCTGATAAGGTTGTTGCTTAGTTACCTGATTTCAATTTTGCTTATGATGTGACTTAATTTACGCACATGTGTAATGCTAAGAGGCGGGGAGAGGAAAGCCTCTTTATAAGCTGGTGAACTTGGCAATGGTGGGCTCCCAGCAGCCGCTGTGGCTGTGACCCAGCAAAGCTGTCTTAAACTGCTGTGGTTAATTGAAGAAAATCCCCTGCAAAGTGGAATGAATGAGTGGGATGCATGCAGTCAGAGCGGGCCCAGCCATTAGGCAGGTGGAGGCTGCTGCCTCAGGTGGCAGGAAACTCCCCAGGTGGTTTCTGCACTGATTTTGGGCAAGGTTGTGTCCATTTGGGGTGAGATATCCCCCCAAATTGCCGCAATCTTGCCTGAAATCAGTGCTGATGGCAGCGGCATGTCTCCTCCAGCAGCGGATGCAACAGGTCCGGTGGCAGTGTGAGACTGCGCATCTTGCTTCACTTCAAGCAGAAAAACACCGAGCTCGGGGAGGAGGATGAGCTGGTCCTTGTCCCGAGCGATGGCGGTGCTGGTGGTGGCATCGGTGAGGGAGCATCCCGTAGCCTTCCCATGGCTGCTGCTGCTGGTCTCCTTCCCTGGGCAGCTTGTAGCAGCTGCTGGAGAGCGGGCAAGGAGGCTGCAGCTGCCGAGACTCAGCCCTGTGTAGCCCACTGGCTCTGAGGAGGAGGCAGAGCCCTGGGCAGGAAGAAAGGCGGAGCAGAGCACAAGGAGTCTTGACTTTTTAAGAAATAAAATGCTTTGTGCATCCGACACTAATCTTGCCCCCTTCTAAGATTTTTTTATCGGGGCATGTTTTTCCTTTTGTAAATCTACTAAATACATTTTTGTAAATATGTACAATTTTTTGGCAAGGGGTGTTTAAGGAGATAATAGAAATCACTGGTATGAGCTTTTGTGTGCATGCACACTTCTTCAGATACACACAGTGTGCATGCACACAAAAGCTCATACCAATGACAAACTTAGTTGGTCTCTAAGGTGCTACTGGAAGGAATTTTAATTATTTTGTTTCGACTACGGCAGACCAACACGGCTACCTACCTGTAACTAGAAATCACTGGGTAAAAGCTGACTGAAAGTCCAGAGCATGCCTCAGCAAACTCAACCCTCCAGATTTTTTTTGGCCTACAACTCCCATGATCCCTGACCACTGGTCCTGCTAGCTAGGGATCATGGGAGATGTAGGCCAAAAACATCTAGAGCAAAAAAAATAATTCTGAAGCCTGGTCCAGAGGTAGCATTGTTATCAACTTATGATAGGGTAGAAGGTTCTCAGGCTGTGAAGGACTTGCTCACAAATTTATTGACAGCTGCATGAATTATTATAGCTAGGAAGTGGAAGGGGGCAAGCAGAATATAAAATGGAAGAATGGTATAAAGAGGTGTGAGATATAGCTATTACAGTGGTACCTCGGTTTAAGTACACAATTGGTCTGTACTTAACCTGAAGCGTACTTAACCTGAAGCAAACTTTCCCATTGAAAGTAATGGAAAGTGGATGAATCTGTTCCAGACTGGTCCGCGGAGTACTCAACCTGAAGCGTACTTAACCCGAAGTATGAGTGTACAGTAATTGGTTCTGGAAGTCCGTACTTAACCTGAAGCGTACTTAACCTGAAGCGAACTTTCCCATTGAAAGTAATGGAAAGTGGATTAATCCGTTCCAGGTGGGTCCGCGGAGTACTTAAACTGAAAGTACTCAAACCGAAGCATACTTAAACCGAGGTATGACTGTAATGATAAATTAACATGAGCCATTAAGGTAAGGCGGGGAATATGCAGGAGAAATGATTTTGAGGAGATATGGAAGGCGTTTGTAGAATTTGTAGTGTTAAAATAGAAAGGGATCAAACCATCGCAAGAGGTGTTGAAATTTTGGGAGTTTGGATAGTGACAATGGAATGCTCTCTGTGGTGGAGTGCACGTTTTTATTCTTATTTATTTATGATTATTACTTTGTAAAAAAACAACAACCCACAAATCTACCAAATAATAAAAGAAAACTGGGATTAAGGAATTTTCTCAGGATGGTGGAGGACCTGTGTGCTGCGTCCTGTTGGTGTAGCGGTGGTGGCACTTGCTCTGATTCTGATATTATTATTATTATTATTATTACCCACCCATCTGGCTGGGTTTCCCCAGCCACTCTGGACGGCTGATAGGAAATGCTCTGCGGGAGGGAGGGACAAAAAATGGAGGGTTGAGGAGGGTCCTTTTGGGGAAAGGAAGAGAGTGAGAAATGTCCCTATTTTCATTTGAGGAATGTCGGTGTGTGTGGGGGGGGGAGAGAGAGAGAGAGAGAGAGAATGAGAAATACACTGAAAGGCTGGAGGGACCATCTAGTCTTTAACACAGACACAAATAGAAGAACAGTGCCTGTACATTTTGCCTCCCATCTCAGTGAAATCTGGTAGTGTGTGGGTTACAGTTCATGGAGGATTTCCCCCCATGACCTCCAGTTCAATGACCTCCCTGCGCAATGCTCTCTCCCAACAGAACAGCAAAGGCCAGGCGCCATCCGACGTCGTCCCAGACCCCATGGACATGACCCTGGACAAAGCCGAGGCGGCCATGGTAGCGAAGGAGCTGAAGCAGCTGCTGCTGGATGCCGTGCCCCTGAGCTGCAACCTCCCCAAAGTCACCCTGCCCAACTATGACAACATCCCGGGCAACCTCATGCTCATCTCCCTCGGCCTCAAGCTCGGCGACCGGGTCATGGTGGACGGGCTGAAGGTAAGGCCAAGGTGGGGGGTCCCTGGTCATGGCAGGTGGGTTGGGAACCACCATCATGAGGGTCTCTTGGCTAGGACTGGACTTGAAAAGCCCATGGTGGTTACATCTAATGGGGTGTGCCCCATGCTAGTCCTACTCTGGGTTGACCCACAAACTCAATACTGTTCGTGTTAAGGAAAAATTCTGGGGTGAGAGACTACTCAACAGCCCAGCTTGTTGGGGTGCAAGTGCCTCGCGGGTCCATGTGATCAGTAAAAGAAGGAAGTTCCAGCCAAGTCATCTGGAGCAAAACAGCAGTCAGTAGACCATGATCTTTATCGTTGCACAACAGGTCCCCCCAGGAGTAAGAACCCCGAGCATGGGGTGACATCCTCTTTCAAAACTTCCCTCTTTCCCCCAGAATACACTTCGAGGGGCATCACTGATACATCATCACGACATCACCAGCATGTCACAAATGGGGAGGGGTATACAAGGGTTACACAAGTTCAACATTAGGTCACTTGATCAGGCACCTTTCCCAACACCTCTTAAGTCCCCATCACCGAAAGAACAATAAAACTCTTGACATCTCCTTGCCCTCAGGACTTGTCTGGAGATGGGCTTTCAGAACACCTGACTTGCTCAACTGCCTCTGTGGATGTCCATTGTTGTCCCCCTGGTCACTCCCTGGGTGGGCTGCCCTGTATGTGCTCTCACGCTTGGGGAATTATGGCGGGGTGCCCTATTCTTGCTGCCTACATGACTTCCCGCTTCTTGGTTCATGGAGGGAAGTGGAGCCCAAATTCACCTTTCTTTAAGGGTTAAAATGGTGTTGCAATGAGAGTCGGTCAAAGTATGGATTATCTACGAATTTATAAAGCTAGGTATCTTCCCTGAGCTGTCAAGCCAAAAGGATACATTCAGGCATTATATTGGTAACATTATAACAACTTTAAAGATGTGCCACCGCCCCCCGTCATTTCCATAACAGTTCGAAAGCATGGGAAGCTGCTGCCAGTCTGTGCCAACAATATTAACTTAGATGGGCCAGTGGTCTGATTCATTATTATAAGGTGACTTCCTCTGTTGCGTCTTGTTTTCCCAATCTTGTCATGCCTCCCCGCAGTTGGGCACCTTGCGTTTTTGCGGCACGACGGAATTCGCCAGCGGCCAGTGGGTGGGCGTGGAGCTGGACGAGCCCGACGGCAAGAACGATGGCAGCGTGGGAGGAATCCGTTACTTTATCTGCCCTCCGAAACACGGTAATCTAAAGCGGGGTTATGCCCGCTCGACACTGGCACTCCTCTGCCATCAGATCCAGCAGCCGCCCAAGTCAACACAGACGCTTCAGGTTGCGTCTTTTCGGGTTGCGCACCGCGCCGAACCCGGAAATACCCGAACGGGTTACTTCTGAGTTTCGGCGCTCATGCATGCGCAGAAATGCTAAATCGCACTTTGCGCATGCATAGAAGCACCGAATCGCGACCCGCATGTGCGCAGATGCGGTGCTGTGGGTTGTGGACGTGCCTCCCGCAAGGATCACGTTTGCAATCCGAGCGTCCACTGTACACAAATATCAAATCTGTAGAAGAATGCAACTCCTGGGTTTCCCCCAGCACATGCCTTCTAGGCCAGGGGCTCCCAAAGTGGGTGCTACTGCCCCCTGAGGGAGTGGGATTTCCTAGCGGGATGCTAAGAAGGGGGTGTCGGGGTCACTGGAGGTATAAATGACTGACATTTTGAAAAGCTGGTATCGCCAAGTTTTTTTAATTGATTAAACTAAATGGTTCTGATTGGATTTTGAATAATGTGCACTTAATTGTCACAGTTTTGAATTTTATGTCATTCTTATTTATACAAAAGTTGGGTACCACAGAGTATTCCCCCCTCCAAGGCCAGGAGGGAAGCCCCCCAAAACAAAGGCAGGCTTCCAAGGTGGCATGCGATGGAGAGTCTGGTGGCCTTGTAATGGCAATGGCACGACCTTTCTCTGGAGCCCTGGGTGTCTCATGGGGCTGGGTGGAGATAGCCCAACCGAGGCAGCAGGGAGGTGAAACACTTGGAGAAGCAGGGAAGGTGGAAACAGGGCGATGTCAAAAGTGGCAGATTCAGAAGTGCAGAATTCCTTCGTGAAAGCCACACCCATACTCCCAATGCAGTCCCAGCCCCTCCTAAGAAGTTACAACCTTCTAAGATTATACAATAATCTCATTCTTATGCAGTAATAAGAAGTAGGGATGCATTGCAGCGATCAAGGCAGACCTCCATGTGTGTTGCCTTTCAACCAGATCTCTTATTTTCTGTGCCCCTGCATGGGCAAATGGAGTGCTCCAATATCAGCACCAAGACTCTGGAGACAGGGACCTGCTGCAGAAATAGAAACAGGTCTTCAGGCCCCGCTCCCACAACTCAGGACCACTATACCTCTGGTTTACAACCTCCTCCCTTCCATATCTGAGGCTCTGGGAGATGATACCTTGGGAAGACCATCTAGCCTGGTGGAGTTCCTCTTTGGGGTTCTAACTTGCACAGTTCTTACCCGCCATGTAAACTTTGGGCTTCTGGTTTTCCTTCCCCTTTGCCCTTCCCAGGAGTGTTTGCTTCTGTGTCCAAGATCACCAAAGCCACCGATCAGATGCCTTCGTCAGTGACCTCCACCCCACGGACGCCCCGCATGGACTTTTCCCGCATGACCGCAAAGGGCCGGAAGGAAAAAGACAAGGACAAGAAAGGTAAGCTGGACTCTCTTTCATTGTGGACTCTACTTTTAAGCAGAGGTTGGGTGGCCACCTGCCGTGGATGCTTTAGTTGAGATTCCTGCATTGCAGGGGGTCAGACAAGAAGACCTTTGTGGTCCCTTCCAACTCTCCAGTTCTATGATTCTATACAGATAGTATTCTATACAGATAGTACAGATTGTTTTGCAAACAACAGACAGAATAAAATTATAGACCTGGATATGTCGTAGGAATCCCCCACAAATGTTTTCAGGTGTTCACAATGTTTTTGGATGGTTTAAAATACACGTTTTATTTTAATCGAGATAGAATTCTGATGAATAAGTTATGTAGCAAACGAAAACATCCAGATCTCACTTCTCTCCACCCACCTGCTCTGTCCAGCTCTCAGGAAGAAGTCCTTATCTGTTGGCAGCCTGGACCGTGAAGGACTGAAGATTGAGATTGGCGACCAGGTCCTTGTGGCAGGTCAGAAGCAAGGCATCATTCGTTTCTATGGGAAGACAGATTTTGCCCCAGGTAAGCCAAGAGCTGGGAGGCCATTTCCATTGGAGGAGTTACGATGCTGGCTAGGGGGTGGGGCAGAGCATTGAGACCGACGTGCAGACTTTTGATTGGTAGCATTAAAAAATAACCTCAGGAGCCCTAATTCGAGCTCAAGGTCCTGAGTTCAAGTCCTGCCTCTGCTGTGATCTCCCTGCATGGCCTTTGATCACTCTCAGTTTCACCCCTCTGACAATGGGAGTAATAGTGGTCTACCTCATGTGTTGTTCTTTTGGAAAGAGTGCAAACGAGGACAATGATTGCAAAGCATTCTGCGGGATTAAAGTGGTAGTCCTCAACATTATTAATATGGAAGGGAGTCCCCTTTGAAATCTGTGAGATGAATTCCTAGTCTCTGTTGGAATTAGCAACAGTAATAAAAAAAATCCATTTCTGTCTAATTTGCATGTTTTTTTCTCTCCCCCCCCCCCCAGGCTACTGGTTTGGCATTGAACTTGACAAGCCCACAGGAAAACACGATGGCTCTGTCTTTGGAGTTCGCTATTTCACCTGCGCCCCTAAGCATGGAGTCTTCGCCCCCCCTTCCAGAGTGCAGAGGTGTGTGGGATTTATATTTCGCGTGATTTAACAAGCTGCTAAAATAGTTTTTAACATAGCTACGAATGATCCTGTTCTAATTTGGGGAGCATATTCTATAGATCAGCTAGATATTCTATAGATAAGCCTTTTCTTGAAAATTAGGCGGGATATATAACATTTTAAAATAACAGCTACTTCAAACGTCAGAGTTCCAAAGGGGGCAATGTGGGAAGACATCATATTGAGAAGGATGTCGAGAAGCTGGAAGGTGTGCGGAGGAGGGTGAAGATGATCAAGGGTCTGGAAACCAAGCCTGATGAGGAACAGTCGAAGGAGCTGGGCACCTTTAGCCTGGGAAAGAGGAGAAATGAAAGCCATCTTCAAAAATCCGAAAGGAAGATGGAGCAAGCATCTTTTGTGCTGCTCCTGAGGGTAGAACCCAAAGAGTGGCTTCAAAGACAAGGAAGGAGATTCCGACTAAAAATCAGGAAAAAAATTCCAATGGCAGGAGCTGTTCAACAGACTCCCTCAGAATGTGGCGGACTCCCTTGCAGATTTTTAAACAGAGATTGGATGGCCATCTGTCAGGGATTATTTAGCTTGTGATTCCTGCATTGCAGGGGGCTGGACTGGATGGCCCTGGGGCGCCCCCCTTCCAACTCTACAATTCTATGATCTCCTGGCAATTAACCTGTTTTTTATGCTTGCAATGTTCTTGACTGTGAATTAATGGTGGCTGTCTCTCTGCTGCAGAATTGGAGGCCCCAAAGATTCCCAGGGAGATGGCACTTCGGCAAAGAAAGTCCACCAAGTCACTAGTAGGTACACCCTGGGTTTTGTTCCCCGTTTCCTCCCACATGAGCAAAGATGCAATACAAGAGTTTCCAAATATCTGTTCCCCACTTTTGTAGGCCTCCTGTGCTTTTTAATGCTGCCTGACAAGTTCAGCAGGTGATGTTTTCTCAGGACCAGGAGGACTCCCTGGTCCTGAATGGGGTAACTGTGCCCCTGAAGGACCAGGTGCGCAGCCTGGGAGTCATTTTGGACTCACAGCTGTCCATGGAGGCACAGGTCAATTCTGTGTCCAGGGCAGCTGTTTATCAGCTCCATTTGGTACGCAGGCTGAGACCCTACCTGCCCACGGACTGTCTCGCCAGAGTGGTGCATGCTCTAGTTATCTCCCGCTTGGACTACTGCAATGCGCTCTACGTGGGGCTACCTTTGAAGGTGACCCAGAAACTACAACTAACCCAGAATGCGGCAGCTAGACTGGTGACTGGGAGCGGCCGCCGAGACCACATAACACCGGTCCTGAAAGACCTACATTGGCTCCCAATATGTTTCCGAGCACAATTCAAAGTGTTGGTGCTGACCTTGAAAGCCCTAAACGGCCTCGGTCCAGTATTCCTGAAGGAGCGTCTCCTCCCCCATCATTCTGCCCGGACACTGAGGTCCAGCGCCGAGGGCCTTCTGGTGGTTCCCTCGCTACGAGAAGCCAAATTACAGGAAACCAGGCACAGGGCCTTCTCGGTAGTGGCACCCACCCTGTGGAATGCCCTCCCACCAGAGGTCAAAGAGAATAACAATTACCAGACCTTTAGAAAGCATCTCAAGGCAGCCCTGTTTAGGGAAGCTTTTAATGTTTGATGGATTTCTGTACAGTATTTTAATATTCTGTTGGAAGCCGCCCAGAGTGGCTGGGGGAACCCGGCCAGATGGGCGGGGTATAAATAATAAATTATTATTATTATTATTATTATTATTATGGACTGGATATAAGCCGCACCCGAATATAAGCCGCACCTTTAATATTCAAGGGGGGAGGGATAAGAAAAGACAATACCCAAATATAAGCCGCTCCCTTAAAATTTGGCAGGCACTCACACCCATTGTGTTTTACCATATGTCTGTTTCAGCAGCAATATCGTAAAATCAAATTTTTGTAAGGTTGCGAATTTAAGCCACACTTTAACTTTTCATGGTTGTAATTTGGAAAAAAGTGAGGCTTATTTTCAGGCCAATAGAGTAGATGCAGCAGCCTGAAAAACTTTTATCACATGCCTACCTAGACGTGTCCTTTTATTGCGTACATTTGTTTTAAAACTGCTGACTTATTTACATGTTTTGATCCATTTTAGGTTAAATCATTGGTTTTTTAAAAAAGAATACTTGATTTTATTGCTCTTTTTAAATATTTTATATTATTTTATGCAAACCACTTAGGGTTTTTTGTTGTTGATTAAATGGTATATGGATCTTGCTAAATGAATAAAAATTGGCTAGATTTCAGGTGCAGGAGCCCCCTCCCCCCTAAAAAACAACCATTTGGGAACCCTAGGCAACAACCGGGAAGCAAAGGGCTGAAGTGTCTCATGCCTGTTGTAAGACAGGATTTCATAACAGGACATATTGTGTAAAAAAAAGAAATTGTTTTACGAGAATATGCACCTGTGGGTGGGTTTGCTGTTTGTTTTTTTGCAAGAAAAATGAATTAGGGGAATCCGAGAGATCCATTTCACTTAATCTTCAGGTGTGGCGTATATCATATTTTCCTCCTCTCCTGGATTTCAAGTGCCCATACCCTTCTTTCTCTGATGGAAATAGGGACGTCCCATTTCATAACGATAATTTTACTATTTATATCCCACACATCTTACTGGGTTTCCCCAGCCACTCTGGGCAGCTTCCAACATAATTAAAAACATAATAAAACATTAAACAAGCTTTTAATGTTTAACAGACTACAGTGGTGGCTCGCAAGACGAAAGTAATTCGTTCCGCGAGTCGCTTCATCTTGCGATGATTTTGTCTTGCGAAGCGCGGTTTGCCGCAGCAAAAAAAAAAAAACAACCCTACCGAAAAACTTCATCTTGCGAAGCGCGGCCATAGAAAACTTCGTCTTGCGAGTCACCAAAAACATCGCAAAACGCTTTCGTCTTGCGAGTTTTTCGTTGCGCAATGCATTTGTCTTGTGAGGTACCACTGTATTATATTTTAATATTTTGTTGGAAGCCGCCCACAGTGGCTGGCCAGCTCGGCGGCGGGGTATAAATGGTAAATGATGATGATGATGATTATTATTATTATTATTATTATTATTATTATTATTATTATTATAAAAACTTCCCTATACAGGATTGTCTTCAGACGGCTCGGGGGCCAGATAACTCCATACCCTCCAACATTTCTCTGATGAAAATAGGGACATCCTAAGGAAAAGCGGGACATTCTGAGATCAAATCAGAAACTGGGATGGCTTCTCTAAATCAGGGATGTCCCTGGAAAACAGGGGCACATGGAGGGTCTACGGTGGCTGGGAATGGCATCTTACCTGGGGCAGAGATAGGAACCCTCAGAAAGTGGGGACAAGAAATAGACATTATTGACTGAAAGTGCCCCCCTTTCTCCGTTCTTAAAAGGACCACCTCTTCCTTTTCCCTCTCCTGCAGTCTCACAGCCAAAGCGCAACTTCACAGCAGTCAGAACCCCAAAAGATATCACATCGGAAAACTCCATCTCTAGGTAAGGACAACCGGCACGAAATTTGCCTCCCTTTGAAATCTCTTCAATTCACATACATCAGGCATGTCCAACTTCCAAGAGACTGCGATCTACTCCCTCTATAAAAAAACTGGCAGTGATCTACCCATTGGATTGACCAAAGTTGTTGAGCTTTTTTTGGGGGGGGGGTGTCAATCAGGATCACGTGATCGACCAGGGATGCCCCGTGATCAACTGGTAGATCGTGATCGACCGATTGGACATGCCTGACATACATAGACTCCTGTTTTCCCCTCACTCTAAGTAGAGTGGTAAGTGGGTGGAACTTCAGTGGATCAAGGAGGGGAGCCAAGGACCAGTTTTGAGCACCCATTGGGTGAGGCCTACGGAGAATTTTTCAGCTCAGGGTGGAACCTGGCAACTGAAGTGGATTTTGGTGGGTTTGAGCAGGTCAGGGGTGAAGCCTAGCAGATTTGGGCAGGTCCGGGGCTTAACCTAGAGCGGGGATGGGTAACCAGTTGCCTTCCTGATGTTGGACTCAAACTCCCATCAGCCCCAGCCAGCTGAGGTCATGGATGATGGGAGTTGTTGCTACAAGGAAGAAGTTGGAAACATCCACTTCCTAATTCACACTTAACCACAAATTATTGTAAGGTTTGAAAGGACAAACGGTGGGGAGGGTAAACGATGAACCGCAAACAAGCCAGGTTCCGAAACCATGATTTGATGCTGGCTTGTTTCAATAATACATAGTTTGAACTGGCCACAGTTACACCTTTTTGGACATAACAATAAACTGTGGTTAGTGTTAAAAACAAAATGGAAGCTTGCAACCTTATTGAGAGGAACGGCTAATGTGCAAATCCAAGACTCCCTTGTACTCATGTATACAACCATAGTCCTTTAGTACTTTTTTTTTCATAACTGCCCCAGTAACTTAGTGATGGATGTTGTTGGCTATTCTCTGGGTCCCCCCCCCCGCAATATTGTGTTTTATGATCTGAACTATGAATTGTTTTGCAGGTCTCTCTGAGTGCAGAGAACATAAACATGGTTTAAATGAATTCTGCAAATACATTTGCTCAAAGCCACCCAATTGCCTTCAGAGCAGAAGCTGGATTTTGCCTTCTGGGTCCGTACCTGGCTTTCAAATCCACCCTAGCATATATACAGCTGGTTTGGGGCTTGTCTCACCAATGAAAGTGCCTAAGCATTACACTGAGAGGAGTTGGTTTAAGGGACGTCCAGAGCATTGATTGTTGAGATGCACATGGAGGAACCGTGAATCACTTAGTGGTTCTAGGAAGTGCAGCCTTTCACTTCCAGTTTATTTATGTTTTCCTTACATTTCCATACCAACCTTCATCTGAATATCAAAGGGCAGTTCATACAATATAACATGTTTCCTCTTCTGCTGCTTCCTGTCCTCCTTCAGAGCTTCATCAGTACAGGTAGTCATTTTTCAAACTCTCTCTCCCCTTCCCTTCGTCTCCTGCAGGTTACTTTTCTGCTGTTGGTTTCCGTGGATGCTGCGTGCAGAAATGCAGTCGTAAACCTACCTGCGGCTCCCTCTTCCCTTTTCCTCTGCTGTTTCTTCGCTCTCCAAGTAATCAAAGACTGCTCTTCGGTTATTTTTTGCCCTCATCTCTCCTCCCCTGATTGCCGTTCTAGTGAACCCCAGTGCCTTGTTAAAACATATTAACACCACCCCTCTAGTAGTTTGTGAGAAATGCTATACTTATACCTTCCGTCCCCCGTTTCCTGGCACTCGTACCCATGGGATTTCGGCTAAAGCAGGTCTCTTCTGGCACCTCTTCGTTTTCCAGCATATTAATTGGCACCTAAAAGCTCACGCAGTTAGTCGGCTCAGACGTCTTCAAATGGAGGACAGAGCCCTAGTAGCTACGGTTTGGAGATAAATCTCTGGCTTCCTCCCCTCCTGCCCACTCACCTGGTGCGTGTCGCAAAAGATCCCAAACTCGCGGAATTTCTCATTATGCCTGCTGGAAAATCACACGTGGAGAGCAGATTGCCTTGGTAGAAGCTGAGCTCTGTTGCTTGAGACAAGATTAACATTGTCTGCCCTCCGCCATGCTCCTGGTTCTGCCCTCTCCTCATTCTAGCTTTCCCCTAAAAAGAGGGTGCCCTGGGCAACCTGGTCCTTTTTGGTGCAGGCCTGTTCGGTGGCTGCTCAGAAATAAGCCCCATTGAGTTCAGTTGAACTATTTGCAGGTAAGTGTGCTCAGCAGGAGTGGCTAACTAACCCATGGCCTGCAGGCAATATCCGCGTCCACCTCCCCCAGCAATTTCTGGTGGCCCCCACAAAGCAAATGGCTTCTTTCCCTCTGCTCCCCAGACAGGTGGGAAGTGCTGATAAGTCCTGACATCGCACAAAAGGCAAAAACCTGCCTTTGAACCCCAGTTGCTGGCAATTGCAGGTGAGGAAGAGAGTTGCTGTGTTCATGGCCTGTTTATGGGCTTCACGTCAAGAAATCTGGTTGGCTACTGGGGTACCCAGGATACTGGAGCCCCTTTTGTCTTGAACCAGCAGGGCCTCTGATGCCCTTATGAGAGCAGGGAGGTTTCCAGCCTCCCTGCCTCTCTCGCAAGCAGGGAGAGGGGATATCACCCCTTTACACTTTTACCCAAAGGGTCCCTTCTCTCTTGGGGACAGTGTCTTCATCAAGTGGTATTGAAGAGGCTCAGGAAACAGGAGAAAGCCCTCCAAGACCTCAGAATGGCACAAAAGCAGTGCAGGGTGGCAGCTTGGAACAGCAATTAAGCCTTCTCCAAGTCGAGTCCTTCCAGGTGCTTTGGACTACAACTCCCATCAGCTCTCCCCCCCCCCGCACTGGCCGTAGGACTGCTGTGGCCGATGGGAGCACAGCTGAACCAGCTGGGGCTGGTGGGAGTCGTAGTCCAAAATGTCTGGTAAGCGAAGGCTGGCTCTGGTAAGGCATTCTCGCCGACCCCCTGCACACAGACAGGAGCAGGAGATAAAGTCCGCAGCGTCCAGTGTCCCAACTTGTAGCATCTGAGCACACTGATTCGTCAGACAAATTAGTTATTTTTGCAATTGAACAATAGTAACCTGCGGGGTGCAGATGCAAGAAGACGTCTCATCTAAAACGTGGTGTATGTTAGCAGCTGTGCTTAGCATTTGTGTGAGTTAGCCTACAGGGAGGAGGAAACCACCCAGTAACAGCCTGTGATGGTTTGTAGTATGTGTATCTCTGTGTGTATATTGAGCATATATTTCCAGAAGTCACTTTTTCCTATTAAAAAAATGGGGGTGGGTGGTGGGTGGGAGAGAATAAAGAAATATTATAACTTTGCTTTTGCCAGCCTGGTACCTTCCAGATGTTTTGGTTGTGCTGATGGAAGCTCCCTTCCAAAACATCTGGAGGGACCCGGGTTTGCAAAAGCTGCTATAACTCACTGTTATTTCAACTCCAGCATTCATTAGCTGCAGCATGTTAGCTATTATAATCCATCTCAGTTAACATTTTAAACATACGGCTTTTGCTCAGAGGTCCCTATATTTTTGCTCACTTGGAAAGGGTTTAATCAAAATATTGGGACAGCAAGAGAGCACATGGTATCTGCCTATCGGGGCAGTCCCTGAGGCTGGCAAGGTGGAGAGTTCTTGGGTTTGAATATTACTGCAGCAGAACTGATCAGGAATCAGGACCAGCGTTAAAAGTGAGCTGGGAAAGCAAAACCTTCAAATCCAGTCACCCTTTTGAAGTTGTGGTGGAGGAATCTCTGCATCAGCACTTTAAACGTTTAGAGATTGTGGGTGCAAACCAGGTGGCACCCGGAGTCAGAGAGCATGCAGTTAGAAAACAAAGTAGTGTGCATAATTTCATTCCAGACCGAGCCGAGATTCCCAGACTTCCTCCCAGCTTGGGAGAGGAGTAATGGCAAGGGCTCCTTTCCCCACCTCCTGGGCAAATTGCTTCCTTGCTCATCTCTCTGCATGTGCTTCCATTTCCTTCCTTATCACACCTGCAAGGTCAGTTTGGAGACTGAGGAAAGCAATCCTGAAAAAAACAGGTCAAAGGGCTTTGGGAAGAGGACTACGATTGCCACATTCAGAAGTCTTCTGTCTTCAGCATGTGCAGAAATGCAACAGGTGCAGCCTTTTGGGGGGCACAGGCTCCCAGTGATGATAACGCCACACCTGTTGAGTTACGGCTGCTTGGACAGCCATGTCACGAGAGGATGTTTGCATTCCAGCATAAAAACTCAAACCCGGAGAAGCATTTGGGGTCTTGAGGAAAGACTGGTATGCAAAGATTGCAGTCCAAGCCTCTTGCCTTTCACCCTCCCCTCAATGCTACACCCCCCCATACATATTCTCTTTTGTTTTGAGATGCCAAGGTACCCCCAATCTTGCATCATCCTTTGGCCATCAACTTGTCATCACTCAGCTGTAAATACACATGACCTCCTCATCCTTCACTTGTCCTTGTAACTTCCTTATCACTCTGCAACCCTTCACCGACCAGCAATAAATAAACCTTTCAGTTGATTTCAGCTTCGCGTTTGGCCACTAGGGGAAAGATCCTAAGCTTGTCCTTCCACCTCCCTTGTTGGAAGGGGGGGGTTAATAACCCTCCCGCTGTAGAAATTGCAGTCGGGATTGCATAGTCTTCCCCAAACATAGCAATGACAACTTGCCACTGGCGTTACACCGATCTCAGTCGCAGGCCTTCCCCGTGGCTTCCCGTTAAGATTCCCTTCCTTTTTATGTAGAAACCACACTGGATTGTGTTCTTTCTGCCTACATGTATATTCTTTATTTTTTAAACAAAACAAATAACTTTGTAAACTGTCAAGTGAGATGGCTTGCTGTGCCCTCTGCTGAGCTCTCTGTTGAATCTTGCATGATTTCTGTCTTCCCTGACCCCCCCCCCCCCGTCCACCCAGGCACACTGGAAGAAGGAAAAAAGTGGGGTGGGAGGGGCCTTAGCATGACGAAAATATCACTATGCTATTGCTTATCTGTTATTAACAAATTAATAAAAAGTGTTTCTATGTGTATGGTGTACAGAGCTCTTCCTTTTGCGCTCTCTCTTTCTCTCTCTCTCTGAGATGGATTCGGGGAATAATCTAGCTCAGCCTTTCTCAACCTTAGGCCCAAAGATGTTGGGATTACAACTCCCTTCATCTCTTATTTTGCCAGCTAGGGATGATGGGAATTGTAGTCAAACATCTGGGGAGGGGACCCAAGGTCAAGAAAGGTTGATCCAGCTCAACCACAGCCAAGCTGGCAGCCTCCAGATTCTGTAGACTCCAGCTCACATTAGCACTGTTATAAGAATTTTGAGGTCATATATATATATATAATAATTGTTCATAAAACATGTACATGAATGTACAGAAACATGTCTGAAGCAGCACAGGAAAACAGGCCTGACTGACACCATTTTGACTCTCTCTGACCAGGTGTTCCTCTGCAAGGAAGAAGTGGGGTGGGGGGGAACCTTCTCATTGTCTCAGGAATTAAAGTGATAATCCCTGGCATCCTGATACCTGACTGCCAGACAAAAGGGTGTGATTAACTTGGCTGGGAAACAGGGAAATGTAAATATCTCTCAATTTTGTTGATTAGGTTTTGGGGGCAGGGGACAGGGTCCAGGATGCTCAGATTACTGCCACCAGACCTCCCCTTTCATGATGTACCTATGATGAATCTAGGGAGAGGGGTCTTGGGCTACACCCCTTCTGTGACATATGGATGATGCTTCTGGGGGGTGGGCTGAAACCAATTTCAAATCTCTTTTTAAGGACAAGACATCTTTGTTTGGGGTTCCTTCCTTGTTCTCCTGTGTGAGAGGAAGGACCCTGTTGCAACAGCAAAAATAAAAGTGCCTTGCTTCGCACGTCCTGGTTTGGTCTCTGTTATTTGGTGGGCAGGAGACGCTTAAACTTTGTCTGCTTGCCAGGATACCTGGACTCTTCCTGGGTCGAGGATCCACTTAATTCTAGGGCCGTGTAGCTCTGCAAAATTTTTACAACAGCACCAATGATCAGGGATGATGGGAGATGTAGTCTAGGTAGAACATCAGAAGTGCACCATATTGGCTACCCATGATCTAACCCAAGAGCCACAAACAAGAGCTCCAGAAATATAGGGAAAAGCCGCAGTTCAAAACGCATTTCCCGAATGTGTTGTTTATTGTACCACATTTAGAACCCACATTCCCTCCTACTAGGACCTCCAGGTGACATGCATAGTTATCCCCATATTTTTCTCACAACCACCCTGCAAGGTAGGTTAGGGTGAGAGACAGTGATTCTCCCAAGGTCACCCAGTGAGATTTATGTGGATAAATGGGGATTTGGACTCTGGTTTCCTAGGTCCTAATCCGATACTAACCACTCCACCACACTAGAATTAAGAGCAAGGGCGTAGCAAAGGCATTTGAACAAAGCAGGTGGAGCGCAGAAAGAAAAGTTTGCTGAACAAAGCATTATACAGTACAGTTTCAGAAAGAAAAGGGCGGGGGGGGGGTTGCCTTTCTAACAGGGCTTGCTCAGAGCAGGGTTAGAGTCCGCTCAACTTCCTGCAAGAAAACCTCATAGCAAGACATCCTTCTCCCATACCCCCAAAGGGACCCAGGAGTCCTGGCCCCTCTCCTTCCTCCAGACTCCCAAAGGAACCCAGGAGTCCTGGCCCCTATCTTTTCCCCAGACCCTCAAAACAACCCAGGAATCCTGGCCCGCCTCCTTTCACTAGACCTTCAAAGGAACCCAGGAGTCCTGGCTCCCAGCATCCTTTGCTCTTCAATAACACCCACGCCCCCTACCCACCAAAGACTCATTTTGACTAGCCCACAGACAATTGATTGGTTCACTAGACTGAAGGAAGGCGGGACCTACAAAAGCTCAGCTGCTTACTGATCCTTCCCGCGGGAGGCTTTCCCCGCTTTCTCTCATTGGATGGATGCAACACTCAGTCAACGAGCTACCCGGAAATGTGCCCTTGCTGTCTTCTGGAATGAGTGAGTATGCCTGGAGCAAAAGGGCGGCGGGGGGAGTTTGCAATGGGGAGGGGCCGGCTCAGGACTTCTGGGTTTCCTTTTCCTGCCCTTGGGAGGCCTGCTATATAGGGCTTAAGCGTCCTGGTGAAGCTTGGCTTAGTTGGAATGGGGGAGACTTCCATTGCACCCCTTATTCCCATTTGCAAGAATGTCCAGCTGCACGGCAGGCGGAAATTCAGCAGGTTAAGCTGTTATTCCAGGTAGTATCTACACAACAGCCACAAGGGACGTGCTGCTTCTTCGTCCCCCCCCCCAAATAATTCCCTTGCCGCCCTTCCAACATCAGTTTTAAAGGCCATGTGCAAATGAAAAAATAAAATGCAAAAATGCAACCAAGGCATTAAAACTGCTGTAAAAAGCATCTCCATTTGCGGGGGGGGGGGGAGGAAGATATGCAAAAATCCTTTAAAACAATGTTTAAAAGCCTCAGGATAACGTGGCAATGATAAGTCAAGGTGAAGCAAAGGCACAGAGGTCGCTGCCCCAAGGAACTTCCAAACTAAGGGTAGGCAATTCAGAGAAGCAGCAGATAAAGGGGAAGGGGGGATATAAGAGGCTGGGGGAGGTAAGAGTAACAAGGGCTGGATGTGAGCAAATGTAGTACTAGACAGCCTTCCTTGAAAGTAGGTCATTTCCCATGTCTGACATGCTGCTGCTTTTGTCTTTCTCAGGTGAGTGACTAACTGGGGGGTCACCCTTCTTGGGATCTGTGATGGAGTGAAAAGAAACTAAGAAAGCTCACCTCTCCGTTCTGAGATGTCGGCGACTTCTGCTGGGATTCTGGCTCTGGAGCCGTTTCGTGTAATGAAGGTACTGTCTTGTGGGAGGGATGCTTTTTCCTAGGGGGTTTCTGGAATGTCTTCACTATTTATTAGGAGGCTTTGCACAGTGGTACCTTGGTTCTCAGACTTCATCCGTTCTAGAAGTCCGTTCCAAAACCAAAGCATTCCAAAACCGAGGCACGCTTTCCCATAGAAAGTAATGCAGAATGGACTAATCCGTTCCAGACTTTTAAAAACAACCCCTAAAACAGCAATTTAACATTAATTTTAATATCTAACGAAACCACTGATCCATAAAATGAAGGCAACAAACAATGTATTGCAGTCACACGATCAGTCAATCAATCAATCAATCAATCAGTAGCTGAACCAGGTTCCACACAGTCACAAAAAAGAGCTGCAAAAACAAAAGCGCAAAATAAATAGCAAAAACAGACAGACCTCAGCGTAACACTCAAAACGGAAGTGTAACACTCAAATTGGAAGCGTAGCACTCAAAACGGAGCACATTCAGCTTCCGAAAAAAGGTTTGCAAACCGGAACACTTACTTCCGAGTTTGCAGTGTTTGGGTTGCAAGTTGTTTGAGTACCAAAGTGTTTGAGAACTAAGGTACCACTGTATTATGCTCAGTGATAGGAGTACACTTGTTCACAGACACACACAGAAGTAAATTAAGCTGGACATGAAGCAGTCATGTATTTGTATAGAGTTGTTGAAGGTTTTCCCAGGAAGGAGATGAGCACAATCTACTTTTAATGCTACATATCAAGCCATAGTTAAGTTGAAGGGGACATCAAATCTTTTTGCTCACACCTGGCGAGCGTCGTCTCATTCTCTAGGACAGGAAGATGAAGGAACTTGAACACATATCAGTCATTCTGGGGCTGCTTGTTATCTGGTTAAAGATAATAGTAAAGAAAAAGATTAAAGATGGTTAAAGATTGTTGCGGGTTGGGCTAGATGACCCTCAGGGGTACCTTCCAACTCTACACTAAACATCATACGCCTGTTTTGCATCTCATTTTTCAATTTTGTATTTGTTAAGTAAAGCAAAGCATTGTTTGCTAATTTTTTTTTAAAAAAACACAAGTCAGGTTTTAATTTGTTTAGTTTGATGAATGAAAATGATATCGTATATGATTATGAGTACATATTCAATATATATTTGCCATTTTAAAAACAAACCTGCACATAGGGTTGCTAGACTCAATAGAGGACAGGACTTCTGTGCCTTTAATTGCCCTGCTCTCTTTTGAGTCTGGAAGCCTTAAAGAGAAACCAGCAGACTCTTTGCTTGGAAATTAAACAAAGGGTATGCTGGTTTCTCTTTAAGGTTTCCAGACTCAAAAGAGAGCAGGGCAATTAAAGGCACAGAAGTCCTGTCCTCTATTGAGTCTGGCAACCCTACCTGCACACTAATGAAATGTATTGCACATGTCTATGACCAGTATAGATTGGGGTGGCGGCTAGAGAGAAGAAACAGAATAATTATCCCAGAGAGGGGGAAACAGACAAAAACCACCCCAGAATTTGATCCCCTTCTTCTTCTTTTTCTTCTTTATTAAATTTCAATACCACCCTTCATCCAAGGATCACAAGGTGGTTTGCAATATTAAAAACACAAAATACCGTATTTTTCATCTATAAGACTGTGTATAGGATGCCCCCTATTTTGGGGGACTCGGATTTAAGAAAATGGGGAAAGATCTATCCGTGTATAAAACACCCCCAAATTTTGGACATTATTCTTTTGGGGGAAACCTAGTCTTATACACGGGAAAATACAGTACATACTGTAGTAACAAACCAAACAATAACACACCCCCAGTATAAAAGTCCATAGATCTTTAATTAGCCAACATTATCAA